>NC_060121.1:894509804-894840545 GCF_021461395.2 Schistocerca americana
CGCTCTCTCTCTCTCCACGCTCTCTCTCTCTCCACGCTCTCTCTCTCTCCACGCTCTCTCTCTCTCCACGCTCTCTCTCTCTCCACGCTCTCTCTCTCTCCACGCTCTCTCTCTCTCCACGCTCTCTCTCTCTCCACGCTCTCTCTCTCTCCACGCTCTCTCTCTCTCCACGCTCTCTCTCTCTCCACGCTCTCTCTCTCTCCACGCTCTCTCTCTCTCCACGCTCTCTCTCTCTCCACGCTCTCTCTCTCTCCACGCTCTCTCTCTCTCCACGCTCTCTCTCTCTCCACGCTCTCTCTCTCTCCACGCTCTCTCTCTCTCCACGCTCTCTCTCTCTCCACGCTCTCTCTCTCTCCACGCTCTCTCTCTCTCCACGCTCTCTCTCTCTCCACGCTCTCTCTCTCTCCACGCTCTCTCTCTCTCCACGCTCTCTCTCTCTCCACGCTCTCTCTCTCTCCACGCTCTCTCTCTCTCCACGCTCTCTCTCTCTCCACGCTCTCTCTCTCTCCACGCTCTCTCTCTCTCCACGCTCTCTCTCTCTCCACGCTCTCTCTCTCTCCACGCTCTCTCTCTCTCCACGCTCTCTCTCTCTCCACGCTCTCTCTCTCTCCACGCTCTCTCTCTCTCCACGCTCTCTCTCTCTCCACGCTCTCTCTCTCTCCACGCTCTCTCTCTCTCCACGCTCTCTCTCTCTCCACGCTCTCTCTCTCTCCACGCTCTCTCTCTCTCCACGCTCTCTCTCTCTCCACGCTCTCTCTCTCTCCACGCTCTCTCTCTCTCCACGCTCTCTCTCTCTCCACGCTCTCTCTCTCTCCACGCTCTCTCTCTCTCCACGCTCTCTCTCTCTCCACGCTCTCTCTCTCTCCACGCTCTCTCTCTCTCCACGCTCTCTCTCTCTCCACGCTCTCTCTCTCTCCACGCTCTCTCTCTCTCCACGCTCTCTCTCTCTCCACGCTCTCTCTCTCTCCACGCTCTCTCTCTCTCCACGCTCTCTCTCTCTCCACGCTCTCTCTCTCTCCACGCTCTCTCTCTCTCCACGCTCTCTCTCTCTCCACGCTCTCTCTCTCTCCACGCTCTCTCTCTCTCCACGCTCTCTCTCTCTCCACGCTCTCTCTCTCTCCACGCTCTCTCTCTCTCCACGCTCTCTCTCTCTCCACGCTCTCTCTCTCTCCACGCTCTCTCTCTCTCCACGCTCTCTCTCTCTCCACGCTCTCTCTCTCTCCACGCTCTCTCTCTCTCCACGCTCTCTCTCTCTCCACGCTCTCTCTCTCTCCACGCTCTCTCTCTCTCCACGCTCTCTCTCTCTCCACGCTCTCTCTCTCTCCACGCTCTCTCTCTCTCCACGCTCTCTCTCTCTCCACGCTCTCTCTCTCTCCACGCTCTCTCTCTCTCCACGCTCTCTCTCTCTCCACGCTCTCTCTCTCTCCACGCTCTCTCTCTCTCCACGCTCTCTCTCTCTCCACGCTCTCTCTCTCTCCACGCTCTCTCTCTCTCCACGCTCTCTCTCTCGCCACGCTCTCTCTCTCGCCACGCTCTCTCTCTCGCCACGCTCTCTCTCTCTCCACGCTCTCTCTCTCTCCACGCCAATCATAAAGGATGCATTCTGTGAAAAGTTTATTAATTATATATTTACTGCACAGGATATGGATATGGATAATTTTGTGATTAAATACCACCTGTGTTACCTAAATTTCCTTGAATTATGATTCTGGGTCATTCCGTGAGTGTACTCTTGGCAAACCACCATGTAAGGAATAATTTTCGAACGTACAGTGACCAGTTAAAATTGGGTTTTAGTGACGTCCTGTAGTATAAATTGTAATGAACATGAAGAGTATGCGGATTATGTATCATCACTGGCACCAGTGCAATACCTGGTTGCAGTTGTCACTATTACATCATTTACATCTGTTTGATTCTTTTTCTTCTGTGAGTCAGCTGCTGTCCTGGCAAATGAATTATTTTTTAGTTGCACATTGAATAGTTAATGTAGTTAGTTTCAACTTGGTGTGTTGCCTGTTCTCTCTAGTCTCTAGGTTTTTGACTGACATTTATGTAATGATTTTTCTGGTGCTCCACCAGCAATGAGAAATGAATCTTTGACATTTCCAGCCATTGGTGCTGGTGAAATGTCTCTAAAGTCATTTAATAAGTGCCAGGTGAAGATCCCAAGGCAAAAGCCAACAGACAAAATGTTCAACAACTGGCCATAAAAACCTGAACAGTTTTTTAGTTTTATATGGTTTGCTCTTGGTTAGCCTGGGTGGTAGATTAGTCAGTCAAAGCTGAGTATTTCCAGTAACTTCAGATTTCAGTGGTTTTAACATATTGTTGATATTACATACTTTCAAGATTGTTTCAAATTATGTTATACTAGCCATGAAAACAGTCATGTGATTAGTTATAAGAGCTGTTAGCTTAGCATATAGTAAATGTGATCAAGCAGTTTAAAATTTATCCATAAAGACCAGTTTAGTTAATACTTGATGCCCTGAGCAACACTGTAAAATTGGTCTCATCAGAGCTACCCTCAGGTTTGCAAGAAAATGGGTGGGTGGGGGCAGAACAATGACATCATTTCTTTTCACAAATATGGTAATTTACATCTTTAAACAGCTATTTCATCCTCAAAGAAATTACAAATATGTTCAGTGCAAACCAGTCACTACATGTTTTCCAATTGTGGTTTCACATTCGGCACATTGACAGCTGGCCCAGCACCCCACAAGGGATGCTAAAAGTTTTTCTCTCTTACAACCATCTTAAGTAAGTTGCTTTGCACATGAGACCACATACAGTGTTGGTGTACATAAGTATTTTCTATTCCATATTGTTTAAATCCTTAGACTTCCTACATCAGTTCAGGGGAAAACCAGTCCAAAGTTACAAATTTAACTTTTTTTTTTTAATTCACTAAATGACTAGTTTGAGCAATGAAAGATTTAGACTGAAGAGAAGTTGCTGTTCGTGTAGGGTTGCACATGCCACACTGTTTGACAGTGTGTACAAAGGAGTCTGCTTAATAACTTTGTTACTCTAGACAGTACCTAATTTAGAAAGCACAGAGATGCAGCATAATGTATTTCTCAAAATGACTTGGCACTAAAGGGCACATTGGAGACCAGAAAAAGTGGGAAATTGGTCTTAAGTAGCATACAGTTCCTTTTTTTTATGCGGCATTTCTTCCATTTTTTTCATTATGTAAAATAACCCTGGCACAGTGCACTTTACTAAAGATTCTCCCCCCCCAACTTCACTTTTTGGAAAAGATCAAATTGAAGCTGTGGTGTGTTTCGTTAAGTGTTGGTTTCACTACATATCTCCCTGTGCCCTTCTTGTCTTAACTTGCCACATCATTCATATAGTTTCTTTCTGTTGCAGTGACTAGTTGTCGTGGTGAATGGAGCTATGTGGGCACTGAACTGGAGGAAGAGCATGGTAAGGAACCTAAGAGGTGTTCAGAAAATTCGTATGATGAAGAGCTCAAAAGAGGAAGGGTAAGTTTGTTTGCTGATAAATTTCGTAGTTTTCGGTGACTGCAAAGTTTCTGATAATGCTCAGTAAGGGTTGTAATCGGTACATTAATTTAAGACTGGGGTTGATGCATGTGGGTCAATCCATATGCAATGGTCCAGTGATGGTTGCTTGACCATTTTTAAATATTTTAATTTTTTTGTATGTGATTGTCCTATATTTGAGAAGTTCAAAACAGTTTTTTAAAATAATTTATCTTGCACCTTTACTGGATGGTGGCCATTTTTATTTGTAGACGTGTGACTATTTTTCAGTCTGTAGACATTAGTGAAAATTTGAATATTTCTGCACTGGGTTAGGTTACAACATTGCAATTGACATGATTGTTTTTAGAAAAGTGTCCTCTACAACATTGCCTACTATACAAAATACCTTAAATTCAAAAATAACCAGTGAAAATGACATCCAAAGTTTGGTATCCAAATGTTCAAAAATCCACATTTTAGGCCCAAAAATAACAAACAAGGAGTGATTTATGAGAGTATTTTTTTTCCTGTAGTTAGATATCATACACTACTAGCCTTATATAGAGCAAGAACACTTACAAATGTTTCCTTAATTTTTTTATGAATTTTTGAAAATTGAAAATTTTCATTTTTTGTAAAGTTTGGGCTTATCTCAGGGGTGTCCCAAGAGTATATGTCTAACATACGATGACAAGAAGATAGAAGAAGTGGACAGTGTTAAATTCTTGGGATTACAGCTTGATAATACATTCAACTGGGAGGAGCACACCACAGAACTGCTGAAGCGTCTTAACAAATCTCTGTTTGCAATGCGAATTTTGTCAGACATAGGGGATATAAAAATGAAAAAGCTGGCATACTATGCTTACTTTCATTCCATAATGTCATATGGGATTATTTTTTGGGGTAATTCATCAAGCCAAGCTAAAGTTTTCCGGGCACAAAAACTTGCAGTAAGAGTTATATGTGGTGTGAACTCAAGAACATCCTGCAGAAGCCTGTTTAGGGAACTAGGGATACTAACTACTGCTTCCCAATATATTTATTCCTTAATGAAATTTGTCATTAAAAATATATCACTTTTTCAAACCAACAGCTCAATTCATGGAATCAATACTAGAAATAAGAATAATCTTCACAAGGATTTAAAGTCACTTAGTCTTGTACAAAAAGGTGTGCATTATTCAGGAACACACATTTTCAATAACTTGCCAGCAGCCATAAAAAGCTTAACAACCAATGAAATTCAGTTTAAGAGAAGCCCAAAGGATTTATTGGTGGCCAACTCCTTCTACTCCATTGATGAATTTCTTAGTAAAACCAACTGATTTCTATAATAACATTTATTCAACATCGAATAATCAAATACAATCCCTAGAAATAATACACTTTCAGGACATCATACAGATTATTCTTCTGCACCATTTCAGTGCAGTAATGTGTTCATTGTAAATAAGTATTACAGTAGTTGTATTACATGTTTATTACCTTATAAATAAATAAAAAACTTTTTTATTTTAAATTCAGTGCATTAGTATTTGTAAAATGACTCATAGTGTTCATTAAAAAATGACGATCATTCCACTTGGGACCTGTAGAATGGTACATTAGCTTATTTGTTTTAGTTGTAAATATTTGTCATGTATTGTTGTTTTTCTGACATGTTCCACATCCTGGAGGACCTCCTCACTACGGATCAATTGGAATGAAAGTAAATCTAATCTAAGTAGCAGAAAAGAATAGCAGCTATTGAAAATAAGGTACAACAAATTTCAGACAAAATTAGAAGAAACTTAATGCTTTAATAATACAGCTGCCAACATTATTTCTAAAGAAGAAGAAAACCTACCACCAGCATCATCAGACACTGAATATTTGAGCTTAATAGAGAAATTAAAAATTAAATGTTCAGTAACATCTAAAGAGGAAAAAGTTAAATAAGTTTGCTCCCTGACTCACGGTCAAGAGAAAAAATAGTTCATGAATTCAACATTTCTCATCGTTTGGTTAAACTAACCCATAAATTAGTGAAAGACCAAGGCATTCTTCCAGTTTTAGGAAAGAAGAAAGGAGTAGGTGTAAGTGAATAAGCAATTAAAAAGATCCAGCAGTTTTTTGAAGATGATGAAAACAGTAGAATGTGCCCAGGTTGTAAAGATAGCAAAAGAGTTGTTATAAATTGAGTTAAATTAACAAAGCAGAAACAACTAGTGCTGTCAAATTTAAATGAACTTTATGTAGTGTTCAAAAATTCTCATCCTGAATGCAAAATTGGAAGGTAAAAATTTTGTGACCTCTACCCTAAGTGGTGTATTTTTGCTGGATCCTCAGGGACACACTCTGTATGTGTTTGTTTATATCAGCAAAATGTCAAACTGATGAATGTGGGTGCAAAACTCAGTGATCTTAACTACAAAGAGTTACTAGATTTAATGGTCTGTGACACTGACAGCTATGACTGCATTATGAGTTTGTGTAATAAATGCCCTGGTAAAGAAACCTTTATTGAATTTTCACGAATATGATGAGGAAATGCCAGACAGTATTACCTTCAAACATTGGGTCACAACTGACAGGGTAGAAATGATAACAGTGGTTAAATCTCAGGAAGAGTACTTGGAATCTTTAATTGATAACATAACAAAAACTCAAAAGTCACCACTATGTTTCTAAAATCCAAGGTACGTTTTTGAAGGACAAAAAAGCACAACTTCATGAGACTGAATGCATAGTGCTAGCTGATTTTGCAGAAAATTTCACATTTGTGATTCAGGATGAAATACAGGGGTACCACTGGGTCAATGACCAGGCTAAAGTGCATCCATTTATTCTCTACTTTAAAAATGAGAAAGATGAAGTTTGCAGTTCTTCAGTTTGCATTCTAAGTGACTACTTGTAGCACAACACTTTGGCTGTACATGTGTTTCAAAAGTATGTAATAAATTACATAAACGAAAATTTTTCCCCAGGTTGAGAAACTGCTATACTTTTCGAATGGAAGGTGGTAGTCAGTGTAAGAACAAAAAGAATTTTTGAGATCTGTGCAACCACAAAGTAGACTTTGGGTTGGAGGCTGAATGGCACTTTTTTGCATCATGCCCTGTTAAAAATGCATGTGATTTAGTAGGAGGTACAACAAAATGTGAAGTAAAACCAGCCTACAAAGACCAGCCACAGACCATATTCTCACAGTACAGGACATGTATGTCTTTTGCAAGAATAATATTAAAGGCATTACCTCTTTTCTGATCAAGAAAGAAGAATTAGTCCTGCATATGAAAACAACACTCCAAACCAGATTTGAAAACTGTATAGCAATAAAAGGAACAAAGCATTTCCATAAATTCCTTGGCATTGCAGAAAAGTTAGTTCGATGCTATGTAACATCAGAAACTGAATTTTATGAGGATCATTGTGTCAATAAAATTACATCTCTGTCTTTAACATTGATGGACAGCGGTGGCTTGCAGAGGTTGAAAGAATAAGTTTGGAAGACAATGATGTTTTTGTGCATTTTTACCACCGTGCTGGCCCAATGAAAAATGTTTTAAGGAAACTTTCAGTGCATTTGTTCTGTCAGATATCAATGTTGAAATTTTTGCAGTACATTATCAGATAGGTGTACAAACTGTGCAGAAATCATATTTTTATATTCAGCCCCCCCCTCCCGAGATAACTAACCCCAAACTTAACAAAAATGAAAATTTTCAAATTTCAAAAATTCATAAAAATTAAGGAATCATTTATAAGTGTTCTTGCCCTATATGAGGCTAGTTGTGTATGATATCTAACTATAGGAAAACAATACTCTCATAAATCACTCCTTGTTTGTTATTTTTGGGCCTAAAAAGTGGATTTTTGAACATTTGGATACCAAACTTTGGATGTCAGTTTGACTGGTTATTTTTGAATTTAGGGTATTTTGTGTAGTAGACAATGTTGTAGAGGACATTTTCTAAGTCATGTCAGTTGCAATGTTGTAACTTCACCCAGTGCAAAGATATTCATGTTTTTGCTAACATCTCTAAACTGAAACATTGCCCTGTGCTTACAAACAAAAATGGCCGCCATTCAGTAAAGGTGAAAGGTAAAAAATTTTTAAAAACCGTTTTGAACTTCACAATTATAGGGTACGCACATATAAAAAATTAAAATATTTAAAAATGGCCAAGCAACCAACTTAATTTTTATTGGACCACCTCATTTGGATTGGCCCATGTGTAAGGAAGAAATAAACATATGATTCATATCTGAGTAACAAATTAATGAGGGCATAGTTGCTTGAAAAAATGCTGCAAAGGTTAGTAGGGTTGCTGAAGAATAGATGTGGAATGGCATAAGAGGAGCTTCTTAATACTGAGGATCATAGGCCTGTGAGGTAGTTGAAAGGCAGTCAATTATGAGACATGAAATCACTAAACAGTTTGAGCAGTGTCAGGGGAAAATGTTTACTAACCTATGAACTTTACCATTATTACGACTCCTCCTGTAGTTATTCTTCCATCTGATCAACTAGTTTTTTAAAAAAATATCTGTTGTGTGTTTGGATCTGTCTCCCATAATCTGTTTCATGTACCCTTGAAGGAAATGCAGTGGCACATTGTGGTTCTGAACTTTCATATTTCCTTTCTTCTATTTATGTTTCCTCCTCATTGTCTGTATTAAGATTTGAAACGTTTTTTAAACAGTGAATAACTAAATATTATGTTCACAGGTAAAGATTATGAAATCCAACAATAACAGCAGCTCACAGCACAATTTCCAACACAAGTCCAATTCATTCCAGCAGTTATCACAGCGAGAAGATTCGTTGGAATAACTCTGGTCACAGGTCTACAACCGCCCACACCATTCATATCCTCATCCATTAGGAAGTGTACTTTTGAGTTGCAGTGGCCTAAGGACCTACTCTGCCCAGTTTATTTATTTGTAAATGTTATTTCTTGTAGGAGTAGTACAAGAAATAGCATGTTTACTCATCTTGTGTTATGACAAGTGTTCCTGCCGTGGTATGTGTAGAGTTATGCTGCATTAAAAAACAAACCAGAATTATTATTTTCATTCTTTATGCTCTGCATGTATTTAATTCTGTTGATGTTAAATAACAGCCAAAGGCAATCTGTGTAAAACAAATCTTTATCAGTGTGATACTAAGTATTTCAAAAAATGAATGGTTTCCCCAATGCCGAATTTAAATACTTCTCTGTATTTACATGTTTATACGTATTTGTGTGCATAAGTGTATGGATCATTGCAGTATTATATTGAATTGTGATACCTGCAAAAGATGGCAATAAAATCAAATTACTAAAGTGGTTTCATTTCTATTGATTTCTATTGTGCAGACTATTAAAGATAAATGTGCAGCTGTTAAACAATTGTTACAAGAGGTTAAAACTGTAAAATGCTTCATGGTACATTATTAGTATACTACACTTTTCTTCTATAGGTTTAAAGAGTAGTTATAAAATTGTTATGCTTTGTCTGATTTTCAGTAATTAGGAATGATTCCAAGATAAACATGTTGGGTACTATTCATTTATTTAATCGAAATTAAAATTGTTGATTTATTGTCATCCCCCACCAACATGGCTTTTAATTAAAAGTTAATTTTGAATACCTCACCAACATTGATATCATTACATGAAAAAGTGTACTCTTTTCAGCCCATGTGTGGGGGAAGGGGAAGAGGAATGTGGAAATTGGGATGTCCTGTTCAGTATATAAAATGCTGAACATGATGTAAAAGTATGACTCAACGATATGAGTTAAAATTGCCTCCAATGGCAAAAAAACGAAGCAGACTTTGTTTTGATGAAAAAGCTTTGGGACAGTTATAAACAGTCTACATTAGACATCACCGCCGGTGTGGCCGAGCAGTTCTAGGCACTTGAGTCTGGAAACGCGTGGCCGCTACGGTCGCAGGTTCGAAACCTGTTTCAGGCATAGATGTGTGTGATGTCCTTAGGTTAGTTAGGTTTAAGCAGTTCTAAGTTCTAGGGGACGATGACCTCAGATGTTAAGTGCCATAGTGCTCAGAGCCAGTACAGACATCAGTGCAGACATGTTTCCAGAAAACTTCATCATGTTCTCTGATATTCTTTTCATACAGTACTACCACATGTTCTGTTTGATTGAATGTCATTAGAGTAAATGTGAAAGTAAATGGATGTTGCAACGTAAATGTTGTGACTAACATTATTGACCACACCATGGATGTGGTTGAGTTCAGAGTGGCCTGGGCCGATGGAGGAGTTATGTGACCACTACACAAATTGGTCCAGGTGCAAGAATACGTGTTTCGTGTAACTCAAATACCTGAACACCCAACTCTGATTACACAATGGTTCTGTACAGACGAAGGACTTACGTTGCATAGCTGATAGATTCTAAAGAAAGGGACTAATCCTGTAGCATCATTGCTGTGCTTTGGCTGTGACGTTTCCAGTCGTGCTGGCAGTTTAAGATAACTGTCCCACAGTGGCATTTGCCAACTGTAGTCTACTCTCTCTGAGGACTGCCAACTGTAAACTGAATACAGAAGACTACAGACCATGGGTTTTATCACTGCTCAGATTACTACATTGAATCCATGCAATTGGCTGCTGCAGCTGGAGATCCTGTGCTTCTTGCCTGTTGGCTCTCCAAGCAGTGTGGTGTCGTGGCATCTAGTTTGTGCTCATGATGGATGTGGCAAAATAGTTCAGTCACTGCTGTCAGTTTCTGATGAGCAACCACCAAAGTGTATGGTGCTCCTGGCCTCACATGTGATGTATGCTATGGAGTAAAAGGGGAGGACCACCTGGCATGGGTAATAGTGTGGGTTACAATAATGAAGGTGTCCTTAATTTGATTTGAACTCCAGAGTGTTTTTGTAAACCATGACCATGTTGTAAGTGGATGGTATGCTCTTTATTTCCTCTGACTTTAGAATTGACGTGTCCAACTAGATACCTTAAATACACTGTGGGACAATGAAAGGTTTGTGGCCTACAATACATATGATGGAATCTTTAATAATAATTTTCTCTTGCTGGTTTTGCAAGTTAAATGAGTAAGTTATTGGTGTGGGCCAATACTTAAAATTTTTACATGTTGGTCACATGGGAGACAATGAGGAGCCTGTTGGATTGCTCATTAAAGCTATGAGGTCCATGTTGGTGAGACATCCGCTAAACCCGCAGGGCAGAACGGGTGATTAGGATTGTGGAAAGGGCCAAATAAGGTGTCGGTCAGGTTCACTCAAAACTGTAATTTATTATAATTCAATAACACCTTTAAACCAAAATGGCACATAGCCAAACCTTTAGAACTAAGAGTTTCAAAGAGGCAATTATTTCATGGCTGAGGGCCTCCAAACAAGAAATCTTAAGTCATCAAAATATAAATGCAGTTAAAAAGCAAATAAAATAATTAAAATATATATGGTATCACGGCTAGGCTGGAAAGCCTAAAAGCAAAGTAGATAGAACAAACATGTGCAAGGTGCAATACAAGCAGCTGAGGGCCACAATTAAAATTGAAATTTTTAAAATGTATTACCATAAACATTTAAGGCAGAAGGCCGGAATGTTATGGCTTAAAGGGTAATTTCAAGAATAAGGTTTTAAGCGTCTTAAGGCCCACAATTTTCAAAAATACATAATGTCCAGAAAAAACAAGAAATTTTAAATCATTGGATATGATAGATTATAAGTAGACAATTAAACACTGGTGAGGACAATAAAGAAATCAGCACTCGGAAGCCTCCAGGGAGGCCCAACTACACTTGATCCATCGGAACCCAACCAGGGGACAGACATGGACTGACGGACACGATGACTTGCTTGCCACCAATCAGTACATGAGAACTCACACAAAAGGTTATGAATGTGATTATCCACAAGTATGTATTAGCTGTTGAAACTACACACCATGATGGACAGCAATAACAGGTGAGCAAAGGACACTGCCTGAAATTACATCAATGGCCAGGGCAGGTAACCGGGACACTAACGGCCACAAGGCAGAAAACTCCGCTGATGCACTCTAATTGTAGTCAACCAATATAGTTAACTGCACCGCATGATGGCTAAATTTCAGCAATAGAAACACTCAGTGTTGCTCACAGGAAAACTTCCCCAACAGCGAACCACCGAAATGAACCACACAACATGAATGGACGTGGCTTGGGTAGTTGAAACCACTACTCAATATTGATGTCCTGGGTCGGTGAACCACAAAGCTCATAGTGATCAGACAGCTCCATACACACTCCGACACTGTGCAGAGACTGCCAGCGAACCCAGCTGACTGCAACATGTGGAGATAACTTCCCTGGTCCACAGCAGCCGACCGACTTGCCTCAGAATGCCGAGATTTAAAATCATCGTCACGCCAACTACACACACAACTTGACAAACACTAGCACGAAGTCCTGAATGATTACGCACGAAGATAAATCGGTAGTTGATGCGCACACACACACACACACACACACACACACACACACACACACACACACACACACACACACACACAAAAAAAAAAAACAACCGACTCGTGAATGATCGGCGAGCCAAAACGCATCGTCCAGTAGGATGCCTGACCGACGATCCACCAAGACCGCGGCCCAGCTCAAGTGATGCGTGGCGACAGTGGTCGGGCGAGCCATGTCGATGCAGACCTCACTGCTACTCCAACCCGACTGCACTAGTGCCGCATTGCAACTCCCAGACTGGCAGGTCTGGACTGCGCTCCAGACGCATCCCAACTGACTGGCAGATCCGAACTCGCAACCCAAACTGCCTACGAAAGACGACGACTGGGAAGTAATAGCAGTAGAGCAAAGATATTTATTAGAGGGGATATATCGATACATGCTGCTAGCACTGGTCACGGTCAGGCAAAGCATCAACTCAGTGACAGTAGTAATTTAAATTAATTTAGTGAGGAGGGGGGGGGGGAAGTACATTAAAAACAGGGTGCAAAATACATGATGGCAGAAACATGAGCCACGCACGGCTCAGTGGGTACTGACCATTATCGAGTACAGTTGTGAAGTAGAGCTGTACTAAGTTACCTTTGAATTGTGTCTTTTTTTTTCAGTTGCAGTAAGCTTCCATTTTACTCTCTGTGTTCTCTCTGGTTTTCTCATCATGACTGATTAATGATGTGCTTTATGATGTACACGTTAAAGTATACCATTAAAATTACTCTTTAGTGAAACAAGTTAAAAAAAGACATGCTGCAGACCAACATCACTTCTAAATTTTCTGTAGTTGTATGAAAATATTCTACAAAATAATAGCAACATATCCCAGGACATTTAACCTGCTAATTTGGCATCAATATTATGAAAAGGATAGTAGCTACTCTCCATATAGCTGAGCTGCTGAGTCGCAGATAGGCACAACAAAAAGATTGACAGAAAGTGAGCTTTTGGCCAACAAGGCTTTCATCGGAAATAGACAACATACACATACGCACCCCCGCAAATGCAAATCACACTGACATGACCACAGTCTTTGGCTGCTATGGCTAGACTGCGAGCAACAGCGGCAGTTTATTACGGGAGTGGCAACTGGGTGGGGCTAAGGAGGAAGTTAGGGTGGGGAGGGGGAGACTGAAGTGCTGCTGGGGAGTGCGCAAGGGCAAGGTGGAGAGATTAGGGGAGCTAGGTGCAGTCAGGAGGTTAGACGGACTGGTGGTGGTGGTGGTGGTGGCGGCGGCGTCGGCGGCGTCGGCGGCGGGGGTTATGGAAAAGGAGAGAAGTAAAAAGACTGGGTGCATTGGTGGAATGAGGGCTGTGTTGTGCTGGAGTGGGAATAGGGAAGGGGTTGGATGGGTGAGAAAAATGATGTAATGAATGTTGAGGCCAGGAGGATTACAGGAACGTAGGATATATTGCAGGTAGAGTTCCCACCTGCACAATTCAGAAAAGCTAGTGTTGGTGGGAAGGATCCATATGACACAGGCTGTGAAGCAGTCGTTGAAATGAGGGATGTTGTGTTGGACAGCGCTCAGCAACAGGGTGGTCTACTTGTTTCTTGGCCATAGTTCGTCGGTGGCCATTCAGGCGGACAGACAGCTTGTTGGTTGTCATACCCACATAGAATGCAGCACAGTGGTTGCACGACTGGTTTCACAGGTGGGCTGCCTTTGATGGGATAAGTGACGTTTGTAACCGGACTGGAGCAGATGGTGATGGGAGGATGTACGGGACATGTCTTGCATCTAGGTCTATTACAGGTGTTTGAGCCATGAGGTAAGGGATTGAGAACAGGGGTTATGTAGGGATGGGCGAGCATATTGTGTAGGTTTGGTGGACGGCAGAATACAACTGTGGGAAGGATAGTGGGCAGGACATTTCTCATTTCTGGGCAAGACAAGAGGTAATCGAAACCCTGCTGGAGAATGTAATTCAGTTGCTCCAGTCTGGGTGGTACTGAGTTACAAAGGGAATGTTCCTCTGTGGCCGGACACAGACTTTGGGAGGTTGTGGGAGACTGGAAAGATAAGGCACAGGAGATTGGAGTTTGTACAAGGTAGGGAGGATAATTACAGTCTGTGAAGGCCTCAGTGAGACCCTCGGTATATTTAGAGAGGGACTGTGCATCACTGCAGATGTGACAACCAGGGGTGTATGGAAGGGACTTCTTGGTACGGAATGGGTGGCAGCTGTTGAAGTGGAGGTATTGCGTATGGTTAGTAGGTTTGATATGGGCAGAGGTACTGATTTAGCCATCTTTGAGGTGGAGGTTAACATCTAGAAAGGTGGTTTGTTGGATTGAGTAGGATCAGGTGAACCAAATGGGGGGAGAAGGTGTTGTTCTGATAGGGTGTCCTCACCCTCAATCCAGATCAATGTGTTGCAGAAGAATGCTGAGGATTAGATGGCTGCGTTGGATAACTGATGATGAAATGCTGGATCAGATTAGAGGAGATAGAAATCTATGGAAAAATGAGGGATATGACAATGAAAATATAAGGTAATAATTAATTTGATAATTGAAAGAAAAGTGTGCTGTAAAAGTTTAAGATGGAACCAACATTTGAATATGGTAAGCTGTTCAGGTGAATGTAGATTGTAGCAGCATACAGAGATAATAATGCTTGTGCATGACAAACTGCAGTGACTTACACTCCTGGAAATGGAAAAAAGAACACATTGACACCGGTGTGTCAGACCCACCATACTTGCTCCAGACACTGCGAGAGGGCTGTACAAGCAATGATCACACGCACGGCACACCGGACACACCAGGAACCGCGGTGTTGGCCGTCGAATGGCGCTAGCTGCGCAGCATTTGTGCACCGCCGCCGTCAGTGTCAGCCAGTTTGCCGTGGCATACGGAGCTCCATCGCAGTCTTTAACACTGGTAGCATGCCGCGACAGCGTGGACGTGAACCGTATGTGCAGTTGACGGACTTTGAGCGCGGGCGTATAGTGGGCATGCGGGAGGCCGGGTGGACGTACCACCGAATTGCTCAACACGTGGTGTGTGAGGTCTCCACAGTACATCGATGTTGTCGCCAGTGGTCGGCGGAAGGTGCACGTGCCCGTCGACCTGGGACCGGACCGCAGCGACGCACGGATGCACGCCAAGACCGTAGGATCCTACGCAGTGCCGTAGGGGACCGCACCGCCACTTCCCAGCAAATTAGGGACACTGTTGCTCCTGGCGTATCGGCGGGGACCATTCGCAACCGTCTCCATGAAGCTGGGCTACGGTCCCGCACACCGTTAGGCCGTCTTCCGCTCACGCCCCAACATCGTGCAGCCCGCCTCCAGTGGTGTCGCGACAGGCGTGAATGGAGGGACGAATGGAGACGTGTCGTCTTCAGCGATGAGAGTCGCTTCTGCCTTGGTGCCAATGATGCTCGTATGCGTGTTTGGCGCCGTGCAGGTGAGCGCCACAATCAGGACTGCATACGACCGAGGCACACAGGGCCAACACCCGGCATCATGGTGTGGGGAGCGATCTCCTACACTGGCTGTACACCACTGGTGATCGTCGAGGGGACACTGAATAGTGCATGGTACATCCAAACCGTCATCGAACCCATCGTTCTACCATTCCTAGACCGGCAAGGGAACTTGCTGTTCCAACAGGACAATGCACGTCCGCATGTATCCCGTGCCACCCAACGTGCTCTAGAAGGTGTAAGTCAACTACCCTGGCCAGCAAGATCTCCGGATCTGTCCCCCATTGAGCATGTTTGGGACTGGATGAAGCGTCGTCTCACGCGGTCTGCACGTCCAGCACGAACGCTGGTCCAACTGAGGCGCCAGGTGGAAATGGCATGGCAAGCCGTTCCACAGGACTACATCCAGCATCTCTACGATCGTCTCCATGGGAGAATAGCAGCCTGCATTGCTGCGAAAGGTGGATATACACTGTACTAGTGCCGACATTGTGCATGCTCTGTTGCCTGTGTCTATGTGCCTGTGGTTCTGTCAGTGTGATCATGTGATGTATCTGACCCCAGGAATGTGTCAATAAAGTTTCCCCTTCCTGGGACAATGAATTCACGGTGTTCTTATTTCAATTTCCAGGAGTGTATTTACACAGACATACGTTACTAGACTGGCAGAGGTACATCTTTTATGGAAGACTAACATTTTATGAGGAAGATGGTGGCATCTGCTGTAAGAAAAAGTATAGCCAAACATTACACATGCATTGACCATTATGTCAGAACCACAAAAGTAACATAGTTATGGCAATTTAGCCCCATTCTCATGAATGTTTCATCAGTAAATAAACAACTGGTTACACGCCCCCCTGTGTTTGCTGTCATACTGCGGTTCTTCAGCGATATGGTGTATGGTATTGCCAGTTGTAATGTGTGTCTGTGGTTACCTGTCAACATGTGACAATCAATAGGCCAGAAAAATGAAATGTAAGTTATCTTGTCCTGATTTCAGTTGTCCTTGGAATCATTTTATTGTACCAATTTGATGAAAATGAGATGTGATTTTAAAAATAGGACATATTCTTTAACACCAAATTGAACAAGCTACCAGTTCTAGATCTTTGAATAAAATCTGTTGAAGCATTGAATATTTGCAAGAGCCTAAGCAGATATGGCCTGGGAAACTTGCTGTGACTCAACTGTCTGCAAGGCATTTATTCAAACCCAGTTTGACACCAAGTTCATCATCTATGGCACAGAAAAGAATTGGAAATTATTTGATGCTGTTCATCATGAGAGAATTAGGGTGTCTGGAATTGCTTACAGAACTAAGCCCTCATCCAGCATATATGCTGAAGCTGGTGAGCTACTAGTTACTAGTTACTAGTGACAGTTACTAGGGTTAGAACAAACTTAAAAATTACATGTCTGCTTATTTTGGTTGCCATTGTCACTGAGGGTAAAATCTTTTGGATGCTTAGACCGCATCATATTACTCTTGAATGTATCCAAACTCAACCCATTCCTGTGCATGGGGAAGTTTACCCAGTAGCTTCACTTCTTTGGAAAAGCAATGGGAAACACAAGGCCAGCTTGTGAACATGTTTCTACATCTACATCTATACTCCGCTATCCACCAAGCAGTGTGTGGCGGAGGGCACAATTCGCGCCAAAATCATATTGCCCCCTCTGTTCCACTTGCGGATCGCGCGAGGGAAAAACGACTGTCTGAACACCTCAGTATGAGCTCTGATTTCCCTTATCTTTGAATGATGATAATTGCGTGATTTGAAAGTTGGTGGTTATAATATATGCACTACATCCTCGGCGAAGATTAGATTTTGGAATTTAGTGAGCAGCCCCTTCTGTTTAATGCGTCGTCTATCTGCAAGTTTGTCCCACTTCAAACTTTCTATGAGATCTATAATGCCCTCGCAATGGCTAAATGTACCAGTCACGAATCTTGTCACTCTTTTTTGGACCTTCTCAATCTCTTTAATGAGACCGAACTGGTAAGGGTGCCATACAGACGAACAATACTCTAAGACTGTACGAACTAACGTATTGTAAGCTATTTCCTTTGTTGAAGGACTACATCACTTCAGGATTCTACCAATAAACTGCAATCTAGAGTGACTTACAATTTGCCACTCAACCCCCCCCCCCCCCACCCTCCCCCCTTAATCTTCTCTACGAATCACTACCTTACAATGCTGTGCTCCAGATGTACATTCTCAGAAATTTCATCCTTGAATTAAGTTTATGTTTGATATTAGGAGATTTTGTTTGGTCCAGAATGCCTTCTTTGTTCTTGCTAGTCTGCTGTTAATGTTCTCTTGCTTTGTCAATCGTCTGTTATTTTGCTTCTGAGGCAGCAGAAGTCCTTAACTTCCTCTATTGTATAATCAGCAATTTTGGTGTTAAGTTTACCCCTGATCTCATTTCTGCTACTCCTCGTCAATTCTGCCCTTCTTTGGTTTACACTCAATTCATATTCTGTGTTCATTAAACTGTTTATTCCATTCAATAGGACCTGTAATTCTTCATATTCACTGGGGATAACAGCGTCATCAGCAAATCTTATCACTGATACCCTTTCATGGTGAATTTTAATCCCAATCTTGAGCTCTTCTATCATATCCATCCTTGCTTTTTCAACATACATATCAAACAGTAAGGGAAAAAGGCTACAGCACTATCTTACATGTTCTGTTACATATTGTATATTACCATCTTTCCCTATAGCTTGCATTTATTTACCTTAGAATTTCAAACATCGTGCACCATTTTACATTGTCAAACACTTTTTCTAGGTTGACAGATCCTATGGCATTTTGTTGATGTTTCTGAAGTCATGTTCCAATATCACTCATATCAGACCTGTGTCTCTTGAGCCTTTACCTTTCTGAAAGCTAAACTGATCATCATGTAACAAAACCTCAATTTTCTTGTTCAGAGTTCCTCACCCACATCAGTTTTGTTATAGTCTGTCGGTATACTGAAGAGCGAGCGAGCGAGTCCCCACTCTGCCTACCCAGTTACGTCACAAGGCGCTTCTACAGGCTGTTTCACAACGTAGTGCCGGCCCTGCCGCGGCGCGCGCTTTAAATGTGTGGCGACGCTGTGTACAGATACATCCCGGCTGCTGCTTTTATTTTTAGACAAATGCGTTAAGACCAAAGGGATACAAAGACGACAGCTTCTTCCAAAACACAATATTATAGAGTAAATAATATTAACATAAGGGCGGAAGTCAGGATTCTACTGCCGCACGGGGTAGCCTCCTGGTCTGTGGCGCCTTGCCACGGTGTGCGCAGCTCCCCCCATTGGAGGTTCGAGTCCTCCCTCTGGCATGGGTGTGTGTGTTGTCCTTAGTGTAAGTTAGTTTAATTTAGATTAAGTAGTGTGTAAGCCTAGGGACCGATGACCTTAGCAGTTTGGTCCAATAGGAACTTGCCACAAATTCCCAATTTCCAGGATTCTACTACAAACATAGAACTGAATGCCTGTTCATGTGAATGTATGTTCCTCTATTGTTATTCGTAAAAAGAACTCCACTTAACGCAATCAGTCTGTGGAATTTAAGGCTTGTTATTACTTTGTGATTCTACTAAAATATAGTTTTCTTTGAAGGGCTGCATTGAAACTGAACAATTCTTGCAACACGAAGAGTGTTTAAAAAGTAACTAAAAATTTATAATTTTGTGTGTTGTACTAGTCAGATTTTCAATACTTTTTTTCTCACTGTCTTCGTAAACATGTCTGAAAAGTATGTGAAAAATGTTATGCATATTGAGTATTTACTCTGTTGTCAGCTGTCAAAAATGTTACATGTGTTTTGGTAGCACCAACGATTATTTATTTTGTATAAAAACAGATTAGAAAATCTGTATTAAATTTTGTTATAAGAATTGAATAAAGTGTATGAAGTTTTTCGGAATGTTAAATGTTGCTTTTGGTGTATCTGTTATGAATAAACCAAGGACATACAACTGGTATAAACATTTCAAGGCATGTCCTAAAGGACAGCGGTTTTACAAGCACAGATGAGTTTAAAAGTGCACAGTTAAGAGACCTATAAACTATCCTGAGGAAACAGTTCCTAAAGTGTTGCAGAAATTGGATAAAGCTCTGGCATAAGTGTATAATATGTAATGGGGTATATTTTGAAGATAACATTGCTGTAGATTAACAAATGAAGTTATTAGCAAAAATAAAAATTAATATGTGAACGCACCTCATATGTCAAGCTTTTTACTTAGAAGTCCAATATCGATTTACATATTTCAAAGGAAATTTCAGCAGTGTTTAGAATAGCTATTGCTCACATGTTTTAAGCAATATGTCTTAGAACCAGATGAATAGTAACTGAAATAGATATTTAGTGACAGAATACATTCAAACGCTGCTGTTTCATAAGCATCAAAGTTTTTACGCGATTGTGCAACTGTCTATAACGATGGGTTTCCTCCCAAAATTATTAGTTTTATTTCGTGACGATTCCAGTAAAGCACACGGCTTAATTTTGTTTTTACTTCCTTGTGCGTCCTATTGTGGTGAGGCTGATGTTTGCATAAACTGCAGCCCTTTGATTGGGACTGGTGATATTGCGCCAACAGTTCTTTTTGTGACGCCTCTTTAACACACGCTGTAATAACATTAGAGACGATTGAACGCTCGTTACTCCGCAAATACCTCCTCTTCTTCTTATTCTGCACATTTTCTTGCAATGCAGTGTGAACATCAATCACTTCCGGATACCGAAGTTTATCAGTGAGCATACAAGGTTAACTGATTGACACTGGCAACTAAGACCCCATGAACAGAAACAATGTATCACTACACGCCGGTCTATACCGCTAGACAGGTAACGGGAAACTGATTTTGGGTGCCCCTGTAAGCCTGTGGCAGCATTCTTTCAGGAAAGGCCACTTCCCCCACCAAAAGTGCCGCTCGCTCTTGAGTTTACAGACATACTATAGCACTCTGTGATCCAATTTGTAGAGCTAAGAAAAGGAACTTTTTCTTGGATACCGTGGCATACTGGAATGGAGTAAAATGTACTAGCAAATGGTAGCATGCATACTAGAATAGTGGGCAAATTTATGGGCCCTACATAAATTAAGACAATAGTGACTGGAAAATTATATTTGAGGTGAGAGTAAATTGGCTCAATATCATCCATTCTGCAGAGAAGCAGCTTTGTGGCTTGTAAAGTTCAATAATATTCAATGATAAAGATTGTTTGTGAGTGAAAAATCACTGGCTGGAAATAAAGAATTATAAACTAAGGCG
This sequence comes from Schistocerca americana, assembly GCF_021461395.2. Classification (NCBI taxonomy): domain Eukaryota; kingdom Metazoa; phylum Arthropoda; class Insecta; order Orthoptera; family Acrididae; genus Schistocerca; species Schistocerca americana. The sequence goes on from NC_060121.1 coordinate 894,530,498, forward strand.
AGTAGAGGCAACAAATATTGCTCAGCCACTGGAAATCTTTTTATGGCTTTTTATGTGGAAGAAATTAGGCTTTGTGCATGACACTGATCAGTAATGTGGCTTTCTCTTCTAAAAAGCCCCGTAGTGTGTGTATGTTTGGATGTGCCATTATTTGTGCAACGTATTTTATTATATGTTTATAGTCTGACTAGAGATATTTTCTGTTGCTCTGCATTCCATTTTAGTGTGAAAAAGATTTTAAAGTTTTTTGTGTTGCCTACTTATGACCCAAATTATGGGGAAAAAGATTTTAACATTTATCAGGATAGCTCTGTCAACCTGCCATGTATATCTAATTTATTGCTTCAGCCATTTTAGTGTATAACAGTAATTATTTTTTACATTTATTATTAAGAGGTGCTTTTGTATGTGTCATGTCTTATTCCATTCCCAAAACTTCTCCGTGTTCTGACTTTCGGGCTCCCTCTGTTTATCTGTTTCGATCCTCTACTGTTTCTTGGAATTTTTTTATGATCTTCTGTTACTCTCTTATAATTTTCTTTTATATATGATTTTGTTCATCATGACTTCCATGATTAGTCTTGATTCCTTCAAATATTTCGTAATTTCTTTCATCCGTATCAATGTGGTAGTTACGCATATCTTAGTGTAAGCCCAGATTTTTCCAGTCAGTTTGTTGTTGATCATCATGTAAATACTTCTAGCAAACATCAGATGTCTTTTTCTTTTTTCATGTGGTAGGTCTTTGGTCTGTGTGTAAGCTGTTCTTTCAAATGTTGCTTTCTTTGTGCCCAATATTTGTGTTAGTATTTTCCTCTGTCCTTTGTGTCTCCTCATTGATTGTTTCTTGTTGTGACTGATATTTTTATGTGTATGCTGCTCTGACCTTGCCATATTCTGTAATACCCGAGCTTTGTTCTGATGGATTACAACTTCCTATAAATGTGCTATATGAGCTTCCTACGCTAGATATATTTTCTTAAGCATATTATTGATTGCATCTTCGTCATGTCCATTTGACTGTACCCACTCTCTCACATATTTGCATTGTAAAATTTCTTAATTATTCTGTGCTTTATATTCCAATATGCCATTCCATTGATGAATTGTGTATTTTCAGAGGAAATGCTTTTGAGGCATCAACTTTCCCTGGTCTTCTGTTTAGCAAAGGAATATCTTAATTATACAAAGGTAAATTAATATATTCTATACATTTAAATATAAGAGCACAAACCCTGGCCCTTGTAACAGATGCTTCCCTGCCATTCCAACCCCCCACCCCCCCTCCCGACCCCTTTTTTCCCAATCTTCCCCATCCATCCTTCTTATATGTAAATTGGCTGATCTAGTGAGTAATAAATCTCTCATATCTTAGGGGCTGTTGCTATTGGGTAACTCGTGTCATATTAGCATTGCACTACCGATTCACAAAAAGGTGTTACAAATTATGTGCAAGGTTGGTCCAAGAGAACACTGCAGTTGTTTATTCGCTAAGATCATAATACTGACAGTGATAAATATTTATATCCATGCATCATTGATCTATGCTAAAAACAACATGAGAATTTTAAAACCAGAGAGAATATACACGTCATGACACCAGAAACAAAAAGAGTATTGGCATTCATAGACATAGGCTGACAAAAACAGGCAGCTCTCACAAAGTGAACTACTTGAAATTATTTAATGGACTGCCACATTCTGCACTCAAGACACGTGTCGGTAATTTAAAAAGCAAGTTGATTAACTGGTTAACAGGCAACCCATTCTACAGTTTAAGAGACTTCTTGAATGCTTGTAGCATGGAAATTGAATTTTAAGACTATGATTGTAATTCTGTATAACAGGTTAATGAAAGATCAATAATTTGTACATGTAATATGAACATTAATTAATATAGTGATTGTTATTCTATCATGTCATCAATGTAAAGCCTGCCCCACTGTATGTGGTTTATGGCAAATAAAGAATTTGAATCTGTTTCCTATATGGTGAAGGAACATATAAATTTGTAAAGATTATTATTTTCAAACACTGGAAAATCCAGGATGGATCATAACAATATTATGAAAAGAGATGCCATATCGTAGATAGGCGCAACAAAAAGGGTCTCTCTCTCTCTCTCTCTCTCTCTCTCTCTAAGCATGTGCGACCACAGTCTCTGGCTGCTAGGCCAGACTGTGCAGCACAAGAGAGGCAGCTAAGTGGCAGGAGTGAAAAGGCTGGGGCAGGGAGGAGGGGTAGCAGGGTAGGGGTGGGGGATGGTAAAGTGTTGCTTGTGGGAGGGTACAGGAACAAGATGGAGAGAGAGTAGGGCAGCTAGGTCCGGAGTCCATATATCTCCACACCACTACCACTCCCTACATCCCTACCTCCTACATTCTTCCTAAAGTCCTTAAACCCAACCACCCAGGACACCCCATTGTGGCCAGTTACTGTGCCCCCACTGAGAGAATCTCTGCTTTCATAGACCAGTGCCTTACCCACAACCTACATTCCTATATAAAAGATACCAACCACTTCCTTCACCAACTCTCCACTGTTCTTGTTCCTGTACCACATTTTGCTGTGCTTGTCACTGTTGTACTAACATCCCTGATGACCATGGCCTTACTACTATCGAACACTACAGATTCCAAACCTACAACCTCCTTCCTAGTCACTTTGTCCAATGATATCCTCACCCACAATTATATCTCCTTTGAAGGCATTACCCACAAACAAATCTGGAGTACAGCTATGGACACCTGCATGCCAGTGTCCTATGCCAACATAATATGGGCCATCTAGAGGAATCCTTCCTAAACACCCAGATCTGAATCAAGTGTGAGGACACCCTATCCACATTCCTCCAGCACCTCAACACTTTCTCCCACTTCATTTCTCCTGATGCTACTCGACCCAACAAGCCACCTTCCTCGATCTTGACTTCCACCTCAGAGATGGGTACATCAGTATCTCAGTGCATATCAGACCTAACAACCAGCAGCAATACCTCCACTTCGACAGCTGCTACCCATTCCACTCCAAGAAGTCCCTTCAGTACAGCTTAGCCACCTGTGGCTATCGCGCATCTGCAGTGATGAGCGGTCCCCCTCAAAACGTATCGAGGGTCTCACTGAGGCCTTCACAGAGCATAATTACCATCCCAACCTTATATGAAATCAGATCTCCCATGCCTTATGTCTCCAGCCACCCACCGCCTCTCAAAGTCCCACCTTCTGGTCACAGACTCAGTAACATCCAGGACTTGAGCAACTGAATCACATTCTCCGCCAGTGTTTCAACTACCTCTCGTTGTGCCCTGTAATGAGTAATATCCTACCCACCATCCTTCCCACTCCTCCTACAGTGGTATTCCCCCAGCCACTGAACACACAATATCCTCATCCATCCCTACACATCCTCTGCTCCTAACCCCTTACCTCATAGCTCATATCCTTGTAATAGTCCTAGATGCATCCTCTCACCAACACTACCACCACCACCACCTACTCCAGTCCAGTCACAAGCATCAGCTATTCCATCTAAGGCATGGCTCCCTGTGAAATCAGTCTTAATCTACAAGTAAGCTGCAACCACTTTGCTGCATTCTGCAGGGGCATGACAACCAACAAGCTGTCTGTCCACTTGAATGGCCACTGGAAAATGTGGCTAAGGAACACCTGGACCACCCCATTGCTGAGCACACTGCCCAACATGATGCTCTTGATTTCAGTGATTGCTTCACAGCCTGTGCCATCTGGATCCTTCCCACCAAAACAATCTTTTCCGAAATGCACAGGTGGGAATGCTCCCTGTAATACATCCTACATTCCCATAATCTGCTGGCTTCAGTGTCATCCATCTTGGCCTTTCCCTGTTCCAATTTCAATCCTTGCCCTCCATCCAACCACCCGACTGCACCTAGCTGCCCTACCCTCTCTCCACCTCATCCCCGTACGCTCCCATAAGCAGCACTTTATTGTTAACCACCCCTACTCTGCTCTCCCTCCTGCTCCCCACCCCAGTCTCCTCCTTACCCCCACCACCCAGTTGCCTCTCTCTTCATTTGCTGCTGCTTACAGTCTGGCCTCAGAAGCCAAACGATATGGTCTTGTGTGTGTGTGTGTTTGAGATGTGCTGACCACTGCAACTTACTTCCACTTGAACCTGCTTTCTGTGTTCAAGACTTGTTCTGTCTCTACAAAGTTTTGTTCCTACACTTAACTTACTAAACTGTCAATTCGTTGATGCCCAAGGATGTGACCTATGAACCTAAGTCTCTCTCTTTTGTCATATCGTGCTGTAAAGCCCTTTATCCCCAATGCTGTTATGTGTTTCTTCATAAGTTGGCTGTTATACCTACGTTTCTTCAGGATGATTCTGTAACAACACACTTCAAAAGCTTCTCTTCTCTTTGTGCTAATTTTTGTCCTTGTTTCCATATAAGGGTATACTCCAGACAAATCTACACCTACATACACATACTGGAAGTCACCATACAGCATTTGGCACAGGGTACCTTTTGCCACTACTAGTTATTTTCTTTCCTGTTCCACTCATCTATAAGGTGAGGGAAAAACAACTTTCTGTGTGCCTCCACATGAGCCCTAATTTCTCTTATCTTTGTGGTCCTTACACAAAATGTTTGTTGGTGACAGTGGTACTGTTCTGCAGTCAGCTTCAAATGCTGATCTCAAAAATTTATCAATGGTGCTTTGCAAAAAAAATGTTGTCTTCTCTCCAGGGCTTCCCACTTGAGTTGCTTGGTTCGTAAGTAATTGTTCATATATCACAGCTCAATCTGGCGCTGGGACGCAACTGTGCAGTCGCATATTGCTGTTTTATTGGTCACAACTCTATATGGCCAGATATTAGCAGTAGGGTGGACAGGGTGTGTGTGTGCTGTGTGCGGACACAGGAGGAACTGGCCACGGTTCGCGAGCAGCTGAGCGTGCTGTTGGCCACGGTCAGCCGCCTTCAGGCTGCTGCCTCGAGGTGCAGTGATGGTGGAGGGTCTGGCGCGTCGCTTGAGACACCCCAGGTGTTGCTTGCTGCATCCGCTGACTCAGCCACTGAGGCACCTTCTAGTGTACCTGGCGTGTTGGGGCTGCCCTCACCTCAGGGTGAGTGGCGGACTGCAACGCGTTCGCGTCGCTTGAGGTGGAGGGTTAATGTGGAGGCTGGCCTCATGTGTTCATCCTGTCAGTGGGCAGGTGGCTGCTGCTTGAGCAGGGCCCGAGCTGGCACACGGGGGCAAAGCAGTGATGGGATGGTGAGGCGCGGCGACTCGAGCGCACCGAGAATTCCTCTAGCCTCTACTTCTCAAGCAATTCTCGAGAAGCTCACGAGAACAGCTCAGCAGCGTATGCCACTGTACGCCAGTTGTCTGTGACAACATACGCCGCGCCACTGTTGTTTTATGAATTAAATGCCGCCACTAGACAAACATGCTCGCTGCTTGCTCTGCTCGTAACTAGTATGTCTCAGATTTCATTTGAGTAAAGTTGTTAATCAAATCAGTATAGACACTACTTATAAGCAAACAAAGAAGCAGACTAAAAGCCCAATTGTTTAATAAAATCATATTTCTAAACAAAAATCGTTGGCAGCGCAGCAATGGGATGTAAAAATACCTTCTGCTGAACAACTTTTGTTTGCATGTACACAGTTTCTGTATATAAAAGGCTATAGCACTTCTCTTTTATGTTTAAGCATGCATACATGCAGAATGTACAATGTAATTTATTTTGTAAGAATAAAGCTTCTGTTTCATGCGAATTCTGTGCTTTATTTTAAACAACAATTCTATTATCTTTGTTTTGTATGCTAATACTTCAGTACACATTAATAACGGTAGTACAGTTGATATCAATCATAGAATTTCAAAGTTTTCCATGCACGTACATACAATGTGTGGTGTCACCGCCAGACACCACATTTGCTAGGTGGTAGCCTTTAAATCGGCCGCGGTCCGGTAGTATATGTCGGACCCGCGTGTCGCCACTGTCAGTGACAGCAGCCCGAGCGCCACTACACGGCAGCTCTAGAGAGACGTCCTGGAACTCGCCCCAGTTGTACAGCTGACTTAGCCACAGATGGATCACTGGCAACTACGCTCTCATTTGCTGAGACGATAGTTAGCATAGCCTTCAGCTACGTCATTTGCTACGACCTAGCAAGGCGCCATAGCATTTGATATTATTTTATATTGTGGTTATAACATGTACCGCCAAGAGAGATGTTCTACAATTGTGGATTAAAGTTAAGTATTACATCAACTACGTACTTTATTTGCTACTATTAATTCCTTTAACTGTTCCAGACCTCGCGCCAGTCAGCGTGTAATTAAACACATGCATTTTGGCTTCCTCTCATTGTGACTTGGCTGTCTTGCCAAGTCACAACACAATGAGTACGACCGCTGTGGCTCAGTGCTTCATGTACTGAAGGTTTGCGCAATTCCTCAGAGAGCGCAGCACTGTCAACTTCTCGAGCGTACCCGAGACATTCTCGAGAAATTGCCTTCGCGTCGCGCATTTCTCGAGTGCGGTTATAGCCCATCCCTAGGGCAAAGGCTTGCTGGCTATTGGGAGCTCCAACGTTAGGCAGGTGATGGAGCCCCTTAAGGAAATAGTGTACAGGGCTGGAAAGAATTCCAACGTGCACTTGGTTTGTCTGCCGGGGGTCTCATCCAAGATGTGGAGGCGGCCTTGCCTGTGGCTATCGAGCGTACGGGGTGCAGTCGTCTGCAAGTAGTTGCTCATGTTGGCACCAATGATGCCTGTTGCTTGGGTTCTGAGACGATCCTCAGTTCGTACAGGTGGCTGGCGGATTTGGTGAAGACCGCTGCCTCGTACACAGGGTGCAAGCAGAGCTCTCTATTTGCAGCATCGTTCCCAGAGTGGATCGGGGTCCTTTGGTTTGGAGCCGAGTGGAGGGTCTCAACCAGAGGATTCGTCGACTCTGTGATAGTCTTGGCTGCAGATTTCTAGACTTGCGCTATTGGGTGTGGAATTGTAGGACGCCCCTAGATAGGTCAGGGGTGCACTACACAAAGGAAGCGGCTACTTGGGTAGCAGAGTACTTGTGGCGTGCACATGGGGGTCTTTTAGGCTAGGCAGTAGTGCGAGGTGTCCTGATGAACTCTCAACAGTCGACGTGCAGGCAGGGAAATCAAGATGTGCTCAGTGTAAAGGCACTTCAGCTATCAAAATATTAGCAGTAAATTTTCAGAGTGTACGGAATAAAGTTCCTGAATTTACTGCCCTCCAGGAAGCGTGTGGCGCGCAAGTTATTCTCAGGACTGAGACCTGGCTGAACCCTGAGATAGGAAGTTCTGAAATATTCAGTGAGGGTTGGAACGTGTATCGGAAAGACAGATTAGACACCATAGGAGGTGGTATCTTAATTGCAGTTGACAAAAATATTGTGTCTACTGAGGTCGAAGCAGAGTGTAATTGTGAAGTTATCTGGACACGTTTAACAGGGCTAGGAGAAATAAAGTTAGTTGTTGGGTGTTATTACTGGCCACCAGGTTCCACCGTGACAGTTCTAGAATCATTGAAAGGGAGTCTACACTCTGTATCGCAGAAGTACCTGGATCACGCTATATTAGTCAGAGGCGACTTCAAGCTACCTACTATAGACTGGGTTGTCCATGGATTCATTACAGGTGGTATAGACAAGCCGTTGTGTGAATTGCTTCTGAACACTTTATCCAAAAACTGTCTTGAGCAGCTAGATCGACAGCCAACGCATAATGGAAATATTTTAGATCTGGTAGCCACGAACAGACCAGACCTCATTGACAGTGTCAGTGTTGAGACAGGGATTAGTGATCATGATGTTGCTCATTACAACTATGATTACAAAAGCTAAAAAGTCGGTCAAGAAGGCTAGGAGAATATTCGTACTAGAAAGAGCAGATAAGCAGTTATTAGCATCCCACTTAGTAAATGAATCGACTTCATTTACTTCCGGTACAATGGATGTGGAAAAATTACGGGCAAATTTTAAACACATTATAAACCACGCATTAGAGAAGTATGTGCTGAAAAAGTGGGTTACGGACGGAAAAGACACACTGTAGTTTAACAGCGCAATACGGAGAATGCTCAGGAAGCAAAGACAGTTGCACTTGCGGTACAAGAAAGATTGGCAGAATGAGGACAGGCAAAAGTTAGTAGAGATTCATACTGCTGTAAAAAGAGCAATGCGTGAAGCATACAACCACTACCACCATCATACCTTAGCAAAAGATCTTGCTGAAGACCCAAGGAAATTCTGGTCTTATGTAAAACCGGTAAGCGGGTCAAAGGCTTCCATCCAGTCACTCACTGATCTACATCTACATCTACATCTACATTTATACTCCGCAAGCCACCCAAAGGTGTGTGGCAGAGGGCACTTTACGTGCCACTGTCATTACCTTCCTTTCCTGTTCCACTCGTGTATGGTTCGCGGGAAGAACGACTGCCGGAAAGCCTCATGCGCACACGAATCTCTATAATTTTACATTCATGATCTCCTTGGGAGGTATAAGTAGGGGGAAGCAATATATTCGATACCTCATCCAGAAACGCACCCTTTCAAAACCTGGACAGCAAGCTACACCGTGATCCAGAGCGCCTCTCTTGAAAAGTCTACCACTTGAGTTTGCTATACATCTCAGTAACGCTATCATGCTTACCAAATAACGCTGTGATGAAACGCGCCACTCTTCTTTGGATCTTCTCTATCTCCTCTGTCAACCCGACCTGGTACGGATCCCACACTGATGAGCAATACTCAAGTATAGGTCGAACGAGTGTTTTGTAAGCCAGCTCCTTTGCTGATGGACTATATTTTCTAAGAACTCTCCCAATGAATCTCAACCTGGCACCCGCCTTACCAACAATTAATTTTATATGATCATTCCTCTTCAAAACGTTCCGTATGCATGTTCCCAGATATTTTACAGAAGTAACTGCGACCAGTGTTTGTTCCGCTATCATATAATCGTACAATAAAGGATCCTTCTTTCTATGTATTCGCAATACATTACATTTGTCTATGTTAAGGATCAGTTGCCACTCCCTGCAACAAGTGCCTATCTGCTGCAGATCTTCCTGCATTTTGCTGCAATTTTCTAATGCTGCAACTTCTCTGTATACTACAGCATTATCCGCGAAAAGCCGCATGGAACTTCCGACACTATCTACTAGGCCATTTATATATATTGTGAAAAGCAATGATCCCATAACACTCCCCTGTGGTACACCAGATGTTACTTTAACATCTGTAGACATCTCTCCATTGAGAACAACATGCTGTGTTCTGTTTGCTAAAAACTCTTTAATCCTGCCACACAGCTGGTCTGATATTCCGTAGGCTCTTACTTTGTTTATCAGGCGACAGTGCGGAACTGTATCAAACACCTTCTGGAAGTTGAGGAAAATGGCATCTACCTGGAAGCCTGTATCTAATATTTTCTGGGTCTTGAACAAATAAAGCGAGTTGGGTCTCACACGATCGCTGATTCCGGAATCCATGTTGATTCCTACAGAGTAGATTCTGGGTTTCCAGAAATGACATGATACGTGAGCAATAAACATGTTCTAAAATTATACAGCAGATCGATATCAGAGATATAGCCCTATAGTTTTGCGCATCTGCTCGACGACCCTTCTTGAAAACTGGGACTACCTGTGCTCTTTTCCAATCATTTGGAAACTTCTGTTCCTTTAGAGACTTGCGGTACACCGCTGTTAGAAGGGGGGGCAAGTTCTTTCGCGTACTCTGTGTAGAATCAAATTGGTATCCCGTCAGGTCCAGTGGACTTTCCTCTGTTGAGTGATTTCAGTTGCTTTTCTATTCCTTGGACACGTATTTCGATGTCAGCCATTTTTTCGTTTGTGCGAGGATTTAGAGAAGGAACTGCAGTGCGGTCTTCCTCTGTGAAACAGCTTTGGAAAAAGGTGTTTAGTATTTCAGCTTTACGCGTGTCATCCTCTGTTTCAATGCCATCATCATCCCGGAGTGTCTGGATATGCTGTTTCGATCCACTTACTGATTTAACGTAAGACCAGAACTTCCTAGGATTTTCTGTCAAGTTGGTACATAGAATTTTACTTTCGAATTCACTGAACGCTTCACACATAGCCCTCCTTACGCTAACTTTGACATTGTTTAGCTTCTATTTTGTCTGAGAGGTTTTGGCTGCATTTAACTTTGCAGTGAAGCTCTCTTTGCTTTCGCAGTAGTTTCCTAACTTTGTTGTTGAACCACAGTGGGTTTTTCCCGTCCCTCACAGTTATACTTGGCACGTACCTGTTTAAAACGCATTTTATGATTGCCTTGATCTTTTTCCATAAACACTCAACATTTTCAGTGTCGGAACAGAAATTTTTGATTTGATCTGTTAGGTAGTCTGAAATCTGCCTCCTATTACTTTTGCTAAACAGATAAACCTTCCTCCCTTTTTTTATATTCCTATTTACTTCCATATTCAGGGATGCTGATCAGTCTGGCCTCGCAACGGAAGACAGCAAAACGAAAGCTGAAATTTTAAATGTAACATTTGAGAAATCTTTCGTGCAGGAGAATCGTACAAACATACCGTCGTTTGAGTCTCATTCAGATTCCCGTATGGAGGACATAGTGATAGACATCCCTGGGGCTGTGAAGCAACTGAATGGGTTGAAAATAAATAAATCGCCAGGTCCTGATGGGATTCCAATTCAGTTTTACAGAGAGTACTCTACTGCATTGGCTCCATACTTATCGTGAATCTCTTGCCCAAGGTAAAGTCCTGAGTGACTGGAAAAAAGCGCAGTTGACGCCTGTATATAAGAAGGGTAGAAGGATGGAACCTCAAAATTACAGACCAATATCCTTAACATTGGTTTGTTGCAGGATTCTTGAACATATTCTCAGTTCGAATATAATGAATTTCCTTGAGACAGAGAAGGTGCTGTCCATGCATCAGCATGGCTTTAGAAAGCATCGCTCCTGCGAAAAGCAACTCACACTTTTTTCACATGATATCTTGCGAACCATGGATGAAGGGTATCAGACAGATACCATATTCCTTGACTTCCGGAAAGCGTTTGACTCGGTGCCCCATTGCAGACTCCTAACTAAGGTACGAGTATATGGGATTGGTTCCCAAATATGTGAGTGGCTCAAAGACTTCTTAAGTAATAGAACCCAGTATGTTGTCCTCGATGGTGAGTGTTCATCGGAGGTGAGGGTATCATCTGGAGTGCCCCAGGGAAGTGTGGTGGGTCTGCTGTTGTTTTCTATCTAAATAAATGATCTTTTGGATAGGATGGATAGCAATGTGCGGCTGTTTGTTGATGATGCTATGGTGTATGAGAAGGTGTCATCGTTGAGTGACTGTAGGAGGATACGAGATGACTTGGACATATTTGTGATTGGTGTAAAGAATGGAAGCTAACTCTAAATATAGATAAATGTAAATTAATGCAGATGAATAGGAAAAACAATCCCATAATGTTTGAATACTCCATTAGTAGTGTAGCGCTTGACACAGTCACATCGATTAAATATTTGGGCATAACATTGCAGAGCGATATGAAGTGGGACAAGCATGTAATGGCAGTTGTGGGGAAAGCGGATAGTCGTCTTCAGCTCATTGGTAGAATTTTGGGAAGATGTGGTTCATCTGTGAAGGAGACCACTTATAAAACACTAATACGACCTATTCTTGAGTACTGCTTGAGCGTTTGGGATCCCTATCAGGTCAGATTGAGGGAGGATATAGAAGCAATTCAGAGGCGGGCTGCTAGATTTGTTACTGGTAGGTTAGATCATCACGCGAGTGTTACGGAAATGCTTCAGGAACTCGGGTGGGAGTCTCTAGAGGAAAGGAGGCATTCTTTTCGTGAATTACTACTGGGGAAATTTAGAGAACCAGCATTTGAGGCTGACTGCAGTACAATTTTACTGCCGCCAACTTATATTTCACGGAAAGACCATAAAGATAAGATTAGAGAGATTAGGACTCATACAGAGGCATATAGGCAGTCCTTTTTCCCTCGCTCTGTTTGGGAGTGGAACAGGGAGAGAAGATGCTAGTTGTGGTATGAGGTACCCTCCGCCATGCACCGTATGGTGGATTGTGGAGTATGTATGTAGATGTAGATGTAGACGTAGATGTAGAGTTCACAAAGCATCTCTGTAATAGTTGCATGTTGATCAAACATCCTGGTAACAAATCTAGGATCTTGCCTCTGAACTGGTTCAGTGTCTTCCTTTAACCTGTTCTGGTGGGGATCACAAACACTCAGGCAGTTCTCAATAATGGTTTGCAGCAGTGTTGTATAAGTGGTCTCTGTTACAGATGAACTACACTTTGCTAAAATTCTTCCAGTTAACCGAAGTTGACCATACACCTTGCTTACTACCGCCCTTGTGTGCTCATTCCATTTCATATCATTTTGCAACATTACACATTGACATTTAATTAACATGTCTGTGTCAAGCAGTAAACTACTAATGCTGTATTTGAACATTATGGGCTTGTTCTTAGTACTCATTTGCATTAACTGACATTTTTCTCCATTTAGTGCAAGCTGCCATTCATCATATCAACTAGAAATTTTGTCTAAGTCATCTTGTATCCTCCTGTAGTCATCTCATTGCCTGCTTGAAAAACTCAGTAAAGAAAAAAGGAAAAAAGATAATCATAGCTGCTGACTTCAATATTAATATCATAGTTGAAAGCAATCTTCTTTTCTTCTTTTGCTTGTGCCTTTTTCCTGCAGATTTCGCAGGGTCAGCATGTTACAACACATTTGGGATGTTTAAGTTAAAGGGGTGGCCGGATGCCCTTCCTGCTGCCACCCTATACCCCCGGGAAGGAATCAGTGTACTCCAGTTGTTTGCGCCTAGTGTAAACCATGGAATAGTGTGAACGTATTTCAAATGTCTGTGAGTCGTGTAACTCAGGCGGGATGTGGGGACCAGCCCAGTATTCACCTAGTGGGATGTGGAAAACTTCCTAAAAACTACATCCAGGCTGGCTGGCACACCGGCTCACATCATTAATCTGCCGGGCGGATTTGATCTGGGGTCGGCGCGCCTACCCAAATCCAGGAAACAGCACATTAGTGCTCTCGGCTAACCTGGCGGGTAGTTGAAAGCAATGACGTGTCCAAATTCACTGACTTAATAAAAAAAATTTTGGCTTCAAAATAAACTTCATGCAACCCGCTAGAGCAAATGCATAGTGAGCTACCTGTATTGCTAATATTCTAACAAATCATGTATTTGTAGTTGTGTATAAATTTGCATAGATTTAGGAATCTCTGACCACTGTGTGCTACTCATTAAACTACCAAAAATTAAGAAAGAAAACTTCATGTAACAAAAGCCATATGAAAAGTAATTTCAATGAAAAAAAATCAGTTACATTTGGAAAAAAGTAAAGATAGGTTGAATGGCCGAGTGATAATAAGTTTAACAAATTTTTAAGTAGTGTCCTTGAAATATTTAATGAAACTTTTCCACTTAGAACCACATGCAACAAAATGACCAATAAACTTAAATGTATAACCCGGGGTATAAAAATTTCTAGTGCCAGGAAGAGGAAACTCCACAGTGAACTGAAATATAATAAAAACAGATGTTGTGCTAAGTATGTTTGTCAGTGTAAAGCTATATTTAAAAAAGCCGTGAAGGCAGCCAAACAAATGGCAAACAAGAAATTCATTGTACAACATAAAAATGAAACAAAAGCAGTGTGATCTGTTGTGAAATCAGAGTTAGATGTTAGGGTTAGTAGTAATGAAATATCTAGTTTAAAGTAGATGATAGCTTTATTGTAAACCCAGCTCAAATATCAGAGTGTTTAAATAAAATCTTCATAAATGTGGCAAAATAAAATGTTGATGTAGCAGAGTATCAGAGTAAAGTAAATCCCTTTGGAATCCACCAAGAAGCTGAGTATCTTGTTGTTATGGTCTGCAGTCCAGACTGGTTTGATGCAGCTCTCCATGCTACACTATCCTGTGCAAGCTTCTTCATCTCCAAGTAACTACTGCACCCTACATCCTTCTGAATCTGCTTAGTGTATTCATCTCTTGGTCTTCCTCTACGATGTTTACCCTACATGCTGCCCTCCAATACTAACTTGGTGATATCTTGATGTCTCAGAACATGTCCTACCAACTGATCCCTTCTTCTAATCAAGTTGTGTCACAAATTCCTCTTCTTCCCAATTCTATTCAGTACCTCAGCATTAGTTACGTGATCTGAGTATCTTACGGATTTTTAAAAAAGTCACAGAAAAGGATGTAGAAAATGTTATATCATCATTAAAAAATTAAAATTGTGATGGGATACCCACTAAATTGGTGAAAACAGTGTATGACATAATAGCACCTCCTCTAACTAAAACAGTCAACCAACTTTCGAAAAGAGATGCGTTCCTGATTGATGTTTTGAAGTATGCCAAAGTCAGACCTCTGTTCAAGAAAGAGTCAAGGTACGATATGGGAAACTGTCGGCCTATTTCTATTCTTCCAGTCCTGTCAAAAGTGTTAGAGAAAGTAGCTGCAAACCAGATCAAAAACTTTATTGTAAAAACATGATATTATTGTAAGTAACCAATTTGAATTTCATTCAACCAGGAAAAAAAAACAGTCTGGATGCTGTGAATGACTTTTAGAAGTGATAGGCAAATCATTGGATCAGAGCAGTAAAGTTGCAGGTATCTTCAGTGATCTCACAAAACTGTTTGAGTTTGTGAACCATGACTTGCTTATCTACGAATTTGACAAGTATGAAATTAAGGATAGTGCTCTAAATGGGCTAACATCATACTTAAACAACAGAAAACAAACGGTAACTATCACCTCAGATGCAGCGAATTATTATTCTACATGGAATACAGTATCAAAATATGTGCCTCAAGGCTCCATTTTGGGGCCAATCCTGTGCCCATTCTACACTCCTGGAAATTGAAATAAGAACACCGTGAATTCATTGTCCCAGGAAGAGGAAACTTTATTGACACATTCCTGGGGTCAGATACATCACATGATCACACTGACAGAACCACAGGCACATAGACACAGGCAACAGAGCATGCACAATGTCGGCACTAGTACAGTGTATATCCACCTTTCGCAGCAATGCAGGCTGCTATTCTCCCATGGAGACGATCGTAGAGATGCTGGATGTAGTCCTGTGGAACGGCTTGCCATGCCATTTCCACCTGGCGCCTCAGTTGGACCAGCGTACGTGCTGGACGTGCAGACCGCGTGAGACGACGCTTCATCCAGTCCCAAACATGCTCAATGGGGGACAGATCCGGAGATCTTGCTGGCCAGGGTAGTTGACTTACACCTTCTAGAGCACGTTGGGTGGCACGGGATACATGCGGATGTGCGTTGTCCTGTTGGAACAGCAAGTTCCCTTGCCGGTCTAGGAATGGTAGAACGATGGGTTCGATGATGGTTTGGATGTACCGTGCACTATTCAGTGTCCCCTCGATGATCACCAGTGGTGTACGGCCAGTGTAGGAGATCGCTCCCCACACCATGATGCCGGGTGTTGGGCCTGTGTGCCTCGGTCGTATGCAGTCCTGATTGTGGCGCTCACCTGCACGGCGCCAAACACGCATACGACCATCATTGGCACCAAGGCAGAAGCGACTCTCATCGCTGAAGACGACACGTCTCCATTCGTCCCTCCATTCACGCCTGTCACGACACCACTGGAGGCGGGCTGCACGATGTTGGGGCGTGAGCGGAAGACGGCCTAACGGTGTGCGGGACCGTAGCCCAGCTTCATGGAGACGGTTGCGAATGGTCCTCGCCGATACCCCAGGAGCAACAGTGTCCCTAATTTGCTGGGAAGTGGCGGTGCGGTCCCCTACGGCACTGCGTAGGATCCTACGGTCTTGGCGTGCATCCGTGCGTCGCTGCGGTCCGGTCCCAGGTCGACGGGCACGTGCACCTTCCGCCGACCACTGGCGACAACATCGATGTACTGTGGAGACCTCACGCCCCACGTGTTGAGCAATTCGGCGGTACGTCCACCCGGCCTCCCGCATGCCCACTATACGCCCTCGCTCAAAGTCCATCAGCTGCACATACGGTTCACGTCCACGCTGTCGCGGCATGCTACCAGTGTTAAAGACTGCGATGGAGCTCCGTATGCCACGGCAAACTGGCTGACACTGACGGCGGCGGTGCACAAATGCTGCGCAGCTAGCGCCATTCGACGGCCAACACCGCGGTTCCTGGTGTGTCCGCTGTGCCGTGCGTGTGATCATCGCTTGTACAGCCCTCTTGCAGTGTCTGGAGCAAGTATAGTGGGTCTGACACACCGGTGTCAATGTGATCTTTTTTCCATTTCCAGGAGTGTATGTACATGACTTACCCATAAATATACATTCCCTGTCATTCTGTTTGCAGATGATACTTCTGTTTCAATTGAAGACGATTATGTAGAAAAAATTCTGAGCTCCATTGTAAGCACACTGGATAACTTAGAAGACTGGATCCATTTAATGGGTTGAAACTTAACATTGCAAAAACCCATATGGTACATTTCTAAACCAAGCATTTAAAATGTGTGTAACTTAAAATACAACATAACAATCAACCTTTGAAAGAACTTGACACGGTAAAATTCCTGGGACTAAATGTGGACAAGAACTTTAGTTGGAATACGCATATTGACTTCCTATCAAATAAGCTAAGCAGTTTTGCATATGCAATACAAGAACTAGCAAATTTCCCTGACTTGAGTAAATGGAAAATTGCTTATGTTAGTTAATTTGAATCTGTTATTAGATGTGGAATAATTTTCTGAGGAAGTTCAAGTAGTGTATCTCGAGTACTGAAACTGCAAAAAAAATTATCCGATACGTGTATACTGCACAACAAACAGTCTTGCCACCCATTATTTCAGAAACTACAAATCCTAACTGTTCCCTACATACGCATTTATGAAATTATAATCTTCCTACACAACAGACAAAAATTATTTGAGGATACTCATTTTAACCATACATATAACACAAGAAATAAAAATAATTTTATGCTGCCCACACACCAGTTGAAATTATATGCATGGACTCCACAGTATGGGAGTGACAATATATGACAAGTTAACAGGCAAAAACACGTTAAATATGAAGCTGGAAACTTTAAAAATGAGGCTACAGCATATTCTGTGGGAGAAATGCTTCTATTTGATAGAAGAATTTATAGAGGATGAAATGATAATCTGAGCAAGGGGTAATTAAGTGTTAGATTTTATTCTATGTATATAACAAAACTGTATTCTGACTGTGATGCATTTGTTAATATCAAATGTCTTTGTTTATGGTGAAATTTTACCACAATTTTTCGTGTCTCCTGTATCTGAATCAAGTGATTTAGATTACGTACGTTATGAGACAAATAAACCACGATTCACAAACCACTCAATGATGACACCTTCCGATACATCACAGCAACATCTGAAAATGACCACGGGTTGCTGCTCATCCAGTCTGTCAGATCATCTAAGTATATAAATAATAAGAGCTTTAATATCACACTTCCCTGGGACACTCCTTCTGACAATACCCTTGTGTCTGATGAACCACTGAGGACTAGATACTGGATTATATTACTTAAGAAACTATTCAGCGTCCTTGTACCTTCATTAACAGCTTGCAGTGGGACACCATGTCAAATGCTTTCTGCGAATGTAGGAATACGGAATCTGCTTGTTGCCCTTCTCACATGGTTCACAGAATATCATGTGAAATAATTTCAGAAATGACTTTGTAACACTCATGAATTTATAAGCCACTTGTCACCAATTCATGATGGGACATTATTATTATTTTTTCTTTTCTTTCTCAGATGTTATGTCTGGTTAAAAATGGAAAGTGATGCGGATCTTGATCAAGCGTGACTTCCTTTTAACTGTACGGTATATGTTACATTGCATTTAGGAACTTTCGGGTAATTGAACAAGTATCAATAATTACAGATTTCTGTAGTTGTATATATAAGTTTGGATGTAGCTGTATTGCGTTGATGTACTGGTGGATATCATGTGGTATGGCTCCTGTAGTTGATAGTATAATCGGTATAATGTCAACTTTATCCTGATGCCACATGTCCTTGACTTCCTCAGCCAGTTGGATGTATTTTTCAATTTTTTCTCCTGTTTTCTTCTGTATATTTGTTGTATTGGGTATGGATATTTCGATTAGTTGTGTTATTATTATTATTATTATTATGTGTATGGACCCTGTTGGATCACGCCTTACATTTATGATTCACCTTTCTAATAGCCCATTTAGCTTTCATTCTTTTGCTGTGTGCTTTCTTCCTTTCTTCTGACCACTTGAACCCTGATCTTTTAGGGACTTCATTCTCTGGCTTTACTACCCATCTATTAATCTTCTGACAGTAAAGTTTCATGTCTAGTATGTCCAGTGTTTCTATCTGTGACTTTTCTAAGTCGTATGTGACTTCTTCTGTCCATGGAATGTACTTCAGTTTTGCAGTGTATGTCAAAATCTTGTGGGTTAGCCTTGAAGATGGGAGTCTATGAATGTGTCCATAGAATTTCAGCCTTTGTTTCCCGATATATGCAACAAGGTTGGACAGTTCTTCTGTTGCTTTGCACGATTTGAGTCTATACCCCTCTTCTGTTTTATCTGGTCCCAGCATTTTCCTCATGACCTTTCTTTCCTCCTTCAAGATGCTCTCCAGATCACTTTTTCTATTAAGTACCAAGGTTTCGCTCACATACAGCACTTCAGGTTTAATCATTGTATTATAATGTTTGATCTCTGTATGAATGGCCATACATTTCTTGTTGTAGATTTCACGCATTCTCCCATATGCTCGTTTGAGCTTTTGTAACCAAACTTTCTGTGCTTCCTTTTCCAACCCTGTTGGTTCTATAATCTCTGAAGTGTGGAACTAATTTGATCTGCCCGTATTTTGTGTTCAGTTCCTGAATGTCAAATTTAGTGCAAATGAACTCGGTCTTCTCGAATGAAATTTGTAGTCCAGTTTTCTCAGCGCATTCCATGAGCACTTCAATCAGTTTGATCACTATATTTTTGCAGCTAAACAACTGACCTTGATGTCATCATTCTTTCGTCTGACTTGAATGGGCTTCCAGTGGTCCTGGGTTTTCAGTTCTTTCTCCCATTCTTGGATGACTTTATCCAGAACAAGGCTGAAGAGCAGTGATGACAATCCATCACCTTGTCACACACCAGTCTTTATCTCAAAGGGCTCTGACAATTCACCCATGAATTTCACTTTTGACTTCATGCCTGTGAGTGTTTCCTTGATGAGTCTTAACGCCTTTAGATGCTCATCCAGTATGTATGAATTTCAACAACCTCTAATGAGACAGTGTTATGAGAGGGGAGACATTCTAAGTGCATTAATGTCAAATATGCTCGTTAGAAAAGCTATGTGCTTGCTTTCATTTCCAAAATGAACATTTTTTTTTTTTTTTTTTTTTTTTTAGTCATTTGTGTCTTGTAGGGAGGATATAAGATGAACATCAACAAAAGCAAAATGAGGATATGAGGATAATGGAATGTAGTCGAATTAAGTCGGGCGATACTGAGGGAATTAGATTAGGAAATGAGACACTTAAAGTAGTAAATGAGTTTTGCTATTTGGGGAGCAAAGTAACTGATGATGCTCGAAGTAGAGAGGATATAAAATGTAGACTGGCAATGGCAAGGAAAGCGTTTCTAAGGAAGAGAAATTTGTTAACATCGAGTATAGATTTAAATGTCAGGAAGTCGTTTCTGAAAGTATTAGTATGGAGTGTAGCCATGTATGGAAGTGAAACATGGACAATAAATAGTTTGGACAAGAAGAGAATAGAAGCCTTTGAAATGTGGTGCTACAGAAGAATGCTGAAGATTAGATGGGTAGATCATGTAACTAATGAGGAAGTATTGAATAGGATTGGAGAGAAGAGGAGTTTGTGGCACAACTTGACAAGAAGAAGGGATCAGTTGGTAGGACATGTTCTGAGGCATCAAGGGATCACCAACTTAGTATTGGAGGGCAGTGTGGAGGGTAAAAATTGCAGAGGGAGACCAAGAGATGAATACACTAAACAGATGCAGAAGGATGTAGGCTGCAGTACGTATTGGGAGATGAAGAAGCTTGCACAGGATAGAGTAGCATGGAGAGCTGCATCAAACCAGTCTCAGGACTGAAGACCACAACAACAACAACAACAACAACAACATTTGTACTCGTGTCCAGTTGCATTAGAGGCAGACATTGTGTTGGAGAGAAAGTTTCTTTATCATGCTGAGTGGAATAATTCAGCATATTGTGTCCATGAGATGTCATCAGATTATGTACTGGTCATTTTCATTACAATCAAGCACAAGATGGGCAACATGCACAGTATCAGCACATTTGATCATCGCAAAACTGTTGTTGCCCAAAGCATTGGACACACTGTTTATACTTTTCTTTCAGTATATCTGTTTTACGACAGATATTAACTAAATGTGCTGTATGTTTTTCTGTCCTTTCTTAATTTGCTGGTAACTTCACCCATTTTTGTCATCCCAGCAATCCAAGCCTTCTTCTTCCTCTCCCATATATATGTTTGAGTTCTGTGTTTGCTCCTTCAAGATGTTCCACATCATAATATTTATTGTGAATATGATTGAACAAGTAACTAACTAACCAGCCCTTGCTTCCCTGCTGTCTTTCCTTCTATGACTCTTTGTTGCAGGCAGTCTCTGTGCAATATCTGTTCCAACAAAAAAATTTCATATTCAGTTTTCTTTTGTGACCTGTTTTGTGAAGTACTTTTAACTCTTTGCATTTTCCTCCACAACCACATTTTGCCCTCTTTCTTTTGGAAAGTTTGCAATTAGCTCATTCCTTCCAGTTATTCCAAAAGTGTTTGACAAAGCTGCCTAAGATTGAATACTGAACCATTTTTCCAAGCAGAACTTGTTAACAGCCTCTCAGTTTAACTATTGCAAAAGATTCTCTCCATATAAGCCCATGCTAGACCTCACAAATGAAGTTCTGGTAGTCGGACAAGAAAAATTATCCTGCTGGTTTATTTTGTTGGCTTGCCAAAGCCAGTGATTGTAAATTCCCTGTAACAAGCTAAAATCTTATGGCATTAATGAGATTCCTCTTGTGTTAGTGGACCCTTACCTACATATCAGAAAGCAGATGGGCCTCACTGACAGTCACACACATAAAAATTAACTTCAGAATGGGTAAACATGAGTATACACAAGGATGAGAACTAGGTTCACTCATGTTTGTAAGCTACATAAATGATCTTATAAAAGCTTTGAAGCACAATTCAAAAGCTCTCTGTGTATGACTGTCTAAACTCAACTCTAACAGACACATCTTGGATGATAGTTAAACAAGCATACATCTGGTTTACAACAAACAGTTTGCCTTAATGTCACAAGGACACAAAGTATGCAATTTCTAACAACTAAAAAACACCACTAGATTAATAGTCACACACCAAATGAAATGTAGCACAAAAAATTGCTTCAAGTCCCACTCAATAACAACATCAATTGCAGACAGCAAATAGATGAACTAATCAAAAAAGCACAGTTCAGGTTTTTTTTTTCTTAGTAGTAGTCCAAGCTGAACTAAAAATGGTCATGAATACCTTTATATATTTTCACTTCTTGCTATGCTGATTATCTTCTGGAGCAGTATGACTGAAGTACATAAAGTATTTATTCAGCAGAAGTGGACAGTAAGAATATTTTGCATAATATAAAATTGTGCATCTTGCAAAGATCTCCTTATAAATCTTGGATTTCTTAAATTCACATCTGAACACAGTTACTCTTTAATGGTTTTTGTTGGTGACAGTAAAAACTAGTTATCTAGTGAACTGTGATTATATAAACATAATATGAGACAAGAAATGATTTTTATGTAGCCTCTGCATCCTTGTCTAGGGTTCAGAATGACTTTATGTGCTTTATTGTAGTCAACAAGTTCACAAGTAAAATAAAGTGAGATATTGAGAAACATTGCTAGTTCAATGAGAATTTTAAAATATACATTATTACCCACTTCTTTAAATTATGGAGTACAATTAATGAATGAATGACATTCCAGTTAATTTTACACTCCTGACAAAAGAAAGTTCTTTTACACATAGGTAGTCTACTTGTTATTGGAAGCTGTCTTCATTTATTGTCACCAGACTACCTGAAGGATTTTACTTTTTATGCAGTCTTTCTTTCCAGTGATATTTTGACAGAAGCTTCATGTTCACAGATTATAATCACTTTGTTCTGTCCCACATTTAACCTGATTCTTCTCCACCTACACTATCCTTTCCATCATATGCTATAGTTTGAGCTTTGTTCATGCTCACATTGATACCTTTGCTTGTTGAACACTTTTGGTTTTGTTACCTAGTTGAAGTTTCTTTGGCATCTTGGTAGTGGCTTCCTTACATGCCTCAAGTGGCATTTAAGTGTGTTCATATCTCATGTGAAATTTCTGTTTGCTGGGACAATGTCTCTGGGTTTTAGCCTGATCTTGCTGGCCATGGAGGTCTGCTTGCCACATTTGGAAGGGTATGCCTGCACCAACTGGAGAGTCACCACTTCCCTTTGCCTTTGTGGTAGCAAGCCAGCTGGAGTTCAGTTAGGCCTGTTTTCTACTGCCTTGGTTGGTAGATGCGGCCATATACGCACCTGATGCTGGAATAATGGTGAATATTATTTCCTGTGTGTGGTAAAGTCTCCACCAAAGTTTATGAAAACCAATGTACTGTTGCAACTGTTTTTCATTTTATGTTTTTGCCCTAATACTGTTGGATGTTGGTTTTTGCCGAACTACTTAATGCGGATTGGCATCCCAGTAATAAGGACATGCCCAAGTTAAACATTTATTCAATTATAAGGAGACTTCCATTTTATCTTGTTCTGTTTGTGAATACATGTTCAAGAAAGACTTTGGTTTACCTGCTCTACTGGTTCATATGATTTGTATGTTTAGGTGTCTTTAAATTTTCTTTCTATTGTCTGTTAACTATAAGGATTTGTCCTTGGTTGGTCTTGTGAATAATTACTTTATTTATTGGTCCAAGAATTGTTTCGTACATTGTTTGTACATGTGATATAGGACAGTGGTAAACCTAGTTAGTTTACAATACAGAAGTCATTTTGACTACATTGTTGATATAATAAAAATGCATAATAATGTAGGGTGGTGTACTACATTGCTTCTACATGTGATAGTAGCGGTTATTAAGTGAGGTGACATGATAAGAACAATGTAAACTATATTATGAATTGAAAATTAGTGAAATTTGGTAAATGAGGTTTACTTATTATGATGTTCCATAAACTCAGACAAAGAATAGAAGCAGTGGTCAAGCAAGAACTGTTTTAACTTTATTATAGATGTGTTTAATGTTGGTATGCATTTTAGGTAAGAAGGCATATGGTTATATAATGTAGATCCAGAATGATACACTCCTTTTTCACATAAGTTTGTATTTACTGTGTTCCTGTGTAGATTCATCTTCTGTCTAGTTTCATATGTGTGTATTTCATAGTTGTGTTTGAATGGATTTTCTTTTTTAAGATGTTCCCTTTTGTGAAAATTAGTATTTCTTATATATACAAGCAAGGCAGTGGCAAAATTTTCAGATTTTTAAAAAAGGGTCTACAGGAATCCTTACATTTACCTTTTTTATCACCCTGATAATTTCTTTCTGTATTTCAAATGTTTTTGTAGTATTTGTGGAATTCCCCCAAAAAATTATCCCATACATAAGTAGCGACTGTATATTGCAATGATACATTGTCAGCACTGATGAGCAGCTTGTATTTTGAGTGAGGATCCTAACAGCATATGCTAGTGAATTCAGTCTCTTATTTAAATTGTTTAGGTGTACCTCCCACTTCAGATCTGCCTGAACATGTACACCTAAAATTTTTGTATGACTGACCTTCAACACATTTTTTCCTTCGATAGTGAAAACAGGGTTTGCAGGATGGAGCTTTTGTGTGGTATGAAAGGTAACTGCCACAGTTTTTTTAGAATTTATGATGAGCTTATTGGTCTTGAACCAGTGTATTAAGGTACACATAAATGATACTGCAGCTTCCTGCAGATTTTCCTCATTATGTGATTTAATTAGAATAATAGTGTCATCTGCAAACAGTACAGTGGTTCCATCATGTATTTTACTAGCCAAGTCATTTACATACAGCAGAAATAGGACAGGTCCTAGAACTGACCCTTGTGGGACTCCATATTCGATTTTCTGCTGATCACTGAAAAAACTAGAAATTTTTTATGTTTCACTATCTTTGTGTTTTATTTCTGTAATCTGCTGATGATTACTGCGGTACGACTGGATCCACTTTTCAGACTGGCCTCTAATTCGATAATTATTTAATTTACACAAGAGAATGCCATGATCAATTACCTCAAAGGCTTTACTTAGATCCAGAAATATCCCAGATACATGTCATTTATCATCCACTGCTTTTAATTCTTCATTTAAGAAGGCAAAAATTGCTGACTGAGTTGACTTTCCAGCTCTAAGCCCATGTTGGGAGTCACTTATCAGCCCCTCTTTGTTTAAGAAAACTGTTAATCTTCTAAGGAACATTTTTTCCATAATTTTGCTTAAGCCTAACAAAACTGAAACTGGTCTGTAATTAGCAATATCACTTTTTGCACCCTTTGTATACAAAGATGTTACTTTGTCAGTTTTTAGATTATTTGGAAATAACTCTCAAACGGTGAATTTACTATGTCTGTTAGTGGTTCCACAATAAATGTTGCACTAGCTTTGATAATAGCATCTGGTATCTCATCAACACCCACTGAATATTTATTAGGTAATTCTTTTAGGATTCTTGACAGTCCCTCTGGTGTTGCTGGATACAGGAATAATGTGTTTGAATGAATTATTTGATCTGAGTGACTGGTTGGCTGTTTGTCATGGTGCGTATTTATTAACTACTGTGCTATATTTGAGAAGTAATTGTTGAAAGCACTAGCAACATGTTTGGGGTCAGTTAGTTTATTTTTATTCATAATCAGCTCTATATTACTGTGATTAACTGGCCTGGTACTCATTTCTTTCCTTAAAATTTGCCAGATTGCTTTAGTTTTATTCTTGGCATCACACAATATTTTTTCATTTTCTAGTTTTTTAGCTTTTGAAATAACTCGTGTTAGTATTCTGTTTTATCTTTTGAAATATGCACTAAAGTCAGGACTGGTATTATTCTTGGAGTACTCATACTATCTCCTTTTATTTTGACATGATATCCTTATCCCTTTTGTAATCCACCTGTTTGTTTTTTGAGTAAAGGTCAACATAGTTGTTTTCTTGGGAAAAGCTATTTCAAAAAAATGTTTGAAAGTAGCCATAAACTTACATTTCTCATTGGTCTCATTACAGTCATATACATCTTTCCAACTTTCACCCTCTAGAAGAGAACAAAAATATTCCACATTTTTTATACTGAAATTCCTTACAGTGTGTTGTATTCGACTGGGAATTTGGTGTCCTGAAACATTCATTGCAAGAATTTGAGCGTAGTGATAGCTAAAACCCATGTTTAAAACTTGTGTTTATATGAATATTTGCATGTATTTATCAAGATCTAATCAATAATAGATGTAGAGGTAGGTGTTTCTCGAGTTGGTTCAGTTACCGTTGGACTGATGTTGAACGATTATAGTAAAATTATAATGTCACCTCGAATTTATTGGATTTCGAGAAATCAATATTAAAGTCACAACATATAATTATATTTTTCATGGGAGAGTGAATTTCTTCCAAGAGTTCCTCCATGTGAATGTAAAACACTTTTTTGTTTCCATCTGGTGACCTGCATACACAACTGTATTCAGCCTTGGTAGTCCAGCAATAGAGAGTTTACCTTTTTCACAGGACAGTTTATGGTATTTAGTTACACTATTGAATTCAATACCCTCTCAGGGGACACCGCCTTATAGTAGGCACCTTCAGTGCCGGGCGGGAGGGTTTGCGTGCTTCGGTGAAGTCGAGAGCTATGCCGGCGGTAGCATAGCTACTGGCAGGGTCTCCCAAGCCGGACTGGTCCCGACAGAGGAGCCAGACAAAGTGTGTCCCACAACATAGGGCAGGGAGGGCTCTAGAGGCGTAGTGAAGCCAGCTTCCCTAGAGGAGTAAACCTCATACAAATCCTGGTCCTCCAGTTTGGGGGTTGGGCATGGGGCTAATAACCCCATACTGTAAAAAAAAAGAATATTACGGAAATTCAACAGAAGCCTCGGAAACTGGATGGAAAGCATGTATCACGACCCCGGCAAAGGAAACGGATAAAGGATCTAACAGTGGCATCATGGAATGTGAGGACAATGCTTCAGCCTGGAAAGATGAAAGAAATAGCTAATGAAATTTTAAAATTCAAATATGATATTGTAGGGCTACAGGAAATAAGGTGGCAGGGGAATGGGCAGATAGATAAACCTGAGTACTCGTTGGTATATAGTGGACCAGAAGAAAGAACAGGCCAACTTGGAACAGGGTTTATAATAACTAGGGAAGTTAGGAAAAGCCTTCTAGAATTTGAACCCATAAATGAAAGGATGTGCAGACTCAGACTAAAAGGTAAATTTAGGAATATATCAATAGTTAATGCACATGCACCAACAGAGGAAAAAGAGGATATAATTAAAGAACATTTCTACGAAGACTTGGAAAAAGTATACGGTGCAGTACCTAAATATGACCTGATGCTAGTAATAGGAGATTTTAATGCAAAAATAGGGAGGAATGAACATCTGTATGGAGTTTCTGGAAAATATTCACTACATGAAGAAAACAATGAGAATGGAGACTTATTATGCCAATTCGCAGCAAGGAATAATATGATTATTAAAAGTACCTGCTTTCCACATAAAAGGATCCATCTGGGAACTTGGAAGTCTGCAGCCAATGGAGTAGTCAATCAGATTGATCATATTTTAGTGATTGCACGCCACTCCACGTCAGTTACGGATGTACGGAGCTGCAGAGGACCAAACTGTGATTCAGACCACTTTCTGATAAAATCAGTCTTGAGAGAGAAACTGTCACTAACAAATGGCAACAGAATGGGAAAGATGATGAAATGGAATACAGACAAACTGAACATCCCCGATGAAGTAAAAAAATACCAAGCAACACTAAGCAGAAAGTTGAGCAATGAAGAGACCACAGAAGGAGTAGATGGAAGGTGGAACAGGTTTGAAAAAGCCATTAAGGATGCTGCAGAGGAAATAATAGGCATAAGAAGGAACAGAAGAACCCAGGAGTGGTTTGATGAAGATTGCAGGTCAGCAATAGAGGAAAAGAACAGGGCAAGAACAAAAATGCTACAGAGAGAAACCAGAAATAATGTGGAACAATATAGAGAATTAAGGAGAAGAGCTAACAGACTGTGCAAGAGAAAGAAAAGAGAGTGGAATAAGAAGAAATTTCAAGAACTAGAAGAACTAAAGGAACAGAGTGAAATAAGAAAGTTCTATCATGCCATAGGCAAAATGAAGAATAGATTCCAACCAAAAACAATGGCCTGTTCCAGTAAAGATGGGAAAATGATAAGGGAGGAAGAACAGATAGTGGGAAGATGGGCAGAATATTTCAAAGATACACTAAGCACCAGCCTAGAAGATGAAGAGACAGCTGCACAGGAGGGAAGAGTGGAGCTGGAAGTAGACAATGAAACCAATGAGGCAAGAAAACCAACACTACAAGAGGTCTCCCAGGCTGTGCACAAGTCAAAAAACAATCGAGCCCCTGGGGAAGACAGCATAATTGCTGAATTAATAAAAACTGGTGGTGAGGCTGTAATAAAGGAACTGCACACATTAATATCAGATATATGGGAAACAGAAACTATGCCAGATAATTGGAAAATTGGAATAATAGTCCCCATTTATAAGAAAGGGGACAGAACAGCATGTGAAAACTATAGAGGTGTAACACTCCTAAGTACAGCTTATAAGATCTTCACAAGTATATTAAACGAAAGGATACGGAAGTGTGCAGAAGGCATACTAGGGGAATATCAGTGTGGCTTTCGACCGGGCAGAGGAACAACTGATCAAATATTTGTGATAAGGCAAATGATGGAAAAGTTCTATGAATATGATATAGATCTGCATTTCTTATTCATCGATTTCAAACAAGCCTTTGACAGCATAATTCGGCAAGAACTATACAGAGTACTGAAAGAAGTTGGTATATGTGCTAAATTAATAAGACTAATCAGAATGACAATGACAGAGACAAGAGCAAAAGTAAAGGTCCTTAGCAGAACAAGTGAGAGCTTTGACTTTAATAAAGGTGTGAAGCAAGGGGATAGCCTCTCCACTGTCCTATTCAACATTGCCCTGCATAGTGCAGTAAATAAAATCAACAAAAGAGGCACCATATTTATGAAAACTAGCCAGATATGTGCATACGCTGATGACATTGCTATAGTAGGAAGAAATACCAATACACTCCTAGAAACATACCGGGCAATGGAAACAGAAGCCTTAAAAATTGGCCTCATAGTAAATGTAAACAAAACAAAATATATGGTAATGTCACAATCTGAGGCCAGAAGAACCCCTAAAAACCTAAACATCAATGGGAAATGCTTCAATGGAGTGTCCTCTTTTAACTATTTGGGAGCCCTAATAACAAATGATAACAGTATTGGAAAGGCTATAAGGGAAAGAATACAAGCAGGAAACAGAGCTTACTTTGCAAATATGCAGCTTTTCAAAAGTAGCCTTGTTACAAGAAAAACTAAATTGCTAATATATAATTCCCTAGTCCGCCCAGTTATCACATACGGCTCAGAGGTATGGACATTGACAGAACACGATAAAAATGCTCTAAGAAGCGTTGAGCGGAAAATACTACGCAAAATCTAAGGGCCAATAAGGGAGGAAGAAGGCTGGAGAATACGCTACAATGCTGAATTACAGGAGTTAATACAAGGCAGGGACATAGTAAAATTTGTTAAATCACAGCGAATACGATGGCTAGGACACTTGGAGAGAATGGCAGAGGATAGAATGCCAAAGAAAATGATGAAAGGTATGATCCATTCAGTTAGGCGAAAAGGGAGACCTAGAAGAAGATGGATCGATGAGGTAATAATGGATATCAGCAATATGGGAGTCCGGGGGTGGAAAAGAGCAGCAAATAACCGAGAAGTGTGGAGGAAGATTGTTGAAGAAGCCAAGGCTCACCAAGGGCTGTAGAGCTACTGAAGAAGAGGAGAAGAAGAAGATTGAATTCAATATTTTCTTTAACATATATACAGATACCCCCATGACTCGATATTTTCCACAAAACATGCTTGCAAGTTTGAACTGAGATAGGTATGTTTGCTCTAACATATCTTGTTTGAGCCAGTGTTCCGTAAAGCATAGAACAGAGATATCATTTAGCCTAGATCATTTAATATTATTTCTATTTCATTTAGTTTATTAGGGGAGCGACTGAACATTTTGATGGAGTAATTTAAAATTAGGGACAGGGAGGGAATCATTTCTTGCTTGACCACTTACCTCGCTATTTGAGCTAGTTTACTTAGTGGTAAAAAATCCTCATGTTTTCGAGGGATGGTATTCATGGTGTTTGCCATGTGGCTTGCTGGTTCACTGTTTGTGGGTTCCTGCATTTCTTCTGTCGAAATGTTCCCAATTTTCACCTTTTTTCTGTCCATTTTCACCCATCTGTCCATTAACGACAGCCTTGTTGCTGCATTTGATGGCTTGAAATTCGACCTAGTAAGTGTGTTGCTATGACTTTCATTGTGCGTATTTTTTATTATAAAATGGTCCATAACTGTCTGTTTTTTCATGGGTGGCACTTTCAATTCAAGACTGGCAGTCGGACGACTGTCTGTTTGCGTATGCTTTTTTCCTGTACTGATACTTGGTTTTTCAGTTTTCACCATGTGTATGAAAGAAGCAAGCCTATTACAAATGCAAACCTTTCCTTGTTTGTTTAGATGTAAACCATGAGTTGTACATTTATTTATTTTCAGGTGTTCATTCGATTTCAAAATTCACAGATCCGGTAATCTCTTACTACACTCACCTGTGACAGTGTTGATTTTTTCTAACATAATGCGGTTTGCAGCTTTAATTTTTACATTTAGACCTTGTGTGTCATGTCTAAGTGGTATTGGATGAATTATTACATTTGTTTTTTGCGTGAGTTTTAGTATGTATTCCAAAGAATCTTTCATGTTCCTCTGCAATTCTTCCAGAGGTTTATCAGTGTCATTTGTGCCACCAATAATGATTAAAGTATCGTTGATGGAGAAGGTACCAGTTAATTTGTCTGTGTTTTTCACAGCTTCCTTAATTGGCACCCAAGGTTTTATAATAATTTGCAAACTGAATTTTTGCCTAATTCGTCTTATAGTATACTCCCACAGTTTCTGCCATGACTGTCACTTAAAACAAGAACTTTATTTCCTTTTTGTAGCAGTTGTTTGATGCCTAACAGGTCACGAGTTTTCACACAAAACATGGTTACAGTTTTTCACTGTATTTTGCTCATTATGAGGTATTTCTGCTTCTGAATCCTCGATTTCAATCTTCATAACACTGTTTTCTTCTTGCAACACTTTTTTAACTTCGTTCTTGATCACTTGAGACCACTCGTCAGGAAAGGGCGTGGTTTCTGGCGGAATTTTTGGCGCACTTTTCTTTATCAGCGGTTTACATTTTGGTGTTTGAAGTTTAGTAACTTCCATTTTTAGTGTACTGATAATAAACTGTAGACTGGATACTTGTTCGTGTAGTTTTGATATTTCGTCTTTACAATTTGGACATGATTTCTTTTTACTGGCAATATTTACATTTTTCTGAGGAGATGCATGACATACTTTTGCACTGGCTGCCATATTGAACGTATGATCATTGATGTACTAATGCTCACTTACTTATATTAAAACCCGTGTAGAAGTTGCCTATTCCGTTATCCGAAAAGTTCTGTTTAATGATCAAAATGTATCCACATTGTGGTCTTTGTAATATCGATTTCCAAGTAGCCAAGACTATTATTAGACCCAGTAAGTGCCTCTGGCAAGATTTTCTAATGTTACGAAGTTCAACGAGTCTGTTCAGACTTAAATAAAAGGAAAATGGGAATTCTCTGTACTATCGTGGATACTGTAATTTAAATTTTTGCTAGCATTTTTGTGGCATTTCCATGAACTTGATGGTTTTTAATTGTTTGTGTTAAACTTTGCCTCTGTGGTGAATAAGAACTACTCATCTCTGGTAAGGGCAAGTCATCTGTCAACTTCTGTAGAAACTTGCTACAGGAAAATTTGTCAGGTAGAATTTAGAATAAGGTTGCCAGCCAACGTTTTTATATTGTGCAGAATAGTAGCGAGACATTTGTCTGGTACATTGATGATGTTAGAGTAGCCTATCCAGCTCCCTGCCTTAGGGTTACTGAACCGTAGTCAGTAAACAACATTCTAGAAGGTATGCATCCAGAAGATCGATAATATACACTCTTCACTAACACACCTTAGTCTTTCATTGAGTGGAAAGTATAGAAAATATCCGTTTTGGTGATGTAAGGCACAGCATTCATGAACAGAGATCACAACCCTTTGCAGCTAACACATTCCCTGATAATAAATCAAAGCCGGTGGCTTCTGCTAATAGGACAGATTTTTGGTGCAGTCAATCGAGTCATTCAGTATGGAGCTTTCTACTACCCTGAGAAAGGATAATATGGAACTGCAGGTGGCAGCTCATGGTATGAAGTGCTGGGGGGCACTCGGGGGCTGTAATAGTGGGTGGTCACCACGTGAGAAATCACACTATTAAAACAAAACCTCCTGAATTCCCAGGACAAAAGGGCTTGTGCATTACTGCTCACTAAAATGTTGCTCACTGGCATGGTCCAGCAGTGATGAATCGCACCCAAAGCATCTTACCAGTCTGTGTAACCTGCACCATTGCTGCTCATCCCCTGCTTACTACGATCCTCACAAGGTGATGATATCGATCTGGTTTGTGTTCCATGCGGTGACCATTGCTGTATGCCTGAAATCTGAGTCATGATTGGCCGCTTCAAGGTCACTGCAGCAGCACTGTGCTCAATATTTGAACAACTGCAGAGTAATTACTACTGGGAGGCAGTGAGCACCCAGGCTGCAGTGTAAATGCAACAACACTATCAGCTAACAGTGAGGTGTGATGTGTCAGCCGTGAGCTGTGTGGTACCAACAGCAAGGATGTGGCATAAACATACCCTTATGTAGCATAAATCCAACAACACTACCAGCCGACAGCGAGATGTGATGTGTCAGCAGCAGGATTTGAGGTGCCAACAGCAAGGATGGATGATAAAATGTACCCTTATGTGCCCCGAACACTGAAAGTATTTTGGCCAGGTGCTCAACGGTAACCCCAGATGTCATAATTTAACTCAAAAGTAACCAAACAAAATAAGTAAATCTATCAGCCACCACAAATATGTATCTTTTGTATTCCGCCTGGAAGGCAGCACGTGGGTAGGAGCAGGAAAAGGTGAAAATCTCTTGGTACTGCAGAGTGAATTAAAATCACCTTTACTTTAGCAACAAGAGTAATACATAACTTGTACAGATGAGTACAGTCTCAAGCTGAAGCTAAGTGTCCTGGCTGTCTGCTCTTGATCAAATGGGCAGCACCTACTAGAGGGCGCTGTCATCGTTGTCTGGCATAGTGCCAACTTAACTGGCAGCAACGCCGTGGCATCCTTGCTATCAATACCACAGTATCAAGTACCACTTTTTATTCAATAAATTCTTTAATTGAATCTCATTATTAAAAAAGAAACTGTAAAGAATTAAATAGTTTTAATCAATTATAAAAAAAATTAAAAAGTCTTGCACATGGAAAAAGTTTTAAGATTTGAGATTAAAGGGATAAAACAAGTTTTTTACTATTGAAATCAAATCATTTATTAAGAAACTCAACAATGCTATTAATACTAATTTGTTCAAAAAATTAATGTGTTTGAATTAAGTTTGCCATATAATATTACTAGCTGTGAATATTTTAATACTAGATATGAAGGAAAGATTTGTTTGGAACTCAATAATGAGTTTAAAATTTTTTACCAAACAAATATAACAAATTAATTAATAGATATGATTTTAATTATTTTGGAGAAAAAATATTTAATTAAAATATAAAGGAATGAAAAATATAAAAATAATGAGTTCAGAACCTGGAATTCACACAGCAAATCAATCTAAAAAAAATTTAAACTAAAAAAAAAAGTAACATATTTTTTGTATTTTCCATTTTTAAGTCTAATAAATTTTTATTTTTTCATTTTTTATTTTTTGTAATAATTATATATATATAAATGGAAGTTAAAATTTGAGAAATCAATTGATTATTTAACTTCACAGAAATTTACAAAAGATGGCTATAGAACAATGTGCAGACCTGGTTTAAACTTCTGTCATAAAAATGTATGTAATAAAAATCAAATTCTTTGTGTATATGGAAAAAATACTTCTAAATTTTATTATTGAGAACATATAAAATGAATTCCAAGTAATGAAGATTTGAATGTATTATTGTCAATGAAAAAGATGAACATACAAAAAATGATGATGAAAACACAAATTTAAAATAGTACAAATTGTCAAGAAATTAAAGATTTAAATTATTTTTATAAGTATCGGACATCTAAGGATAAATATTCTAATAAGTGTAAAAAATGTATCCTAGAATATAACAAAAATGAGAAAATTTATAATAATTCTCAATTATCATTTTTTTACATTTTTTGTTTAGATTTAATTCTTTTATTTTACAATGTCCCCATGGTAAAGTATCCTTTCCCAGTTTTTAATATAAATATTTTATCAACCTCTGTACTTAAAAATGTTTTATTACATTCAACACTATATAATTCATGTTTGTAAGATCCATATTCTTTTATTGTTTAAACTTACATTTTTTACAACAGGAATCTTAAGGGGAGTTGGAATGCCCTATCTCGCCAATGTTAAATTTGCTAACTTTGTGTACCTTTTTCTTTGGAACTATTATCTTCAGAACTTTGAAATTCTGGCAGAGGTTTTCAGCATATATTGTGAGCCCACTGAACTAGAACCAATGTTTTCTTTTTGTTGGTATAGTATTTATGAATTTTTTACCATTAAGCCATTTTTTATTGGAAAAAGTATAACATAAACTTCCCTAGTTCAGAGAATAAGCCAGTTCTTGTCATGATTCTAGTTCAGTGGCCTCTTTGAACTGTTTTGCAGCATTTCTGAAAATTTGAATGTTGTTGGTTGAGTGGTTTATGAGATAAAGGTACATGTAACACTAAAAATGTCAAATGCCAGAAAATGCGATTAAAGTAATTTATTATGAAAATTCACAAATACCTTTTATTCTATTATCAAAAGTGTCCAGCAGAGTAATCAGGGTCATCTTCTAGTTCTTCTTCTTCACCTAGAAGCTTTCTTCTCCTTGCTGCCCTTGCTTTTTTTGTATTAAATTCAGCTGCATACTGAGCCTTCCTTACTCGCACGCTGTCCAGAAGCTGAAGACCTCTGATGGTGTTGATACCAGGAGCAATGCCGAGCCTTGCCATGACCTTTAGCCTACCCATATGACCATCATTGAATGAAATAACAGCATCACTGACTCCCCATTTCAATGTTTTTATCCCAACAAATACATTCTTAGGTACACGAGTCCAAATGAGGTTGTTGAACGACTCGTTTTGATTCTGGGTACAACCATGAAGACATTTTCGCAGAAGATCAGGATGCCCCAAGTCTCTATATATTGGTTTAATTACTTCCATAACAGCCAATGGAATATAATTTTTATGGTGATAAGGATCCCCAGTAGCTTGAGATTTTCTATAATTGCACCATGACTGAGGACCATCTGGACAAGCAAAATGTTGAGGATTATCATCAGTTGATGATCGATGTAAATATGTGGCCCATACAGCTTGTCTCATTTCCTGCAAATTATTTGCATTATTTCTTATTGCCATACCATAGTATTGTTGTAATTCATTTATAATTTTATCTGACAGGCGACCTCTAATGGTTTTACCATCTGACAAAATTTTGTCCTTCAGATTCTGTTTCAGTTTCCTTAGACGAGTGCCCATTCGTTTCTGAACATGACCGACACATTCTAGTTTAGTTATTGTCTTATTGACATATGGCATGGATTCTGTAACACTTTTGTATGCCTTGGAGTCCCCATCTCCAAGGAATTTTGTGTAAAATACTCCCCGTTCTTTTTCTGATCTGCTAAACATTTTCACAGCAGCGGCAGCCTCCATGCCTCCACTCGTACCTTCATAATTCTTGCTACATATGTGAGCTGCTTCTATCTTACCAGATGCACAATGGTAACAATGTTTAGTGAGCACTTCATAGTCCAAAACTTTACCGCTGTCCACACTAGTAACAGTAGCAACAGCATTTTTGGATGTGTGACCCCTTTTCTGCCAGGTTCCATCAAAAGCAACAGGGATATCTGGGTTTCCTTCATTTATATATTTTGCTTCACTGGCAGCAGCTTTCATTGATAAATCTGCTACAGACTGAACAGCATCTCCTATCACTTCAGTGTAATTGTCAATTTTAGCAGGTGGAGGTGGAAGATTCATTATGGCACAAAATGTTTGAGCAGCAGTATGTCCTTTACCAATTGCTCTCATTGCATACATTAGCCTGATATTACTCTCAAACAAATTGCTACTGCATGTTTTAGAGCTCCAAAAACAGGTCTCATTTTCACAACTGGCACAAACTATAGCAATTTTGCAGGAAAGTCCTATAGATTTTGTTATGTTCATATCAAAAGAACCTCCACAAAGATTACAACACAAACATTTCTTCATAAACTCAGTAAAAACAGGAAAGTCGACTAAAACATATTGTTCATTAGAAGCTTCATCTGTAATTTCACTTGCACAGTTTGATAACTTCTTTTTTGATGCACTGGTGGGCGTGTCTCCTTCACACATCTCAGCTGTACAAACGTCAGAACTTTCACCAGCATCAACAGGTGCTGAAGCAGAATCACTTGAACAAACGTTATTTGTAAATCTATTACCGCGAAACTTTCGCTTTTTAAATAATGATGCACTCCTAGGCATCGTAGAAACTACGCACTCACCACTGAAAGTCAAAACAAGACAGATAACAAACTCCAAATGAGCGACAAACTAAACTCGAGGCTCAAAACAAACACTCACAGATCAAAAACTGAACAATAAACACAGCTAGTCGTAAAAACAATGGTACCTATGGAAGGATCAAAGATTCTACAACTGAAGAGTGAAATCCACAGCCTTCTATATGTAATGTTTTCGGAAATGCGAAGATTTAAATGTGTACAAATCACAAGATGGGTAACTTTGCTGGGCGCACATGTAATTTTGAAAAATTAAATAAAAATACTTCCAATTGGAATTTCTTAACAAATTTTGCACCATTTTAAGCAGAAAATTTCAAATTAAGTTATAAGGTTAAAAACTGAAAATGTGAATTTTTTCCATTTTCCGGCATTCCAACTCCCCTTAACTCCTTCAGATTTTTTATATTCTTTATCCTCAACTTTATAAGCATACGTTTTCGATTTAAAGGTAACATGATCTAACATAATGTGTCCACAGTTTTGTATTTCATTTTTCATAAAACTTTTTGTTCACTTGTGGTAAACCTTAATTACAGTGGAACTTGCTTGATGAGTGCCTCTCATAATGTGCAATTCATACAATGAGCAAAACAAATTGTAAGAAAATGATTCACTTAACGAGCTATGTTTCTCATAACAAGTGATTACAATTTAGTGTGACATCACCAGCCATTAGTGCCCGACGGGGAAACATTCAACAATATGAACACCTTTAATTCTCGGGAACGGCATACAAACAACGTGTTTAGTACGTACTGCAGACTGGGTTTAGTATTCTTTCTGCTACCATCTTAGTGCAGCTTGTGATCACACATTTTTCTAAGCTTGGGTTCACACAAAATTTTTTCTTTTTCTTTTTTTTGTGCAAATTTTAATAACCTTTGTAGAACTGTCCCCAAAGATAAAGCTGCAATAAGATGACCACAAGAGAAAGAAAATGGCCTTGTGTGTGTGTGTGTGTGTGTGTGTGTGTGTGTGTGTGTGTGTGTGAGAGAGAGAGAGAGAGAGAGAGAGAGAGAGAGAGTGAGTGAGTGAGTGAGTGAGTGAAGTCCAGGAAGTCACAGCCTAGCTTGTCGCAAAACCTTCGAAGTCTCTGGTTCAGTTCTTCCACTCAACTTAGAACCAAAGGGCCATGACCAGTTCTGGGGTCAATGCTGCAAGCTGTGAGTTCATTGAAACTCCATGCACAAGGCTGGTCTTTTCAATCTTCTCTTAACCCAGATGACAGGCATCATTTGTTCCACCATTTGCCTCAATCTGCAATTTGTTGCACCCTGCTCCCTCAATGGATGCTGGAATAGCCTCTTCAATATCTTGCTGCCATCTTTAGCCATACATTATTTATTTATTTATTTATTTATCTCTTGTTCCGGTGATCCATGTTGTGACAGTATCACAGGATATGGAACGTGTCAATTTTACAAGCTTTTGGCCAGAATTTATGGTAATACATAAAACAAAACAAAAACAGTAAACAGTAACTTAGGTCCCACTACAAAAAAATACATTTTAGATATAGATAGAGATTACAAAACAAAAAACAGTGAACAGTAACTTAGGTCCCACTACAAAAATACATTTTAGAGAGAGATAAAGATTACAAAATAATAAGTGTTACAAAGAAATAAATATTGCAAAATATATGTTCACAATAAAAATATTCGGTATTACAAACACAAATTTGGGCATTTCACAATACAAGAGATGTTAAACACTGTAGTTCAGGAACTCTTCTAATGTATAAAATGATCCTTGCAATAGGAACTGCCTTAAGGTTTTTTTGAACAGGAGATCATCATCTATCAAACACTTAATTCTTGAAGGGAGGGCATTAAAAATCTTACAGCCACTGAAATGGACTCCTTTCTGCACCATACTTAGATTTGGCTGTTCATAGTGGATATCATGTTTCCTTCTAGTATTGTGACTGTGATATGCACTATTCAGCTTAAAGATGGATTTTTCTTTCCTTATGAAGCACATCAATGAGAATATATATTGCGCAGTGGATGTAAGTATTTCAAGCTTCTTAAAAAGATTCCTGCATGTGGCTCTAGGATTGACTCCACACATGATCCTTATGGCTCTTTTTTGTACACACAGTACTTTTTTAGCCAGTGGCTGATTTCCCCAAAATATAATTCCAAATGCCATAATTGCATGAAAGTAACCATAATATGCTGACTTCATGGTTTCCATATTTCTATAAGAAGAAACAATGCGCAATGCATATGTTGCTGAACTTAGTCTTTTGCACAGATCCACGATGTGGCTGGACCAATTCAGTTTGCTATCAATATGCAAGCCTAGGTATTTTGAGGAATCTACCCTGTTCATTGTCTGCTCACCTACCTTTACAAATATTTCCTCATCTTTGGATGTTTTGTGGAACTGAATGTAGTTTGTTTTACAGTAATTTAAAATAAGACCATTAATGTTGAACCAGTTCACCGTTTCATTTAAAATCTTATTTGCCGTTACCTCAAGCTTATCTTCCGAATTATCAATAAGTAGTGTAGTGTCATCCGCGAAAATGGTGAATCTACAATATTCCGTAGAGAGAGGAAGATCATTTATAAATATAATAAAAAGTAGGGGGCCCAGAACTGAGCCCTGCGGCACTCCACATGAGATGGTACCCCATTCTGAAGATATAGGGACACCAACTTGACTATCTACTACAACTTTTTGTTTTCTGTTTGACAGATATGAGTCGAGCCATTTCCCTGCTGCACCACTTATACCGAGATGTGCAGCTTTTTGTAAAAGAATTTGGTGATTTACACAGTCAAATGCTTTTGTTAGGTCACAAAATATGCCAATCACTTTCAGTTTTTTGTTGATAGATTCCAAGAGTTTGCCAGTAAATGCAAATATTGCATCTTCTGTTGACAAACCTTTCTGAAACCCAAATTGACTTTTGCTGAAGCTATTGTGTTCACTGAGATGCTTAACTATCCTGGCATGCATTAGTTTCTCTAAAACTTTCGAAAAGCTTGTCAGTAGTGATATTGGCCTATAGTTAGCAGTATCCGTCTTATCCCCCTTCTTATACAGCGGTTTTACAACTGCATACTTAAGCCTCTCAGGAACTATTCCTTGCTTAAGTGATGCATCAAAAATGTGGCAAAGGACTTTACTTACATGGCTGGAGCAGTATTTTAATAATTTGTTAGAAATGTTGTCAATTCCAGCAGAGTTTTTACTTTTCAGGGATTTAATAACTCTTTCAATTTCTTGAACAGTGACTGTTTTTACCTTCATGTGTTGCACTAAACCAGGTACTCTAGCTTTCAAAAGATTGATGGCTTGCTTCATGGACCCTTGTAAACCTATTTTTTCTGTTACTGTTAAAAAATTGTAGTTGAATGTGTCTGCAACTGTTTTTGGATCGCTAACAAGATTACCCTCACTTTTGATTTGGATATTTTCACTACAAACTGCATTTTTCCCGGTTTCCTTCTTTACAAATTTCCAGATAGTTTTTACTTTATTGCTTGAGTTGTCAATTTCTGCCTTCAAGCACATGTTCTTTGCTGCCTGAATTGTCTTATTCAGAACTTTATTGTAGATTTTATAGTGTGTAATCCTACTGTTATCATTTGAACTCCTGGCTGCAGCATATAGTTCTCTTCTTGTTTTACAAGAGATTTTGATGCCTTTAGTAATCCAAGGCTTGTTTCCAGATTTGCACAGGTTTTCTCTCACTGATTTTTTAGGAAATGCTTCTTCAAAAAGGCTTGTAACTTCATTGATAAATATATTAAATTTTGAATTAACACCAACTGTAGCATATACAGGAGACCAGTCCACAAGCCGTAATTGCTGATTAAAGGTTTCAGTGGTGTGTCTGTTTATAATCCTAAATGTTTTCCAAATGAAATTTTCTTTTCTTCGTACATTCATTTGGTTTAGAGTGAGGAATTGCCCTTCATGATCAGAGAGACCATTTATAATATTTTTCATGGTTAAATTATTGCAAATATCCTTATCTACAAATACATTATCTATTAAAGTGCTAGAGCTGGCAGTTACTCTAGTTGGAGTGTTCACAAGTGGTACTAAATTGTAACAGTACATTAAATGTTCAAAATCTGTCTTGTTTCTATTTTCTGTTAAAAGGTCCACATTGAAGTCACCCATAACAATGATAGATTTAGTTTTCCTACATAGGTGGACCAGAAGTGATTCAGTTTGTCTTAGAAATACATTTAGATTTCCAGCAGGTGCCCTGTAAACAGCCAGAACAATAACAGTTGCACTATCTGCTGTTAACTCAATGCCACACACCTCAAAATGTTGTTCATCACAGTATTTGCTTAAATCTAGGGATTTATACACTATATTATTTTTTATAAATATTGCAACACCACCTTTTTCCATAACAGATCTACAGTAATGAGTAGCTAAACTAAAGTTCTCAATCTGTATCATGTGGATCCCATTCTTAACGTGATGTTCTGAGAAACACAGTATATCAGGCTCACTTTCACACTCGTCTTTTAAATTTATTAGCAACTGGTCTATTTTATTCTTGAGGCTACATATATTTTGGTGGAATAAAGACAAAGTTTGATTTTTCCTCACCTCTGCATTTGCGTGATGTTTGCTAGGAATGGCTTTTTTCAGTACATTTGTTGATAGTATTGCTTGGGGTGTGGAAAACTCATATTGAACACACGAGAGAGATGCTTCACGCAACTTTGAATCCTCATCTCTCGTGTTACTCACCATAAAAAACGCTGAGTTTGTTTTCTGTTGCGTGTAGGACGGGCAATAGTTACCGCTGAATATGTTGTTTTAGCTGTTGGTTCCGCCACTGACGATTCTGCTGCTTTTGAGGATGCTTCTTCTTCTTTTGCTGAGACTGGTCCCATACCGGTACATGGAATTTTTCTGTTCGCTCTCTCTCTGTTCGCAATGATTTCTTTTATCATTTTACATACAACGTTTTTTCCTTCATAATTTAGATGCATTCCGTGTTTGGTATGCTGGCATCTGTCCAATTTGCCTATATCAAGGACGCTACATTTTCCAAACAAAGAACACATCTGTTTTATTTTAATGTTAGTTTTACGAATTTCTTTATTTACACACGAGTGATACATTAGATCATATCTGTGTGGTAATGTTGCAACTATCGTATTTTTTTGTTTACTGCGTTCCAGGAATTTCTTTAGTTCAGTGAGACAGTTATTTGCTTCGTTTTTCGCAACATCATTTGCGCCCGCTATACACACGACATAGTCATTTTTTCCCGACATTTTGTCTTGTAAATCAACACCAATAATGTTTTTTGCTGTTGCTCCTGGCTTCACAAAACCTGTTGCGTCGTATTTCGTCTTTTCTTTGAATAGTCTCGTCATTTTTCTGCCGTGACTGTCCGTTAAAAATAATACATTACTTTCGTCTTTGCACTGTTGTACGTTTTGATCGATAGTGTCTTTCTCATTACTTCGTGCAATAGATGCCCCATTATTATGTACAATAGAGGGCATGCTCAATATCGCACCTTTATTGTTTGTGTTAATGCTGAACTCAGAGCCTGTATCACCATTCTGATTACAAAGTTTGTTCAAAAGTTCATGTTCCCTTACCGATGTTAGGCCTAAATCCGCCTCTTCACTCACGGAAAGAACTTGAAATTTGTTTTTAACAGCCCACTGCTTCGTGTTTTTACTCCCTGGTGATGCTTTCGTATTCACACCTCTGTTTTTATATGGTATATTTGTCCACTCATTAGAGTTTTTTTGGGGAAGAGAACTGGCCGTTTGTTTGACTAATGACTCACTTATTTCTTTTCGAAGTTCTGACATCTCACTACT
This sequence comes from Schistocerca americana, assembly GCF_021461395.2. Classification (NCBI taxonomy): domain Eukaryota; kingdom Metazoa; phylum Arthropoda; class Insecta; order Orthoptera; family Acrididae; genus Schistocerca; species Schistocerca americana. The sequence goes on from NC_060121.1 coordinate 894,572,526, forward strand.
CAATACACTGACGATTTGCTGAAGGCTAGAAATACACTCATTTAACTTAATAATTTCGTCCTTACAATTCACACACACTGTACTTTTACCGATATTATTTTCGTTTTTCGCAGGAACACTACTCACTTGTACACACAACATCTCCGCCATCTTTGCACACAACCTGCATAAGGCGTACACGTTCACAGGAGCAAATTATAGAATAAGATGGGACTTTAGTAGTTAGCATAATGCACTATAGCATCGTGTGCTAGTTCTGATGCCTAATACACACATTAACAAGTCGAAAAGAACTGGTTACATTGTTACATGACCAGGTTTTTCTGTCAGGCTATCGTCTGTTATCCCTTGACATGAAGAATTTATACACAAATGTGCCAATAGAAGAAACCATTATGATTATCCAGGAGAATCTCTTTCATAATAAGCGATTAATAACAGAAGAAATTTTTGTGGTTATCTCTCTTCTTCGAATTCTTACAGCATATAATTTTTTCTCGTTTAATGAGAACATGTACAGTCAGAAAGATAGCCTGGCTATGGGCAACGTTTTGCCTGGTTTCTTAGCTAATGTTTTCGTTAACTACATTGAGCTCCAGGTGTTTAAGCGCAAGTCCTATTTCTGTCAAAAAATTCTAGTTTATTGGCATTATGTTGACGGCATTTTGATCGTGTTTAAAGGCAATGAATCAGAAATTTTGGGTGTAGTTGATGAATTTAATGCCCTTCACCCAAAGATGATTTTCACACATGAGGATATGAATACTGACGGAGTCCTCAATTACGTAGACCTGTGGTTACACCTACATGATAACAAAGTATCGGTAGATATTTTTAGGAAACCCACAACCACAGATGCTATCATTCACGGTTACTCCTGCCATCCTCACCAGCATAAGATTAGATTCTTCAGAGCTATGATCGCGCATCTAAGCAAATTGGCATTATCTGAAGACGCCGTTAATAGAGAGCTTGACAATCTAAAGTATATCGCCCGTAATAATGGCTACAGTGTCATGCTTGTTGAAAAGTTATACCAAGACAAAGAACAATGCCTCTTCAGAGTTCACCCAATGCAGCTTCTGTCGAGGAGCACAATTACATTTCTTTGCCATTTATGGGCAATTTTAGTTTTGAACAGGAGATACGTTTTTGGGGAGTGGGATCTTGTACAGTATTTTCCGCAGCTGCCAATCGCCAGTTTATGTGCATACATAATTAATCACCTAAAAAGAACAACCATTTGGCATTGGGTGTATATCTGCTGGAGTGTCACTATTTTAATGTAGGATATGTCAGACAAACAGGCAGAACCTTTAAAGTTAGATTACAAGAACATCTCCTCAATAGATGGGGAGAGGTAAAACAGAACTCTGCCTTTGGTCAACACCTTAAAGCCAGTGGCCATAGTCCTTCTCAAGCACAAAATCTTAAGATTTTGTATTCTGCACATAAGGGTAAGAAGTTAAACATTTTGGAAGAAATTGAAATAATTAGGCATAGGGAGGACAAAGTTTTGTCCCTCCTTAACGACCAAATATTGGCGCTAATTAGGCCTTTTTAGAAATTATGAAATCAGTGTTATTAATGTAATCCTGGGGCTCTCGCATTTCTGCCTAAATATGACCTCTTCCCTCTCTGGCCTTATGTCTTCTTGTTAGCCAAGCCTTTAGAGCTTTTTGACTAGAAAATGATATTGCGAGTTTTTCGCTTCAAATGTCGACGTATCTTATACTTTTTAATGTAAGTATAAAATTGATATGGGAAAGAAGTTCACTCACATTACATCTTCCTCCCACGCTGGTGTGTATCTTTCAAGCGTAATAATTTTACTATGGTATTTTCATAAAAAGAATTTTATTGTTTATTAGTAGTTCTTGCTCCAAATGATGCAGTATTGCCTGTTATAGACGGGCTTCTTCATCAGAAATTATGGTCCCGTGTTAGTTATGTTCTCGTTCTAGTGATATATGATATGTAATACCTGTTTAGGCATCGCATCTGTATGTTGTATTACACCCTGGTATTATATTTTAAATTTACCACCTTCTTTTGTATTTTTACCTCGTCATACTTTTTGGATAAATTAATGCTTGGGTGCTGCTTCTAGTAATTCTATCTTATTAATGTTTTATGTGCATTATATTTATATTTATATCTATTTATTTGTCCATATAGATCTCTTTTTGAGTAGATATATTGTATACAGGATATTGGACAGAAAACCTTTTTAGCTATTGGTTTTTCAAACATCAAACAAACATTATTTAATTTTTATGACAAATTGGATCTATACAGTTAATAATTACAAATTTCTGAAATACTGTATATTTATAACTTATTTCTACCAATAAAGATACAAATTAGATTTTTTCCTTGCATAAGATACTGTGAGATTGAATAGTAGCAGTTTTTCAGGAGGTAGGCTGTCACAGACTTTTTAAAGCTTTGTAGTTCAGGAAGAGATTTTATGTCTTGTAATCTGTTGTAAAGTTTTGTTCCTGCATGATATACACTTTTTTGGCATAATGTTGTGTTACAATGATTAACATGTATGTCACTGTCTCATCTGGTACTGTAATCATGGACACTTTTGTTTTGAGGACAAAGGTTTTCTTTTCTCAGTATGCTTTTTTTTGACATGCATGACTTCTTCCAGTATATATATGCAGGGAAGGGGTAGGATCTTTACATCTTTAAAAAAAGGTTTGCATGGTTTTCAGCTACTCACTCATTTCATTGTTCTTATAATAAATTCTTATAATAAAAGTTTTAGTGGCAATGTATATCTGGTTTACGGTCTTTCATTCTTCCCAGCAGCTGCGTGGCAGCGCCATCTAATGAAGTGATTCTGTATTAGGCTCAGTACTAGCACACGACACTGTGGGCATTATGCTATCTACTAAAGCCCCATCTTGTTCTATAATTTGCTCCTGTGAATGTGTATGCGTTTTGAAGTCACTCTTGTCCATCTAGAAAGGGAGGGCATTATCTTAAGGCTTCGGCAATATGATTGCATTTCTGAGTGTCCGATCATTGGTCAGTTCTCTTATCTGTTTTTATTATTTTATATTTCTAGTATTTACTGAGGTTAACGAAGGCGATGTACTCGACGATGCCCTTTAGCTACACTGTCTAAAGAATCATCGTAAGAAATACCAAATTAAGGTATTTGGTCTTTTAGTATTTGATCTGTTTATACATGCTTTTAGGTTATCCATGTCTGCACAACACGATCGCAATCCTTAAATAGATGTATTTTGTTCTTTGTTTTCTATGTAGATCCGATTGAAGATGAATAAATAAAAAAAACTAAAAATGCAACCAAGGCTTTTCAACTAATAAGACGACAGTGCAGCTTGCAGTGATACATCGATATCACCGTGTGGATCGACTGTGCAGCCATAGATCTATTTCTATGCATATGCCATGCATACCACTTGCTAGAGGTGGGCCAAACGGTTATTGTGGAGTAACCGTTATCACAGTTCCACTTATTGTTTACGGTTATTAATAACTGCCAAGTTATTTTTCGCTAGCGAATACCGAATACAACGAGAGTTAAATAACGACATAGTTGGAATCCATCAGTTTGGTTATCAGTGTAACTGCGAGTAGTGTGAAATGGCAGGAATGTCGTATGAATCGTGTCATAACCTTAGCTTATTAACTCCGGGTACATTTTAGTTGATGTTAGAACGATTATTAGTGTTTCATATTATATGTTTGTAGGTTATCGGTCGCTATTAGAAATATTATCTTCGCAGCTGCATCAGAAATTACGCGGAACTTCGCCACAGCACTGTTTAAGTAAAATGTTAACAACGTGCGTTTTTAAGTATGAAGTAATATGTAAACTGAGTACTGTAGGTTAAATTCGAAGCTTAATTTCTTGTGCTGCTCACAACGTTAACAACGTGCGTTTTTAAGTATGAAGTAATATGTAAACTGAGTACTGTAGGTTAAATTCGAAGCTTAATTTCTTGTGCTGCTCACATGATAGAATAAAGTGTACAGCCTTGTAATACAACAAAAAATCTACGTAATGTGACAGATTCGTTTACTCCTGTGCTGTAAAAGATAGTCCTATTGGGGAAAGTGTGAGTACGCTAATCCAAGTTATATGTGAGGTTTGGAAACTGCTCGATTTCTCCAGCTACAGCATGTTTATAACATATGAAGACATGCAGATCGAAAAGGTTGACAGTGTTACATTTCTGGGACTACAACTCGATAATAAATTCAGTTGGGAAGGGCATAACACATTTTTTCACTTTATTATTTCATAAGGGAGCATATTCTATGGTAACTCACCAAACGTAGCAAAAGTTTTTTGCATGTAAAAGCGTGTAATAAAAATCGTTTGTGGTATAAATTCAGAAACATCATGTAGGAACCTGTTCAAGGAACTTTGTATTCTAACCACTGCTTCCTAGTATATTTATTCCTTGATGAAATTTGTTACAAGTATTTCCAACCAATAGCTTAATACATAATATCAGTACCATACTAGAAATAGGAACAGCAGTCTACATCTTGGTCCAAAAGGGGTCCAATATTCAGGAACATGCATTTTCAATAAACTGCCAGCAAGTCAGCAACCATTAAAAACTTGGTTTCAGATAAAGCACGGTTTACAGTGTGTTTGAAAGACTTTTTGATACAGAAGTGTCTGATTCCACCCGTCATCAATGGCTATTTTAAGTGTGTCCATGACGTCACTACACACACACACACACACACACACACACACACACACACATGGCAACAAACACGAAGATACATATAAATAATACAATAACATCAACCACCAAAAATACAATCAAACCAACGGGACAACTGCGGGAAGTTGGGGGTTTTAGGGTGAGGACAAGCTAGTAAAAAAAAACACACCATGATCCCAAAACACAAAATGAAGAACAAAAAGAAAAAAAATTACAGCATTCTGCTACACGAACAAAAATCTGCAGGAATCGGACACTTCCCTTGAACACTATAGATCAACCATAGGTGACCATACCAAAACACCAATACCCACAAACTAAAAGCATGAAAATTGGAATCGGACATTTCCCTTGACCTACATGGGTAAACCTCAGATGACAATAGCAAAACATCAACACGTACAACTATGAAAATGGGAATTGGTCATTCCCGGTGACCTATATAGGCCCACCACAGCTACTGTTGCCCAAAAACCAACACCTACAACTGCGAAAAATAGAACCACAATCCCAAAAGTCCACAAATCAATCATCCCTACATAAATTAAATCACATTCAATACTCTATAAACACACAAAACATCACAGCTAGGAAAAAATTATAATAATAATTACCATCAGCAAATTCCAGCACTGTTGACATTTGACAGTTATTGGAATAACTGCCTGTATCAGAGGAACGGTTATCGCAGTAACCGTTACTTCTCAATAGCCGGTTATTTCTATCAGTTACGTTATTTTTTGCCACCTCTGCCACTTGCGTCTAGGGGGAGGAATTGGGTCTGCTGATTGCTTGATGCTCATCAGGGAGACAGAACGTGCGTACCATGGTTTGTACTATGTAGCAGTGCCGCACAGGCGTCTAAAGCTAGCGAAATGAGGGATGCTCAACTACCGGACCTACCTATAGATGGCTCTAGCGCGTGCCGGCCAAAGATCATATCATAGAGTGTGGTCCGCCATATCTGAATTTGGCGAGAACCGAGAAACGAAGTGTCAAAACACGGATAAAAATGTTTTTCGTTCTGCGCCCTGATAAGTCTTTTATATTGGATGTTCTAGATATCTACACATCAACATAATGAAGTGTTTCTAATCTAGCGAGAAAAAACAGTGACAGTTCTGCTATGAAATTCCTAAATTCGAGTGTGTTTTGGAAGTTTAACAAGCTGGCCTATAAATTGTTTACTATTAATTTTATGAGCGCTTTACTTATTTGCCCGTTTTAAAATACTATTTAAGATTCAATGGATCTCAACAAATTACCTTGGTTGCCAAAGCTTTTAACTGCAGGTATAATTAGGAAAATCAAGTGTGGAAAACAGTGAAGATGTCTCTTGAAAAAAAGTTGACTGACAACAGAAATTACAACTGAACTATTAAAGTATTACTTAGTTATAAACGGAAAAACTGTTATTTTTCTTTATCTGAAGTGATGCATTACCGATCTGCATCTATGCTGACACTGTAATTGCAACATGAACTTACGAATTTGGCTCTCTCTTTGATCAGAAATTTAAATGCCATGATTTTATTAACGCCTGTACATGACACAGTGTATTTTAACTGAGTGATAAGGTAGAACCACCAGTTTTTGACAGTGCTTCAGTCTTTGATACGAGACAAGAAATACATTTAAATGAGACAAACACAAAGGCCAACGTTAAGGCTCCTCTTAAATGCATAACTGGTATCATTTGGAAGTTAAGTGTAGTAATAATATTACATTGGACTGATCCATGATGATGTAGGAAGTGAAGGAACTTGTTGAAAATAACATCGATCACAGCTGTTAATTTTAAGGTTGGGCTGTCTAAAAACTGTAATTTTCCTGTCTGACGCAGTTCTAGGTGCTCAGTCCGGAACCGCGCGACTGCTACGGTCGCAGGTTCGAATCCTACCTCGGGCATGAATGTGTGTGATGTCCTTAGGTTAGTTAGGTTTAAATAGTTCTAAGTTCTAGGGGACTGATGACCACAGATGTTAAGTCCCGTAGTGCTCAGAGCCATTTGAACCATTTTTTCCAGTCTGACACCCAAATAATGACTGGTACCATGGTTTTATTTTAAAATTGAATTCAAAACATGTCAGTGAGCAAAATTAATTACACTATGAATTACAACCATGGAATTTAATTTCTGTGAATCTTGGTTCCAGTCTTTGACATGGTGTCAATCACTGGAATGACTGGTTGTCATGATACGGCCCAAGCAAAAAACAAACCTGAAAGCGAAAGCTGCAGAAGCTGGCCAGACAGGCACCCCAATGGCTGCTACAATCTGTGTGAGACAAGGGTGACATTATATTGCAAATTTAGTGTAAAAAGTTCCATATTGTCTGAATTTGTCCTATACTGACAGGACATTCTAGTCCAGTCGATTTTCTTATCTGCAAAAGTACACTAGCCAATACCAGTGGTACAAAGGTAGTGCCAAATTGCAAACTATCCAGTAACAACAGAAGTATTGCTGGATAATGTACAGTAAATAATATGTAATAACCTGAGAAATTCAGAGTTGGTTTGAAGAAATAGAATACCATTTGGAAAGAGTAACATTTCGAAAATAAGAAATGACACAAGTAGGGTTTTCAGTTCTTATGAAACCTCACTTAATTTTCTCTCTCTCTCTCTCTCTCTCTCTCTCTCTCTCTCTCTCTCTCTCTCCATTCTTACGGGAAAAATGTGATAAAATAAAACTGCAAGAAAGTTGTGTACAATGTTGGAAATGATGAAAAAGAAAATCTCACTATGCTTTTAACAGCATATGCTGCTGTAAAGCTTGCTCCTCGTAAGAACATCATTTTCTCAGAGGGAAACATTCCACGTGGGAAAAATATATCTAAAAACAAAGATGATGCGACTTACCAAACGAAAGCGCTGGCAGGTCGATAGACACACTAACAAACACAAACATACACAAAAAATTCAAGCTTTCACAACAAACTGTTGCCTCATCAGGAAAGAGGGAAGGAGAGGGAAAGACGAAAGGATGTGGGTTTTAAGGGAGAGGGTAAGGAGTCATTCCAATCCCGGGAGCGGAAAGACTTACCTTGGGGGAAAAAAGGATGGGTATACACTCGCGCGCACACACACACACACACACACACACACACACACACACACACACACACACATATATATCCATCCACACATATACAGACACAAGCAGACATATTTATATTAAATAAGTCTGCTTGTGTCTGTATATATATATATATATATATATATATATGTGTGTGTGTGTGTGTGTGTGTGTGTGTGTGCGATGTGAAGAGTATTCCTGTAATAATAGCTAATAGCATACCAAGAACATGAGGGTGTCACAGTGGAGATTCGTTTTCTGGTACAGACGTCTGATACAACTATTCCACAGCAAGACTTACTTTCAATAGGTGTGGTAGCAGTGCATTCCCATAGGATAACAGAATGTTATGTCCTCCAGGAATCACATTGGGTACACCACTTACAGCATAAACTGTACAGCAACTACAATGTTTTGTGAGCAAGTAATACCAGTCAGTATCTTTAATTTTAACATAAGTCTTGACTCCCTTAATTACCTGGTTATACGTGTGCTTGTACTACAGGTTATTGGTAAAGTAAATACTTATTGAATAGGTCTTCACACTTTTAATACTTACAAGGGGAGGCCGTCAATTGTGAAATTCAGATTCGATTCATACTGCGCATAATAAAAGCTCATGGCCAGAGGTGTAATGTGGCAAAGCACCAAGATGCACTTTTCACACCGTTGTCGAGCAAATTGACAGTTAAAAGAAACCGTTGCCGTGAAATACTCACTACGATTAACAGTTTTCTACAGCGTCGTGGCGCAGCGGTAAGCCCTCGGGTTCGTAATCCGAAGATCGCCAGATCGAATCTCGCATCATGCAATTTTTTTTTAGTATTTGTTTTTTATAATTCAAATATACATATATATATATATATATATATATATATATATATATATATAATTCCCGGCAATCAGTTGCAACAATTATGCATATAATAAGTTGTTGAAAGTCGTTTGTCGTGGAAAAACTGGCGACTTCGAACATCATTATGTTTTCCGCAAAGTTGTATTTCACAAATGTTATTAATTGTCATCATAATTTTAACCACGTATAGTTAACGGAAGACGTAGAAACGATATTCCGAAACGAATACGTATAGCGTAAGTCAAGCGTTCGAATTAGAATAGAGACCCCACGAACACAAATTCGCTGTGGCAGGTATGAAATATAGACTCCATTACTCGCTCGTAACACTTGAAGGACAGATGGTGAATGGGCCGAAACGAGCCGCCGCATAACAGCGTAGTTGCCCGCTAACTTCGAAAGAAGGTAGATCCGGTCCCTAGCGCAACTTATAACATCGTCGAAAATCAGTGGGGACGGGAGAGCTTTGGTACACCCTGTTAAAGAAACGGAAAAATGGAGGCGGTACAATTGGAGAGCGATCCGCCTTCACCAGCATGCATAAGCAATTCATTAATAGTTTGAATTACAAAAAACTAATAATAAAAAAAATTGCATGGCGCGAGATTCGATCCGGCGACCTTCGGATTACGAACGCGAGCGCTTACCGCTGTGCCACGACGCTGTAGAAAACTATTGATCATAGAGAGTATTTCACCGCAACGGTTTCTTTTAACCGTCGATTTTCTCGACAACGGCTGAGAAGTGCATCTTGGTGCTTTGCCACATTGCACCTCTGGCCATGAGCTTTTATTATGCGCAGTATGAATCCAATCTGAATTTCACAATTGGCGGCCTCCCCGTGTTAGCAGAATTTCTGAAAAAAGTAAATTCTTTTATTACTGTATCACCTCTATGGTGAATTAAGAGGTACTGACTGGTTTCGTTAAACATTTAATAGAAGCCTTCTTTTTACCTGCTCTTGATAAAGAGCCATTCCAGGTTCTGTACATTACAATCTCTCGCATTTTTCATGAGGTTTGTTATTCTGTACACTAATATTTCTTCTTCTAAATGGTAAATATTGCATTCAGACATTGTTGGTATTAAAGGTAATTCACAAAATAAATTATATTTAAACCAGAAAATTATAGGTTCCACATGACACATGAAAAGTACCTTGTTACACACATGTATGTACAGATTCCAAAATGTCTGTGAATTTGAGTTACAAACCTTTTTAAATAGAAATATGAAGATCACAATACTTTGGCTCTGCAATAACTCAAACGTAAAATACCTTAGTTCCCTATGGGAAACTTTGTTCTTTACGTGACTCGAGCAACTGCTTTCATTCTTAATGGAAAACTAAATGGTTTATGTTGAAGTTAACTTGCAAAAAGTGTAACCATTGTTACATAATTTCTGTGAAGTAAGATTCCTTAATGTTAATTCCTTCCTTTGTCATCGTAACTTGATAATTTCAGTTCCATATGGGACATATGACCTTAAAAAAAATGAAATGCTGTTATTACTATGACCAAACAAAATCTTTTTAACATGTAGTACACAGTTCAAATCAGCAAAAAGTGTAACTGTATAATTAAGGTAAATGTTGATGAAAATTAGGCATGTAACATGAATACTGAAATTTCCTAATCCGCAGCTTATGGTCGTGTGGTAGCGTTCTCGCTTCCCGCACCCGGGTTCGGTTCCCGGCGGGGTCAGGGATTTTCTCTGCCTCGTGATGACTGGGTGTTGTGTGATGTCCTTAGGTTAGTTAGGTTTAAGTAGTTATAAGTTCTAGGGGACTAATGACCATAGATGTTAAGTCCCATTGTGCTCAGAGCCATTTGAACCATTTTTTGAAATTTCCTAGATTTCCAAGTGTAACTGTAATCACTGTATTCAGTACTTTGTAGTGCTAGAGAGATAATTCTATATGATTATTTGCATTCTCTTCACCTCCCCCCTCCCTCAACACAGGAAAATATAATAGAAAGACCTCCTAGCAAAATAAAGACAAAATTCAGAAAATTAGGTTTTGCCTGAATCAGGCCCCCTTATTCTAGAATGGTTCTAAAGTAATAAGAATGCTCACGATCAATTGAAATAATGTGTTCATTCTAGGAAGTATTAAAACAAGAATTAAGAGTGTAACAATTTTATTGCTGCTCTTATGTTGCAGAGTATCCACAAACATTACTGTTTGAAACACAGGGCCACTGCATACTCCATTAGATCACACCCATTCTGTGATCAAACTGTTTTCTTAAAGTGAAAAATCAAGTTAACATAGTTATTGCGGGAAATATTTTCTCACACTGAAAGCTATCTGTCAAATAAGTCTCAGAACTTTTTTTTCCATTAATTTCACACAAATCACCTGTTTTTAATGCAAGTGCATGTTTTGTAACACCAAACATCATAAAATAAGCTTATATAATAAACAATTATAATTTTGTTACAATATCTACACAGGATGTAAAGAGTTAATTTTACTTCAATGTGATTCATCCTTTGAAGTTCATCATTATACAACAACAAATCTATGGACAAAATAGTTTTAAAAAAATCTGTCAAAATGTCACACCCATCTGCATGAAATATACCAATACATAATCTTTTCCAATTTGAGCACTATACATGATTAAACAATATGAGTTTATTTGACTTCTGCCTTATACTTGATTTGTTGTTTAAAATTTTCTCAGCAGGCTTTTTTTCCATATGTTTTTAAGTGTGTACAGGAGTACAGGGCAATCTTACAAACAAGTTTAGTCTGATGTAAGTCCTCAATCCGAATTTCATAATGGTAATCATGACCAAGAGCAGGAGCAGGAGATGGGTAATCTACAAATTTAATTTTAACACAATGCAAAATCTTGGCCTGTATATATTTCTGTCGCATATCCCCAGCAATCACAAACATCTGAAACAGTTTCTGAGTATTCTACAACAGAGTACACGCAGTCACTTGTTTTAACCAGTTTTCCCCAGTTAACAAAATTTACAAATGCATTTTTATTGGCCATATTGGGAAAAGCATAGAGATAAATACATTCTAATGCAGATTTAACTACTGATGGGTCCAGTATGTGAAGACAGTCTTTGCATGTGATCTGCCTTGAAAGGTGCAATGACACATACCCTGCAATATAATAAAGTATGTTTTGCTTGAAAAATGAGAACTTAATCTTATCATCAAGAATTGCACACCACTTCTCTACTTCATTTCCTGCAGCACTTTCATCACTTTCTACTACATGCTTTGTCCGCAGCTCGTAGTCGTGCGGTAGCGTTCTCGCTTCCCGTGCCCAGGTTCCCGGGTTCGATTCCCGGCGGGGTCAGGGATTTTCTCTGCCTCGTGATGACTGGGTGTTGTGTGATGTCCTTAGGTTAGTTAGGTTTAAGTAGTTCTAAGTTCAGGAGACTGATGACCATAGATGTTAAGTCCCATAGTGCTCAGAGCCATTTCAACCATTTTGAACTACATGCTTTCTTGCATGAAAATCATAAACAGGTGGCAAACAACACACATTAAAATGTGAGCAATTCCCATTCATTGCAGTGACACTGTTACTCAAGAGAAACTTTCTCATGGCACATTTGAACTGGTATGCATTTGCAATGTTGTTCCAACCACCTCTGGACTGAATGCTGGAAAAAAAAGCTCTATGTGGTTTTGTGACAGTTTATAAGTTAGCAAATACTTCAGAGGAGATTCAACACGAAGCATAATTGCCAGAGCTATGTGCCTGACTGATTGGATATTGAAAATTATCCCAAAAGCAAATGTATTTCTCGCATGGAGCAGCAATGGAACACCAATGATTTTTAAGCTTTTGATATAATTTTCAGTGTGTCTGAAAATACCAAGCCAATAAGATTTGTTGTCATGTCTCAGGGGGCTCTTATACCCTTTGCGTAATGGATTTCTGGAGTTCAGAATATCAAAAATCCTATTAATATAATACAAAAATTCTACTGTTGCTTCACTTCCTTTAAAATTTGGATCACCAACCCTCCTCAAAAACTATATACTATCTGCCACACTAGAACTCAAAAGTCTGTGCAGCTAATGAAACATTCATTTTTCTATTTACATTACTTATACATTGTCCTGATAGTTTGTTGGCAAATGTCATACCTTCTTCTTGTTGTACCTTGTTCAATTTCTCAATGAAATGCCATCTAATAATGACAGTTGGAGACTCAATAGCAGATACTTCTGCTAGAGCATTTCTGGCAAACTTAATCATATGACACATGCCCAAGATACAATAAACATTGTATTTTTCCACAGGATGAGGAAAGTAGCTTTTAAAATCACCCTTGGAAAAATTTAAAGTACAGCCAAGCGAACGTAAAGTGCTTATATTTACCTTACAGCCATCACATGTAACACACCAAACCATAATGCCAGAACTATACAGCCTCTCTAAAGCAGATTTTATCAGTGTGGCTTGATTATTTGCCTGTACACCATTGATAAAGAAATATGCAATCGGGCATTTAAATTTGCCTTTAATAGAGACAAGCATGAAAACCAGAGCCCCAGATGCCTCTATTACTTCTTTTGACTGAGGCACGGAAATACGGAAGCGTCCGATCCCGCCCGTTTGCTTTGACCCATGACGTCACAAATATGGCGGAAACGACCATAAACCACGATTCCAATATGGCGCATATAAAGTCGTTATGTTAAAACAAGCGTTCAGCGCATAGTGCTGTGGAATGTGGAAAAAACAGCAAATTGGCGCTCATAGGAAGAAGAACAACACCAAAAATGCAACAGGAGCGTAATATGTAAGAAACTGTCCACGCAACCTGCCACTGATGATGCCTTGCAGAAAATAAAGGCGAACCGCGTATGGCACTAAGATTGTGTTTTATTCAGTTGCTGTCAGACGGTCCATAAGTGAAACTTATCAATATAACGTAACGTTATGTACACATTGTGAGGACGAAAATACATCGAAAAACAAACACACACACTTTCCACAAGAAGCCTAATGACACTAACGGGACAAGCGCGGGAAATGGGGTGTTTTGGGTGGGGGGAAAACTAAATATAAACAAATTTAGACGCCTTGCGTAGCTACAACGTGTAAGTGAAGACAGCCATGCATGAATACCCACCCACCTCCCCAGGGGTCGTAACCCCTGCAACCCATAGAAGATAAAGATGCTTCAGTAGCAGATTAGTGTTTTTTGTCTTAAAAAAAAATCTCACGGGATAGAACGAACAGATCAGAAAAGTAAATAAAATATGATAAAACAGAACTGGAGACAGCCACACTCAAACCAAACTCCGCGCCGTCATGACGTCACACACGACAACACCCTTACGTCACGGGTCAAAGCCGACGCGTGGGATCGGACGCTTCTGTCGACCCTCTACACTTGCCACCCATTTGGAAATCAATGATGTATGGGGCAGAGGCACTAATTTTTGCAGGTATTCATATGCTGCTGGTGAATAAAAGTAAACAGTCATAGCAAACATTTTCACATTTGTTGTGTATCTATTACTCTTCGACGAGAGAGAGGTGTTCACTACATTGCACACTAATTCCACTTCTGTTCCTTTCTGATGATTGAGGAAGTTATGTAACTTCTCAGGAAGATGCCCCTTCTCCTTCAATGAACTTATGATGTCATCCATGGAAAACACTTTCTTCTTCGAAGTTTTTCACGGACGCACTTCAGTTTAGGTTTTAATTCGTGCACAATGTCTGAGGGGGAAAAAAAAAAAAAAAAAAAAATGCGAGTTTCGGTCGCCATGTCTTCCATTTCTACTTTCGACTGTATACCACAATCAATTACTGAAGAACCAACTGCACTCTGAAATAAAGAAATAATTTCGTTATATATGATTGAAATAACTCAAGGCTTGATGAAAAAATATTATAAGAAAACGATGGGGGTGTGAAAACATCCTTATGCTAACGTTTTCGACACAATTCGCAGCTTCTGCATTGGATAAGTGGGACATGCTTTCCACGGAAGAATTTTCATTGACAACATTCTCCACGCAATCAGTAGCGTCTGCAATGGGCAAATCGAGCACAGATTCCATGACAGAACGCCAAAAACAAAAATATGGACCTGTATTACAACATTGCTTAGACCTATGTAGCGTACGAAATAAATTCACAAAAGTAAAAAGCACACACATAGCAAGGAAATTAATTAGCTACCTCAAATGGAGAATCATCGTTGTCACTCAAAATCCTAACAACATGTCGTCGTGGCTGTTTATTTGGTGGCATCAAATGTGTCGGAAAGTCAAAAACTGATGGCACTGCTTCGGGTTTGAGACGTTTCTTCCACGTTCCAGGGCTCACTACGTAATCATCTTGTCGGAAATGGTTTCCACAAAGTAACTGCAGGACGTAGGATTAAAATCTTTCCGCTTCACGGAAGTAATCCACGTCTTTAGTAGCTCTGGGTGCTTTAGAGGAAACCTGGTCAAAAACATCGAATTAGCAAACGCACTAAGTCTGTATTTTTATCGCATTGCATCGGTAGTCCTATTACCTGTGAAATGGTAAGTCACTCTCCTTACTCCACCGCTTCGTACAACTGAAAGCGGAACAAGAAATCACCATTTCGATAATCCATAATTCCTTATACACCGTACAGACCGAGAGAAACTTCTTGCCAAATTTGAATATGGCGGGCAATACAGACGACAGTAATCAGCTGGTAGAGCCATCTATCGGTAGGTCCGGTAGTTGAGCATCCCTCATTTCGCTAGCTTTAGACGCCTGTCAGTGCCGCCTGGTGACAAGAAGTGTGATGAGCAATATTGACCTTAGCGACGTCGCTTACCTGTTGTTTAAAAAGCCATTGCATGTAGATTGCCCACAGCTGTCGTTTCGGAGCGTCAAATAAGCCCAGATTGTTCAATGGAGCTTAAAAAATGGTTCAAATGGCTCTGAGCACTATGGGACTCAACTGCTGAGGTCATAAGTCCCCTAGAACTTAGAACTACTTAAACCTAACTAACCGAAGGACAACACACACATCCATGCCCGAGGCAGGATTCGAACCTGCGAACGTAGCGGTCGCGCGGTTCCAGACTGTAGCGCCAGAACCGCTCGGCCACCAGCGGCCGGCAATGGAGCTTAACTTATGGGAATTAAATGTAAAAACCTGTTTCGAATGCGAATAATCGATAATGCGGTGACAGACTAACTCTGTTGCAGCTGTGGCAAATGCAGAAAAGCGGACCAAATATATATAAAAGTCACATACATATTCCATGCATTTTCTGCAGTTTATGTATGATATCGTTCATAATATGTATCAAAATATTCTTTGAATGCTTACTCATTAACTATATTTTCCGATTTTACCTTGTTCTTTTACGTTTTATTGCGAGAAGTGCGATAAATATGGTACCTTCAAATATAGCGCAAACGTAAATATTAGGCAATGCCATATGTCCATTTGTCACCACAACAATTATCCCGCGCTCAAACTTTACGAGTTCCACAACTAACGAAATTATCACCCTTCAACTAACCTAGGCCTCAGACAACATTATACAGAAGTCCATAGAATAGATTTCCAGGGGGGGAGGGGTGTCCCAATATTGTGCTCCGGGCAAAGCATGTGTTATGCTTCAATTTTGGTCGTTGTTATGTAAACAAGGAGCTATGTGTCAGTGTCATGCACGAACTGTGTCTTCCTACACCTTGCCTAGTTTTTCTGAATCCGGGTTATGTTCATATGGCATTGTGATAAACAATGCTGAATGAGGAATTAGATTAATTTTCTTTCCGACCTGCATGCCTCCATGCATTGCTTAATTATACTAATTAATTTGAAATTGTGTAAAAATATTGTGTTATATTCATATATACTGCCTCATATGCAACATGTGGTCTGTTCTTGTATTAGAAAATAGCAAATAAATAAACTGATAATTACATAGCCAGTGTGTATATTGTGATCATACAGTCTAATTTCAGCTGCTTCCGTAATTACAGAGACCCAACAGCTAGAAATATGGGCCAGATCCTCATCGCATTTACTCAGTAAACAGTTCTCGGAAACAGCTGATTTTCAT
Source organism: Schistocerca americana (assembly GCF_021461395.2). NCBI lineage: Eukaryota > Metazoa > Arthropoda > Insecta > Orthoptera > Acrididae > Schistocerca > Schistocerca americana. The sequence continues at coordinate 894,589,247 of NC_060121.1, forward strand.
TTTTTCATGCTTGAGATGATGATCAACACAGCAATTAGCAGTAGTTTGTATAGGCTGTCCCACATAACTGATACCATAGTTACAAGGAATATTATAAATCCCTGGTACACTGAGCCTGAGAGTATGTTTGTCATGTCACAAACTTTCTTTAATTTTGTTTGGTGACAGAAAGACTCATCTGATTCCTTGCCTGTTTACACTCTAACTTACCCATTGCACCACAGAATGGAGGCCATGCTGTGTCTTTGTCCTCATGGCTTGGCTGATGATTTCTTCAACAGATTTGACCTAATTTCATATAGAGAATGTTTGTTTGGAGGGAGGGGGGGGGGGGGGTGGATTGTGAAGATGAGGAGGTATGGTCAAGGGTATATGTAAAATAAATAGTGACTAAATGGTGGTGGTAAGTGGGCAGGGGGGTGGTTTTGATTCGTAATAAATACAAATCCAGATGAGATTGTGTCACAGCATTATGACAAGACTATGGACTTCATGTCATAGGCACGATCCCAATTTATACAGTAGTGTTCTATCTGAATTAATATCAAACTTACTTCCAACTGGGAATTTGCATAGATAGCCAATACATATATAACATGCCTAATACTGCAAAGAATTCAAACATTATAAACAATGTCATGCTTTGCTGAATATGCAAACACACCCAACAATTCAATAATAATCATGAGGATAAAAACATTGTTTGTACTATATATATATATATACATCAAAACAAGTGTAGAAGGAAAAATGCCTTCTGCTGATTCCAAAATCACAGAGCAGACTAGTATCACAAAGACCATCATACTACACCTAATGACTGCCAATATCAATCATTATAAGATGATATCCAAATTTACCTGTTAGTGTTGACATTGATAGCCATCAAAACATATAGAGGGTAGTTTCTGGAGTATAGTTCTGCAATCAGACAAAGATATTCCTCTCTTCTGTTCTTATTTTGTACACCTCCATGCCCCAACCCTCCTTCCACCGACCCTTTAATCCGTGTTCTGCTTACATCTTTCCTTGATCATGAATGCTCACTTTACCATGTGCAATCCCCCCCCCCCCCCCTCCCACCCCCCAGTCCAAATGATCTGTCTCAATGCTGACCCTTTGCCTCAAGTGATGCAAATGTATTACCGACTGCCACCCACCACATAAGATACACTAGAAGGTGCCTCAACAGCAGAGCCTATGGTGAAACAAATGATACCTGAGCTGTTTCAAGCAATGCACCAGTTACTCCGCCACCATTACACCTGAATGCAGCAGCCTGAAGACAGCTGACCATAGTTAAAAGCACCTTCAGCCAATCATGAACTGCAGCCAGCTCCTATTGTGTCCAACACACATCCTACCATTTCTAACTTAAGAATTAAACTATGAAAACAAACAGAAAAAAGCTAAATATGTGACTTATTATTGTTTGACAGAGGCTGATGGCTTCTCCCCGCTCAAATAACATTATATTGAATATATTGTGTGTTCTTATCTAAGTGCTGGAATAATTTAATAAACTGTTTATGCACTTTAAAGAAATTTCACCTTCAACTTATCATGTGTATGTGCAATACCTAATAGACTTACAGTATGCCTCTATTCCCTATTTTAAGTTTATTAATACCAGAGATTGCTGGTTCTCATTTACATAAACTGAGATTAATTTGTAAGCCTCTCACCACATCCCCCTTGTCCCTTCCCTTCCCTCTGTCTCTTGCCCATACCACCTGTATTAATACTGTACTTTTGTTCCAATGTGAACTTAGCACTCTCAATTGTGATTATTAGTTTTCCTAAAGGAATAAAAAATCATTTAGCATGATGTACTGTTTTCATGGTTTTACAGTTGATTTTTGTTAATTATCTGTCAAAATATGACAAATGAACTCAGCACTTCTACAACCAAGTCAATTAGTGGTATGTTATAACAGCTAATTATGTGATGGCAGAATGCTGTGAGTTGAGAGGTCCAAAGTTTTGATAGATAACACTTGACATGATACTCTGAAGTAAAGTTTTTTTCTCTGGTATGTTAGCTTATTTGCCTATGAATCTAAGTACGCTTAATGTGTCATACATATTTTGTGATGTTTCTGGACAGATATTCTGATGATGGGCAATGTCTGAAATCCATTACTAATTAGTCATCAAAAGTGGCTAAAACATATACTGTTGTTTGCTTAACTTTTTCTGGTGATTTACCCATAATTATTTAATCCTTCCACACTATTTCCTTTTGCATTTATTTTAAAAATAAAAGTAACTTCCTAAAAAGATATAATGGTACATTGTACATGGAAATTCAATCTTTATTTTTTATTTCATGCTCCTGCTAGTGTTTCAGCTTGTATTTACTTTATTTATTTTTAATTGAATTATTAGAATTTTTTGCTGTTTTCAGTGTGTTCACTTAAATTATGAATAATTTATAAGTACATAAAACATGAATCATATAACGTGCTGAAATACTAAGAAGCACTTCCAGAATTTCTGTAGAATGGGTTAACACCATTATTCTGATCACTTTACAGAAAACTATCGAAACAATCATTTTAACTCTTTACTGTACAATTTATTACTGTATTTGGTGGGATGAATTTTTACAAGATACATCACTTCTTGAAAAGCTGCTGGCAACCAAAACTTTTTTATTGAAAATGTATGTACAATATTATGCAAGTGTTTATTTTGGCAAATAGTAATATTATTTAAATAAACCGAAAGTTAGTTGTTTCTGTACGCTGCAACATTTTGAAATATTTTCCAATTAATTCACAAAATTTAATTCCTTTATGCAATTTTTAAGTGCATCTTTACTTCAATGATACTTACTCTTTACTTTCACTTGCCTCTTTTTTTTTCCATCACCTCAGTTAACTACCTTCATTTCTTTCTTTTACAAATGTCTGCCAAGTCATCAGGCGTAGCCTATCTAGCCAATAACCAGTGTGGTGGGGTAATACAGATGCCAGGGAATTTTTTTTATGTTTAGATTGAATGCTTGTAAAGTTGTAGTGCTGTAGGTCTGCATACTTTGCACTCTGAACTGTAAAACCAAGTGGTTGTGTTCAAAGCAGTTTGGGGCCAGACTGATTCCACCATACTGCTTGTGGGATTTCTCTAGCGAACTGTTTCCTGTTCCTATAGATTGAAACGATGTTATATTCTCGTAAAGAAATGAAAATAAGTGATCAACTTGATGAATGGCTACAGTCTATCCTTGACTAAGTACAGCTACACACACTGATTAACCAGAACCTTTTGATCATCTACCTAATAGCCAGTATGTCTATCTTCAGCACGGATAACAGTGACGGTGTGTTTTAGCATGGAATCAATGAAGCCTGGATAGGTCGCTGGAGGGAGCTGGCACCACATCTGTGCACACAAGTCCCCTAATTCTTGTAAATTGTGGTGAGTGAGATCTGATGCCACATTCAGGTTCAATCACATGCCAGTCTGTGTGATGGGCAAAATCAAGTGTGTCTGTATGATCACCCTGTGTGAACGAGTTCTTAAATGCAAAATTTACGACTTCTGCCTTCCTTTTGCCCTCTTCTACAGAAAGTAACCAGCTACAATGCCGAGTCGGGCCTTTATCCGGATTATATAGCAGCCATGACAGTAATTCAGAGTTAGGTGAAGAGGAAGAAAATGAAAACGAGGTAGAAAATGAAGAGGTGTTGGAAGAGGTCATATTTTGATCTAGCACTTACCAGGCATTGGTCCTGCATAGGTCTCCAAAATTCTTGTTCTGAATGCAGCATCTGGTCATTCCATGTAATGGGTAACATTTTTGGAGAAATTCTTAGGGCAATGAATGATTTTTTCTTCTTTTTGTGAATCCATCAGAGATGGGATATAGGACTGCAGCTGGCCTCAAATTCTTGTGAAAAACCTTGTACCAAACAGCTGTTTTACTTTTTATAAATCCTTTACTATATACTCCCATTAATCTTAAGGCTATACACAAACCACCAGATAAATGTATCACGTAGTTGGTCTGCATTACGCAGGTGCCACCATTTTTTTTTTTACTAGATTCCACGGACTTCTTCATGCTGACATGGACACCTCAGTCATAAGACAACTAGTTATATTTCTACAATTATATGCATGGTATCCATTCTTTCAGACAGTCAAAAGAACAGTCACCATGCATATAATTGTATCTATACATAGCATAGCTTGGCATTGGGAAACTTTCTTCAGTTCAGATGCACTCATACACTCAGAGCCATTTGCAGGAATATCTCATGGATACAGCGAGTGAGATGGACTACTGTAGTGAGGGTACTACTGAAGTAGTAGTGACATATGGAATTTTGGGTCAGATGGGAGACTTGCACAGGTAATCCACATAGTCATGATGGGCACTGTGTCTGGGTAGTGAAGTAGTCAGTGCAACTGCCTTGAGAGCAGGAGAGACGGGTCAAATCCCGATCCAGTAAAAATTTTCTTGTGTCACCATTGATACAGATCAACACAGCAAGAAAGCATTTAATAAAATTATCATAATACTTTTATGTCAGAGGCATCCACATGGAACTGAAGGAGACATTCACAGAATCTAATAAACTGTTGGGACCTGCACAATGCAGACCAACTATGTAGACATGTTTATCTGGTTGTTTGCATACAGCCTTAAGATGGCTGCCATTGGGTCACCAAAACTACGTGCATGTAATAATGGATTGATCGTAGAAAAACAGCTGTTTGATACAAGGTTTTTCACAAGAACAAATGAAAAAAATTCTGAAAACCAGACTATTTCTCCAACAGAAAGTACCTGATTGGTGATATGTGTCATGCAATATAAGGCATCTTGAGATTATTATCCTATTCAGCTTTCTTGAAGTAAAAATGTATTTACAATGATGCCCACACAAGTTTATCTTGTTGTCCATCTTTTCTATAACCTTTGCAAGCTTTATAATAAAATTTATATGAAAAGTTTTCTGTACATGTTTACTTATCCTGTAACTGCAGCTAATTGATGCATAACATAGTGCTATTGTGATGGGTTTACTCATATATTAATTCAATCGATAGGTTTGGTTCTTAAGGTTTCAAGAAAATATAACATTTCGATATATTATGCACATGTCAGAACCATTTCAATGTAAACATTTAAATTATGGTGAGGAGTATGTGATTTTCAACATGCTTCACAAGTTTGATTTTAATTGCTTTAACCAAAGAAAACTAGTTTCAACCTCTTGCACAGCCCACTTTTGTATATTATCCCTTAAAAGTCACAAAGTTGCCAGCAGCCATGGCAGACAGCTCAGCTGTGGCTGGTGTTGGCCTCACAGCACTTACCATGTTAAGTAATTACCAGACATTAACTGAATTATTGGGCAAAAACATTCCATTAAAGGAAAATTCTTCAGACAGTCATTAGAATTTTGGCTGCACTTTTTAAACAAGACTTCTAGATGCAGATAAATTTAATTCTTCATGCTCAAGGTCCCGAAAAGCTGTTAACACGTTGACTGCAGTATTGTCGCGAAAAGCCACACACCTGATGCCATATGCCTGGTGACAAAACATCCATCACCATGCATGTTGTAACCGACATGTTAAATATAGAAAATTAGACCAAGAAAGTCAGCAAAATAGATTCTTGGGGACTGTTTTAATATAAAAAATAATAACAGCAACTGAATAAACAATTTTCAGCTTGTCCAAGCAAATTTTGCTTTTTGACTTCATTCAGTTGTCAATTGGAAACCATTCGTACTGTAGGGTTCTAGTGAATACTCATACTTTATCTGTGAAAAATAGCAAAACCATTTGAAATGACTATGTACATAGTCCAGTTAATGTTATAGTTTAGTAGATATTTCAGTTACATTTTGTTAACTATATGCAATAGAATAAATGAGTCAAAAGAAACACACAAACAGTGACATTTTCTTTATTAAGTACACTCGGATTTCCACATCACCCTGAGGTACCGGTATGATGCGGTACTCATTTTTTTACATGGCGAGTTTCCCCAGTAGGCCTATAAACCATGATACACAAACATGCACACACAACTGTAGGACGAATAAATTTAATTCTTAGAGTATGTGTGATCAAAGTCAACATGTACACTCAACACTTCACCGTCAAGTTGCACCAAAGCACTAGCAACATTTGACTTTTCAGCCAGGGTTGGTTTACCAAAGACACTTTTTGGACTGAAGTTCTGTTTGTTAGATGTTTGTTGAACTGGCATCTTCTCATTGCTGGCACAGTGTTGACCTTCTTTCTTGGAGCGAGAGTTAACAAGTGACAGCAATTTCTTACCACAGCTTCAGAATTTGCTCACTATCTCCCGGTATGTCCAAATTGTTCCTTTTGCTAAGAGAAATCTGTTACACATGAAACTGGATTCCAATCTGGGTTGCATGCGTTGAGTGATACGGAGGGGGGGGGGGGGGGGGGGGGGAAGTTTCTTCACAATTTATGGACAGTAAAAATAAGGTTTGTTAATTACCCATTGTGGATTACAATGATTGCGACTTTAATGTCTTCTAAGACTAGGCCGTTAATACAAATGATGCTTTCATGTGAACTGAAAGAAACTTTGCAGTAAAACATTGCACCAGGTTACTGAATGCACAAAGAATGAAATTCAATAGTTTTACCAGAAACGATCCTACTATTGAATAGTAAAAACTTATTATTATGCAGTGTTTCTTACCGTCCATTGACTGGAATACAATCTTTTCATCCGCAGTTCGAACCATGTGCTTTTTCTCCACATGTGCTCTCAAACTAGCCAATGTATTGAAGGAATAGCTGCAGTCATCTTGTGGGCACTTAATCTTACCTTCTGTATTTGGCTCTACATCATGCATTTTCCTGATATGCGGGTATAAAGTTTTTCGAAGCTGAAATGCTTTATCGCACACAAAACAAGTGTTGGAATCTGCCAGTATAAACACAGGCCTAGAACACACAACAGTGAAGTACTATAATGAGTGAGCCACACAATGTATCAACAGACGAATGGCCTCGTTTAAAGAACAGCGCATTTGAGAAAGTAGCAACGATCTGTATTGGCTGGTGTGGGAGACGACGTCATGGCACGACATGGCCAATCAACAAAGCCAATTCCTTGATGTCCCCTAGACGCAAGTCATACATACCTCTCTGCTGCTGATTAACGTCTCTGGTGCCTTCTGTATCTGTGCCGCATACACAGTGGTGCGGTCCATGAGTTTAAAACGACAGGGTAAGTGCTGCAGCGTCAGTCACCTCGGCTCACTCTGAAGATGGGTGGAGTGTATTCAGCCGAAATATTTGAAGAAGAAGAAGTCGAATTTATGTGGCTGCACATCCGAAATTTTGTGAATTGGACTGTATTTGTGTGCGTCTGTGGAATGGTTCGGAATGGGGTCAATCTGTTGTCATGATACCGATTTAATTTAGCATCTTACACATGTAGATCAAGTACGGATAAAGGAGGATTTGCCATTTTCATAAAACAAGGGTATAAATATAGAACTGTTGAAGTAAGCACATTTTGTGTTGATCAGCACTTTGAGGTTTGTGCATGTGAACTTCAGCTAGATAATGTTGTGTTGATATTAGCAACAGTGTACAGGTCTCCACTAGGAGATTGGGAGCTATTCATAAAAAAGTTTGACTCCCTATTATGCTGTCTGTCAGACAAAAAGAAGAAGTTATTAATCTGTGGTGATTGCAATGTTAACTTTCTAAGCAATTCTGGTAGAAAAGTGAACTAGAAGTGTTGTTAACAACATATAACTTACAAACAGTGATCAATTTCCCTACACATGTAGCTCAGGACAGTAGTACTCCAGTAGACAATGTATTTGTACAGCAAGAGGATGTAGAACAAAACACATGCTTTCCCTGTGGTAAATGGATTATCTGACCATGATGATCAACTGATTAACTTACAAAACGTAACAGGGTGTACACTTCAGATACCATTAAGTAAAAGTGTGAGGGTGCTCAACCATCTATCCAGAGAAAGTTTAGGAAATGTAAACTAGTAAGATGTATATAATGAGTCAAATGCTAATGATAAATGCAGCATATTTCTTGATAAATTTATATGTCTTTTAGAACATTGTTTTCCAAAGAAAATTACTAAATGTAACACCAAAAACTTTTCAAATAAACCTCAGATTACAACAGGTATTAAAGTGTCTTCAGAAAGAAAAAGAAAACTGTATGAGACAGCAAGAACTAGTAAAGATCCAGAAGTAGTTTTAAACTATAAAAATTACTGTAACATACTGAGAAAAGTTGTAAGGAAATCAAGAAATATGTATGTTAGAGAAGAAATTAACAACTCCAGCAATAAAATAAAATCAATATGGAATGTTGTTAGAAGGGAGACAGGAAAAGTAACCACTGGGGTAGGCAGTATTACCGTTAAAGAGAATGAGAACATCTTAACCAACAGTACACAAGTAGCACCAATGTATTTAACAATCACTTCTTAAGTGTAGGAGAAAAAATTGGTGAGAATAGTTCAAAAGAAAAAGCCAGGCCGTACATGGGAGAGACAGTTTTGAAAAATTTTAGTCAGATTAGGTTTCATCTAACAACCTCTTGTGAAATAAGGAAAATTATTAAATCTGTGAAAAATAAATGTTCTGTTGTAGTAGATGACATCTCTAACAAGTTATTAAAACAATGTGGAGCAATTACAGCTGATGTTTTGAGTCACATATGTGATGCATCACTGACTCAGGGTATTTTTCCAGACAGGTTTAAATATGCCATTGTGAGGCCTCTCTACAAAAAGGGGGAAACCACATATGTCAATAATTACCGGCCAGTATCACCGCTTACAGCATTTTCAAAAATCTTGAGAAAGCAATGTACTCAAGAGTGGTTAGCCATCTCAACAGTAATGGGATACTTAGTAAATCACAGTTCAGATTTCAGAAATGCTGTTCCACTGAGACAACAATATACAATTTCACTGTCCACATAATAGAGTCTTTAAATAGTAAAACGTCACCAGTAGGAATATTCTGTGACTTATCCAAAGCATTTGATTGTGTGAACCATGACATTATGTTAGAGAAATTACAATTCTATGGTATAAATGGAACAGTATAAGAGTGGTTTAAGCACATCTACAGAACAGGAAGCAAAAAGTCTCTTTATATGCTTCAAGTGACTCAAAGGAGTTTGCCACTTCATCAAACTGGGGTGAAATTACATTAGGTGTTCCACAAGGTTCGATCATGGGTCCTCTACTGTTCTTGATATAGGTGAATGACCTCCGTTCTTATGTGAAACAAGATGCTGAACTGACACTGTTTGCTGATGATACAAGCATAATTATTAATCCAGTAAAAAAAAGTCCAATAGAAAATGATACAAATAAGGTCTCTGGAAAAGTTATTAATTGGTTTCCTGTGAATGGGCTTGCTCTGCACTTTGAAAAAACACAGTAAGTCCAATTTTATGCTGCAAAAAGTATAATTCCTGCAATAAACATAACACATCAAAAGAAGTCAGTAGCCAGGGTAGAGCATACTAAGTTTTTGGGTGTACATATAGATGAGAATCTTAATTGAAAAATTCATATTTTGGATTTCCTAAAGCACTAGGTTCAGCAACTTTTGCAATCAGAATAATTGCCAATTTTGAGGATGTAGAAATTAGTAAGCTAACATACTTTGCATACTTCCACTCTCTGATGTTATACGGAATAATATTCTGGGGCAACTCAACACTTAGGCAAAAGGTATTCACTGCTCAAAAGAAAGTAGTTAGAATAATGTGTGGGGTTCATAGTTGCACATCTTGTAGGCATCTGTTTAAAAGGTTAGGAATTCTTACAACTGCTTCGCAGTACATTTACTCAGTAATGAAATTTTTTCTCAACAACATGGACCAGTTTAAGATCAACAGCGATATTCATGATTACAATACCAGAAAAAAGAAGGACCTACACTATCCTTTACTTAACCTATCTTTGGCACAGAAAGGGGTAAAATATGCTGCTATAAAACTTTTTGATAAATTTCAGATGAAATAAAATGTCTGACAGACAGCAGTAAGTTTCAAAAACAAAATGAAATCATACCTCCTTGACAACTCCTTCTTTATAATATATGCATTTTGTGCCATTTAAGGGAATGGGATAGATAATAGAAATATTTAGGTATAACACTGTAATGTAAAAAAAAAAAAAAAACAAACTTGTTTCCTATGCACATTTCTTGTGCATTTGACACATTCCACATCAGAACGGTTTTCCGCACTATTGATCAATGTAACACGTAACTAACTAACTGAAGCAATGTGTCAAAAGCATCCTTATGTGTCAGGTCGCTGACACATTGAAGTGGTGGTTTCTGCTAAGTTGTGTCATCAGCGTTTGAAAGTCCACACCTATTCTGTTGTAAGGGGGGGGGGGGGGGGGGGAGTGTTTCGGGATCTTATGGGTGCCCAGCGACGAGGTTATTAGCAACCTAACAATGATTAAAATAAACGAATGTGGATAAGAACGAAAACCGTCGTACACGCATGCACACGAAATGACCACACAATTACTCTATCGCGAGTTTATCTACTGATGTTACACCTAAGATGATGTACTTTATATTAGTAAAAGCCTTCAGACAGCAGCAATAAGAAAGTAAAAAAATAATAATAAGTATTTACCAGCACTGGATAACTGAATGTAATGAAACACACTCATGACTGGCTCCACTACCAACCCAAGCAATTGGTTCCCCAATGCTGTCTTTATCACTAGAACTCCAGTGAACCATATTAAACACAATTTAAATAAGTTAAGGCTTATTACTGGAACCACCAGAAGATTGATTGATCACAATGAATTGAGAAAACTCAAAACAAATGCAAGCACAGTGGTGTAACTCCCAGCTCCGCCGTGTTAGGTGTCAGCAGATATGGCTAAACTAACAGCACGGATTTGCTATGGGTGTTAGTAACTGTGCCATTAGTGTTGTTAATGGTATTCCACCACTTGCTGAACATGGTAAAAAAGTAGAGTTAAACCACTTGAGCTTTAAAACGTACATAAATAAAGTGATGGAAAAGTAGTTAAAATAATTATCAGTGTGTGTTGATTGACATTAGTCATAGTTTATTGCAAGTATACTTTCCTCAAATAGCTTGCAATGGCTTTTAATTGGATTTGGAACACAATGTTTGAATGAATCTTTCTATATGGAGAAAGTTCCAACGTATAGCACAGTACGAACAAAAACAAAACATCGTTGATGCTACTGCAGAATTTCTGGTTGAGAGCTTCCCAGATAAGCTATTACTTTAAGCAGTTTCATGAAAATCAATATTATTCAAGTAGTTCATTGGGCTATTTATACACAGAATAGGAATATGTTTTTTGGGACTTTCTTTAATTTATGAATTTTTGAGCTGTCTGCTAAGTTTCCTGACAACTGATTGTCAGACTGTTTGTGAACATGGCACCTTTTAAATTAGAAGACACTTTGTATTTTGTAATAAATCCGTTCTGTGTTCAGGTATTCATATGTAATCTAATATACGTGTAATCTACATCTTGGATGCAATCGTCAGTGCATGGAATGTGAATTCAACAGTGCATTTGCCATTAGCTACATTTCTTGGTCAATATTTGTCATTACTTGGGCCATGTCTTGGAAGATTCTCCTTGTCTGTGTAGCAGTGAATGAACGAACAAATGAGTATTACTTTTGTTGATGGAATTCCAAACATAATTCTACTGAGCTATTTTCACTTAAGTTGCTTCCTTAGTGATATATGTAATGCATCAGCAGTGCAGGAAACTTTTCCAGTAAGATTAAAATTCTTAAATCGCTTTATAAAGAAGATAATTGGAAAGATTTAAATAATTATTGTCCAATGTCCTTACTACTGTCATCTTCTTTCAGAACTACTGCTACAGTAATTTACTCTACAGTAGTGTTGCACTTAAAGGTGTGTGTAAAATCCCAAGCCAACTGGCTCACAAGCCACTCACGAGGACACTCACAAATTGTACATTACTTGTAAGCCACCTCCTGCCTGCCTTGCTGGCAATTTTTTGTGTGAGAGAAAAAAAATCACAAAGGGAGTCTAATGAGATTTAATTTTAACCCACTCCTATTCCATGTATGTGTGTTTGACCTCCCAATATGCCAAAATTTAAACAGAATTTTTGAAGACTTAAACAAGCATTCAATTAATCCTGTTAAGACAGAAACAATGAAACCAAAATCACAGATCTACTTGAGGAACAACAAGCTCCCATTACCTCAAAAGGAGGGGGAAACACTCAAACATATGAAAGGAGGGAAGACACCCACAGATGGTCAGTAACTGTATCTATGATGGCAGTGCCAAAAATCAATAGAATGTACAAAACAAACCCTGCACCAAACAGAGTGATATGAAAACAAGGTACCCAGTGATTGGAAAACAGAACTGTAATATCTGTGTACGAAAGTTCCAGTAGAATTTAAATACTTTTGGATTACAGTATACAGCTTACCAGAAAGCAGAATTATTGAGTCACCAATAGGCACATGAAAAAAAGCAAGAAAACTTGCTAACCTTCCTCAGGCTTTACTCTAGCTCAAGAAAGGATTACTTCGAAAGCTAACAAGTTATCTGTCTTTTTGTGTGTGCCTATCAATGACTCAACTATTCTACTTTTTGGTGAGTGGTCTCCTGTAATCCAAAAGAACTACAATACTGATATTTAGAAAAGAAAATACAAAAAGTGTACCAACTCTAGGAAGATCACTTTATTACTCAACTGCCCAAATATCTTGCAAAAGATTTTGAGAAATAAGTTGACTCTTATCCTACGGCATCAACAGGAAGAATAACAACATGGATTTTGATTTAACAGAGGAGCAACTGACTTTATTTTTGTACTCAGACAAACAATGGAAAGATTTTGAGAGAAAAGAAGAGACTCAATAAAAGTGTTCCTAGATTTGGTGACGGCAAATGACAGTGTGCCAAGGCGTCAGAGAGACTGCTTGGGAAAAAGTGATTGCCCATAAAGCTCTATTTACAAAAATTCAGACGTGGTATGACAGTTGTCAGAGCAGGGGATACATAGAGGGACAAACTGGTTTAGAGCAAGAGAGGTGTGCAACAGGGCAATTCCGTTTCCCCATTACTCTTCATGAGATTCATCGATGACTACCATAATGAAGGATATCAGGGAAGTGGAAAAAACAATACCTAAAGGCGCTTATATTTGATACTGCCATCTGGGATGAAACCCAAAATGGAGTTACAAAAGAAATTTTATGTGTGAAATATCAACTTCAAAGGGTTTGATTTAACTGTAAGTGAAAACAGAACAGTGGTAATGCTACTGAGTAGAGCACCCACTCTGTGTGGCCTGTTTGTGGAGTGGAAGGAGATTGAGAAAATGAATAATTTGACACTTCTTGGTCATGTCATGGCAAGTGACCCGAGTGCCAATCTTGAGGTTCTGAACAGTATAACTTCAGGATCTAACTTCTTCACTCTAATACAGAAGACTTTTGTGGGATAAAGATGTTCCTCAAAGAGCTAAACAGACTATGTCCAAAATTTAACTCGTGCTCATCTTGTACGAAAGTCTAGAGACATGCATTGCAACCAAAAGACACTTAAGTCGACTACAAGCTTGTACCACTACTTACTGAGGTCTGCTCTTGTTGTGTTAAATGGATGCAGCTTAACTGAATTTCCTGTCAATACTATGAAAGTTGTGTGCCAGGACAAGGACTACTTGGATATCTGAGAAAGAAATGGCTAGATAATATTAAAGATGACCTTGAAACGACAGGAGGTATACGATCTGCTGTGATGAGAGGGGAAATCTAACAAAACAGAATCCGATGGAGGCAGATCATTCCGAAACATCCTACACGGGTTGCTGGAAGGACTCCCTGACAGTAGTAGGGAAATGAACAGAAGCAATTTTTTTTTTTTTAAGCAGGTACCCGAAAATATACAATGCCTTAACCTTATTTTTTTTTTTTTTGGGGGGGGGGGGGGGGGGGGTTGCAACTAACTCAGTCATAGAAGAACGTATCACATGAAAAGGTGTTAGTAAATAGGACGCAATTTTCCAAATTTTTGGGGCAATCTATTGATGAGAACTCTAACTATTATAAACATATAACTAAGCTCCTCAAACATCTCAGGTACACAACGTTTGATTACTATCTTAGCAAAAACAAAATCACATCTTTTTTTTCATACTTCTCCTCTCATCTTATGTCATTAGCTATTAGTGCACATCGCTTGGAATGATAGTAACACCTGCACAAAGGTAAGAATAATATGTGGGGTCTTCCATCAATCATCTAGTATACAACTTTTCAAAGAGTAGGCATTTTAACTGCTCCTTCGTAACATGTATTAGAGCTGGTTGTAATGTTTTAATTATCAACTATAAAGAAATAAAAGACGTGTATTTTTTTTTGTTTGTCTGCAGGTACATACCTGCAGTCTCACTCTACACACCCGTCCTCCAACCACACTGCAGTAATGTAGCAAGCCACCATAGGATCCAAAGTGAAATGATGCAGTCCATTGATGAAGTGGAGAATTGTGTGGTAATTCATCTAAAATTCGCACAATGCAAAATGAAATTGGAGATATAAAGAAATAAATTCCGGGTCTGCAATTGCACACATTTTCCAAATGTGACAAAATTCACAGCTGAGCTAAGGAGAAATTTAGAATGGTGAATGACATTGTTCAGTTCTGTTGTTACTTTCCCCATGATGGAGTTCCTCAACCAAATTCAAAATGGCAGCCAAACACACGTTTGGTTTTACATACTTATGTGAACAACTTTTCTCAGCATTAAATCTTTGCAAATCGAAACATCGATCTCGAATGACGGCCACCAGAGGCTGCCCCCAGACTGCAAACCACCAGTAGTACTGCTCCAGACACTCCCTCACAGCAAAACAAGGGAATAAACATCATAATATGCATAAATGAAAAACAACACAACTACTGCATTTTTGTATGTAATGTAAATACATGTTGTTGTGGTCATCAGTCTTAAGACTGGTTTCATGCAGCTCTCCACATTACTATGTCCTGTGGGAGCCTCTTCATCTCCGAATAACTACTGCAACCAACATCCTTCTGAATCTGCTTACTATAATCACCTCTTGGTCTCCCTCTACAATTTTTACCCCTAACACTTCCCTCCAATACTAAGTTGGTGATACCTTGATTTCTCAGAATGTGTCCTACCAACCAATACCTTTTGGTCAAGATGTGCCACAAATTTCTTTTCTCCCCAATTCTGTTCACTACTTCCTCATTAGTAATGTGATCTGCTCATCCAATCTTCAGCATTCTTCTGTATCACCAAATTTTGTCAGCTTATGTTGTCTTTTTGTCTGAACTGTTTATCATCCATGTTTCAATTCCATATGTGGCTATACTCCAGACAAATACTTTCTGAAAAGACTTCTTGACACTTAAATCTGTATTCAGTGTTACCAACAAATTTCTTTTCTTCGTAAAGGTTTTTCATTCCATTGTGTCTACATTTTATGTTATCTCTACTTTGACTCTCATCAGTTGTCTTGCTGCCCAAATGGCAAAACTCATTTGGTACTTGAAGTCTCTTGTTTCCTAATCTAATTTTCTTAGCATCATGTGATTTAATTCAACTACTTTCCATTATCCTCATTTTGTTTACGTTGATTTTCATCTTATATCCTCCTTTCAAGACAATGCCCATTGCGTTAAACTACTCTTCCAAGTTCTTTGCCGTCTCTGATAAAATAACTATGTCATCAGCAAACCTCAAGGTTTTCATTTCTCCCTCCTGAATTTTAATTGCTACTCCAAATTTTTCTTTGGTTCCCGTACTGCTCAGTGTACAGATTGAACAACAACGAGGATAGGCTACAACTCCCTCTCACGCCTTTCTCAATCACTGCTTCTCTTTTGACTGTTCTAACTGCCATCTGGTTTCTGTACAAGTTGTAAATAGCCCTTCGCTCACCGTATTTTATTCCTACTACCCTCAGAATTTCAAAGAGAGAATTCCAGTCAACATTGTCAAGAGCTTTATGTAAGCCTTCAAATGCTATAAACATAGGTTTGCCTGTCCTTAACCTATCTTCTAAGATAAGGCAATAAGGCATAAGGTAAGTATTGCCTTGCATATTCCTATATTTCTCCATAACCCAAACTGATCTTCCTTGATGTGAGCTTCGATCAGTTTTCCTGTTCTTCTGTAAAGAACCCATGTTAGTATTTTGCAACTATGACTTATTAAACTAATAGTTTGGTAATTTCCTACCTGTAGCAACTGCTTTCTTAGCAACTGTAACTATTACATTCTTCTTGAAGTCTGAGGGTATTTTGCCTGTCTCACAGATATTGCACACCAGATGGAAAAGTTTCATCATGGCTGGCTCTCCCAAGGCTATCAGTAGATCTTTCAGAGCCCTGTTAAATTCTTCTTGCAGTATCATATCTCCCATCTCTTCTTCATCCATGTCCACTTCCCTTTCTATAAAATTGCCTTCAAGTTTCTCTCTCTTGTATATACCCTCTACATACTACTTCCACCTTTAAGCTTTCCCTTCTTTGCTTAAGACTGATTTTCCATTTGAGCTCTTGATATTCGTACAGCTGCTTCTCTTCTCCCCAAAGGCCTCTTTAATTTTCCTGTTGGTGGTATCTACCTTTCCTCTAGTGAAATATGCTTCTAAATCCTTACATTTGCCCTGAAGCACTTCCTGTCAATCTACTTTTTTTAAATGTTTGTATTCCCTATTGTAAATAATAAAACAGTATTAGATTTAACCTGCTGCCAGTGAATGCCTAACGTGTCCAGATATGAGACACTACTCGCAATGCCTGCCCAGTTAAGCTGGGCATGTTCTCTCGCTCCGTCTCAATACGTTGTGACATATGCTTGCTGGTAACCTGCGTACATTTTCATCATAGCTGCCTGGTTGCACTGATCTAGTGTAAATGTGCACCCAGCTGAACACTGCTTTACAGCATTCTACATATTATGACAGTTCAACGTCGCGCATGCTTATCATAGTCCTGTCGCTAGCAAGCACTGTTAATGTTCACAGCTTCAACTATGTGCTCCATGAATCATTTGCCCATGCCTTCCTGCTCATACCTTACATGCCTGCACTTAACCTGAAACGGGGCATATTGAGATGTGCACTGGAGAACAGATTAGGACAGGGCCAGTCTCTTGTCACTTTTAAAATGACAGCAGACAGATTTTAATACAACAAGATCCTGTAACAATTATCATTCTTCAAACAGCTGTTTGGTATGCCTCTAACA
This sequence comes from Schistocerca americana, assembly GCF_021461395.2. NCBI lineage: Eukaryota > Metazoa > Arthropoda > Insecta > Orthoptera > Acrididae > Schistocerca > Schistocerca americana. The sequence goes on from NC_060121.1 coordinate 894,606,548, forward strand.
ATGAAATCTCTAAACAGAACAGGTAATATGTCTTGAAGTGAACTCACAGACTGGTCTGTGTGTCCATACAATAGTATAACCTTTTTTTCCAATTTCTGTTTGTTACAGTTACATATTTTCTGGGAATGTGTGCCACTCAGTGATTTCTTGATCCAAGGGAAGAGGAAGAAGTGACAGGGCACCATCTCAGGAAAATATGGGGTTGAAGCAAAACTTGATACCCCAGAGAAGCAGCATTTGTGACTGTGTCCTGTGCAAAATGAGCTGGGTCATTGTAGTGGAACAAAAGTACCTTCTTGGGTTGCTTCCCAAGATGTTTCATCTAGACAGCCTCCTGTAACATTGTCAGATTTTGTTGTATACTATGGTGAAAGCTTCTGTTAGAACCATATTATGGCAATCCCAAAAATCTATTATATGTGCCCAGTGATGGTTTGGTCTTTGCCTTTTTATGGCAGTCGTGACTCCAGGTTTCCAATGTTTGCATAAGTCAGTTACCTTGGGATAATAGCTATATTCGGCACTAGTCACCCATTGTTACATCGAATTAAATAAGACTTGCACTTGTCAGCCGAACTTCTCTGGATGGGGCCTCCCGGCCAACAATGCCACATGCTCACTTCATTTTGTAGTTAGATGGCTGAAGAAGTCTTCTTGATGGGCTTGACACAGCTGCAACATTTTTGCTATTGCCTCAGTTTGGTGAGCCTTTTGAATGGATGTGAGAAGAAAGAGAACCCAGTGGGTAGCAACTTCTATTACATTTAAAATGTTACTTGAGCTGGTGAAAACTGATCCATGACCGATTTCCAATTTTCAACTGTCACCTCGGTTATGATACAATCTATGAGCATGGCGGCCTGTACTTCTCTTGTGATGCCAGCTGTTCAGAGAGAGGTGTGCCACTTTGTTATTTGTCATTCAGACTTGTTTGACCACACTGGAAGTGTCTGCAGCACCTAACCAGTGCCATGCGATGGTGCACTGTTGCCACATACTGCTACGAGTAACCTTGTCCTCCTAAATAGGGCATATCATTGAAATCAGATTTCAGTGAATCCATTAACACTCTAAGCTGTCTGCAGTTTTATCCTGCAGATTATACAAAATTTACAGTCTCAAGAACAAAAATCATAACCATGTCAAATTGCATAGCCTTGGCACAAAGTGCCTCTTGATGAATCTCAAAATGCACTGAGCGCCATTTATATGCTCAGTTCAACCTAGTCTTTATAAGTCCCACAAATCCCAAAATTTAGGTGGCTATATTTGATGCGCCATGAGTGGCGACAGAAACCACCATATTCCAGGGCAGATTCATATTCTCAAGATCATATTTAACAGGACTAAATATGTGTTCACATGTGTATGTATCTCTCAATATTATTAAATCCAGGTGTTTTTACCAATTTGTGCTGTATCAATAATGTCGATACTTTCATCAAGGCACAGAAAATACACAATGAATTGTTGCCATCCCAACATTAGTAGTCATCAGACATCTGCACTAAGGTCTTCTATATGGCGTGCAATTGTATGATGAGACAGACAAACTGCATTAAATTGTAGTTTACTTAAACGAAATACAGATTCACTGCCAATGTCAAGGCATTCTTTTACAAATGGCCCAGTGGAGAATGGTCAATGTTCCTGAGCAATTAAGCGAGCTATTTTAAAGCAAAACCTTCACTCGACTGCCATTTGTAGCTTCAAATTCCTAGAAATAAAATTGTCATGTAAATAATATTATAACTACAATAATATTAAAAGTTAATTGACATAACAGATCTTGCCTCACTGGAGAAAAATTCTTTTAACTTTGCAATTTTCTGTGAATGCCCATCTCCCTGAACACTGTTATACATGTCACAATGTTTAGCATGTTCTTCAGTTTGCACTATATATATATATCACTGCTAGTTAGTTAGTTGGTTGCGTGTTCCATTGACCAATCGCACGGTACGGTAGGCGTTACAATGTGGAATGTGTCAATGGATATTCCTATTGGGATTCTTACTGCATGCTGTTTGCACTAGGATGTGACCTCTTCTCAGCGAAATCCCTATATAGCAACAGCTGTCACTGTAGCAAGGCAGCAGGTTTGTTTCCACAGCCAAGACTGATAACATTCAACGACTCTGCTCACTTGCCACCAGTGTACCGAGCAGATGCCTGCTAGTCGAAATAACAAGTTTGAGGAAGTGTGCCCTCAAATATTGCATTGTGCTACTGGAATCTTTCTGCTATTTTTTACCTTGTAGCAAGAAAAGTAAACAAAATGTTTATTCAACATACACACAATACCTGCCACATTTCTACGTAGCTTGAGAAACTGTTTGCTCTGTAGGTCACCAAACAACTATAACAAGTTTTCAAAACTGTAATATTGGTCTTTTGGGGGAGTGCAATATCGTAACTTAGTTACTTGTAATAACCTTTACACTGGCATAGTATCTGGTACAACTGAAAGTATAGTGCCACAAAATTTCAGTTTAGTTTTTATGCAATGCAGTTCCTGAGTCCTAGCCTCGAAACTGCTGAATTTACATTATCTCAGTGGTCTAAATTTACTGCGTGGATCTCCTCTAATCACTTAAATATGTACATACACAGGAACTCTACATGTCTTTGCTTGCCTCAAATTTACCTCTTTCAGTACTTTGCCCTTCACTGTGGCGACAAATTACATTGTCACATTAACAATCAGACTATATTGTGTGAATGGTCATGTAGCGACACTGGACATTACATGTTTTCAAACAATTACTATCCTCAATAAGGTGAGAATTGTAACAAGCTAGTTCTGTAAGTCATCATTACTCCCACCTTCACGAAGAAAAGCAAAACATTTACAACCTGATGATGAAAAGTATGCTTATCTGCTTAGAATGACATAGGAGCATTTTCAAACCAACATTTAACACGTCAGGTATACTGATCATTAGAACTGACACTTTCATGGTCTGCCAACAGGTGTAACAAAATAAACACAAAATATGTTTCAGGTATTAATTTACTAATGGCAGTATCATTCACAGTATGTGATGTGAATAAGTCACAAATCCTTTATAAGACTTAATCCTGTACCACTGGAAATGACATACAAATTTCATTATTTCTGTTAGATTGACAGAATTAAATTTTAAACAAGTTTTATTTTTTTTTACAGTGTAGTACAAAACCTAAAAGTAGCCTGTCAAACACGATAAAAAAATTCAATGACTTTTGTTTCAAAAGACTAGAAATATTTTGCACATGGCATGTACCATAAATCACTAGCAGCAGGAAGAATGCAGGTATGGCACAAATGGTGTCCACAGAATTTTTTCACAATGATTTCAATGAGGTGACAGTAAAAAGCCTCAAAAACATGATCTGATCACCAGCTGCTTTGTACATATTGAAGAGGAAACTTCTGGAGGACAAAGTTTTGTACAGAGAATATAATAATAACAGTAAATAATCATAATAATAGAGAGAACACACACTGTTTAATGAAATGCTAAAATTTGCACTAAATTTTGTGGGGAATGTTTTCTTTTTTGGGAGGGGGTAGGGACATGCACTCCAGAAATGCAAGGCAGATTTTTATTCTGTCGGCTAAGGACATAATGAAGGGAACAGAAGGATCTATTATTTAATTTTTGCAACTGGTAATTCAATAAACAAAAACCATATTGTTCGGACTGCCTGAGAACACTATCTCTGAATTTCTCATGCACACAATGTAATTGCACAAGACTGAGAGAAAACAAAAAATTCTCCACTTAAAATAAAATTACTTTCTCTTCATACAAAGAAAGCAAAAACTGTACAATGATGAACAACCTCACTCAGCATATAGTGTATAACATGAGAGGTGGAAACCCAAAAACAATTCAAAATTTAACTGTACAAAAAAATAAAAAAAATAAAAACTGATAACACTCTTCATATTAAAGGTTAAAAGTAACCTTAAAACTAGTTGTCCTTAAAACATGTATGTTACATTACTGGTGGTGACTCACTGTTGTTAAAGTAACAATAAAAATTTTCTACACACGTCAAAAAAACCAATGGTAACAGAATGGTGTAGAAGCCTATTCCTGATGAATAAAACATCCTTAATTCTGTACAGCAGCCCGTAAATGCAGTTCCAGCATATTACACGATTAAGAGGAACGAACGACTTTCGACAACAACTCTATTTCACTCAGGACTTCCTGCTTCCTCGCCACTTTGTCCAACTGGTCCTTTTCAAGTTGTTTGTCCTGCCCCTGGGAGATCTTCTCCTCGATAGCTTCGATCTCACGCAGCCTCTTCCTGAGGTTTTTCAACCTCTTGCCAGGATCTTTCATTGACGTGTCATTCTGCTGTGATGGTTCCCCCCCGCTTTTGGCTGTAGGACTATTCTGTGATGAATTCTTGGCAGTTTTAGCACTCTGAGATGGATTCTTACTACAAGAATTAGTCTGCGTCGTATTTTTAACTGGACTGTTGTTCTGTGTCACTTCTTTTCCTGGAGATAAGTGCATTTTCTCCATGCCTTCACTGACTTCATCTGTATTATCAGATTTCTTTTTTTTCTTTTTCTTCCTGGTAGATTTGGCTGCAACTAGAAAAAAAAGGAAGTGCTACAGTTATATTGCACAAAGAAAACTTGTAAGAGTAAAAAAAAAAAAAAAAAAACTGCAAACAGAATATCAAATAGGACAGAGAATGTAATAATACCCAAATTACACCATGATACAGGTGTAAGGAAAAAAGTAGATGCAAAGAAAACTGTTAAAGAAAACAGTATTAACAAGATAAATTTTGAAACTGCACACTGTTGTTAGGAGTGTGAGCAGGATTCGTGAATGCAATCTGTTCCACTCTCTAATTGTTTTATACAAATGAATACTTACCTATACTGTTTCCTTCACAATTAGTCCTAATATGTCAGTATAAACCAGAAATTTAACTCTCTTATAGTGCAATCCAATATGGTTCGCCTGTGTAGTATTTGTAAAGAACATGTGGCCAGAAATTTTCCCTCCTGTGCTGCAATGGTTCCCTGCCTAGTTCACCTGTCACGCCAATGGGACCACTTACCCACCTACAGTCACTGCACGAGTATCTAACAGCATATCATTGAAGCATTTATAATTAGTTCACTACTTCACTTAATACAGACCTCAACAACCTGCTCCACACTGTGGCATTAGTTTCAGTTGTAAATATTTGTCATGTATTATTGTTTTTCTGACATGTTCTACATCCTGGAGAACCTCCTCGCTAAGGATGAATTGGAATGAAAGTAAATCTAATCTAATCTAAACAATGGCATTAATGTGAATTCTCTTGTATCTTTGCAACTACTTTTCAATATTTGTCCATGAAACAGATATTTGTATGCTGAGCACACTGCATTTCTATCTCTTAGAGTAAAATTTATATTGTCGCCTGTGTTTTAAATCCAAATAAACTGATTTCACAAAACTGTGAACGTTAATTAAATAAAGTATTTTGTTCAGAATGAAATTTTCACTTGAAGCAGAGTGTATGCTGATATGAGGAAAGAAGGGGGTATGATGGGATGAAAATGGAGTTAGGGGAAGGAATGTAGCAGGATGGAAAGTAGGGGAATGGGCTGAGAACAATTGGTAGGTGGACAACGAAAAGTACTTAGATTTGTGACAGGTCTCCCGATTGGGAGACAGTCTGTGACTACGAAGCGGCCAATGTTGTACCTGGAAAGAGGCTCAAGTAAGATTTACTGAAAGCTTACTTGCTGGCTCATGTGACATTTGGCCAGTAGACAGTCGCGACAGCTGGCCTGACTGTCGCAGCTGGCACACAAAAGCACAATCTGTGGAAAATTGTTTGACGAAAGTATGCCTGTTTGGAGTGCAGATGTTAGTTGTAATCAATGGGAGCTTTTCAGCGTGAAGGCACAACTCCTTCCATTATGTAACAAAGGAGTTATGTTATCTGTCCTCCACTTTGGTGATGTCTGCTATAGAGAAAAGGCACTCTGTGATTAAGTTCCTAGCAAGTGCCTCCGTAGCACGGCTGAGCTTTCAGTGTGGCCCAGGCTGGTAGGCTGTAATTCCAGATCCTGATGGGAGACCTGACTGCCCAGCACCAGAGCTATAATATGAAAACATGTGGAGTTTCTTGCAGGTCACAGCCTACCTGTCAGGGTGCTGTTGCACAAACCATCATGCAATTTACAGCAAATGTCATTACTCCTGAAATGCTCTTTAGGAAATAAGCAATGTAGGAATTGTTGATGAGGTGGAAGAACAGAGTGTAGCCTATTAAGTTCTGTGCAGATGATGCAGTTGTTGTTCAGGGAGGTGACTTTGTTAGTAACTCTCAACAAAATGTTGGAAGACTCTCAGATCATCAGTGTTTGATGCAAAACACCTGCAGCTGACCCTCAATATAAATAAATGTGAAGTAACGTATGAAAACAGGTGAAAGAATCTGGCACCATACAGCTAAACAATCGGCATTTGGCAACTGGAATCAGTTACAACCTTCGAGTAACTACGAATAGTTTCTGTGTTGAGTAATATATGGTGGAATGACTGTATAAAACTAGCATCTGGTGAAGACAGATGCCAGACTGAGTTTTTTGGAAACATCATGTTTTTCTTGTGGTCTTCGGTTCAAAGAAAGGTCTGAGGCAGCCCTCCGCACTAGTCTATCCTGTGCAAGCCTCTTTGTCTCTGAGTAACTACTGCAACCTACATTCACTTGAGCCTGCTTATTGCAGTTAAGCCTATATCTCGTTCGCAATTTTTATTCTCCTCTTCTCATATTACCCTCCATTAACAAAGTGACAATTGTATATGACGGTAGTATCTGTTCCCGAAAGAACACATACCGTGGATGACCATGCAGCTTTGCTAGAAATGAAATGATAATTAAATAGACATCCTAGCTGCAAACAGGCGTTGATATACTTCACTGGGGACATGTTGAAAATGTGTGCCCCGACCGGGACTCGAACCCGGGATTCCTTCATTCCTCAGTATGTGTCCAATCAACCGATCATCTATGTAGGTGAATTTGTGCCATAAATTTCTTTTCTTCTCAATCTGATTCAGTACCATCTCATTAATAATTTGATCTGCCATTCCAATCTTCAGCATTCTCCTGTAGCACCACATTTCCAAAGTTTCTACCATTTTCTGTCTTACCTGCTAATCATTCATGTTTTACTTCCATTCAAGGCTACACTCCATACAAATACCTTCAAGAAAAGGTATCTTAACACATTTTTATTTGATATCAACAAATTTATCATATTCAGAAATGCTTTTCTTCCTGCTCCCAACATGCATTTTATATGCCCTCTATTTCAGCCACTGTCAGTTATTTTGCTGCCAAAATAGCAGAACTCTCATGCTACTATTAGTGATTCATTTCTGAATCTAATTGTCCTAGCATCCTCTGATTTAATTTCACTACTGCCCACTACCCTTGTTTTGCTTCTGTGGAAGCTCATCTTATAACCTCTTTATGAAGATAGTATCCAGTCTGTTCAACTGATCTTCCAAATGCTTTGCCATATATGACAGAATTTCAATGCCACAAGCGAAGTTTTTATTTCTTCACCTCGAATTTTATTTCTTTTTCAAACTTCTGAACAGTCATAAGGGAGAGTAATTTGCACACTATACAAATGGCATCCACAAACATTGTTCAAGCAGTGTGTGAGCATTGCACATCTGTTTCCGGCCCATATCAAACTTACATTAATGGATCAGACAAAACAGTTACAAAGAAGAGTTGGATGATTCATTACAGGTATGTACAGTCTGTAAGAGAAATCAAACTAAAGATATTGTGTGTTGCCGAGAGTATTTACTCACAAAAGTCTTATAGTCGGCATTCCAAAATGAGTTAAGAGACATGTTACTTCCTCCAACATGCATCTTACGTGATATTCACAATATTAAAAGATAGTCACAAACATGAAAGTCCTGAGACTGGTTTGATGCAGCTCTCCATGCTACTCTATCCTGTGCAAGCTGCTTCATCTCCCAGTACCTACTGCAACCTACATCCTTCTGAATCTGCTTAGTGTATTCATCTCTTGGTCTCCCTCTACGATTTTCACCCTCCACACTACCCTCCGCAGATAGTGTACCAGCTGTGAATGAAATAGAAAAGGAGGCATCATGATACTACAGGGAAACACCTATTTTACGTTTTCATGTGCTCCAAAGTTCAGAACCGCAAAATTGAGGAAAATTCTGAATCAAGAAAAATGTTACCCCCCCCCCCCCCAAAATAAGAGCAAAACCCTATTTAATTGGCATATATGGTTAAAAATCTTAATCCTCGTTAACAGATTGTATAAAATCTGTATAATTGGAGGAAATTAAATGTACAATACAATGTCTATACAATAATTTGTGCCCTAAGGAATTTCATCATTCCTTAAAAAAATCACATATGTGTAACAACAAGTAAAAACTTGGCAAAAAGTTGAAATTGATATCAGCGTACAAGGTAATTGAGATATTTTCCAACTTACTATGATCACACATTTTTGACATATCTTTCCTTTGTGTTCACAAAGAAAAAAGCACAAACTGGTGAACATGGTGAATTAAACTGAAAACCATGAAGTATGGTGAAAGGTGTCGGAATCTAATATGTGGTGAGATTGGTTCCTTCTTTTAGCCAATGGCACTTCAAGTGGATCGAGTAGAATTCGCACCACTTTTTGCAATGGTGATATCACTAGTCGGATTTTGACCATCAACGTTTGCGAGTGCTTGTCAATTACCAATGTGTGAACTGTGTGTATTTTGATTATTCATTTCCTTCTTAGGGTGTGACGTGTGCACAGTGTGCCGTTTCAAAGCAACAATGTACTGAAAGTACACTGGAGAGCCAAAGAAACTGGTACACCTGCCTAATATCGTGTAGGACTCCCACAACCATGCACAAATGTTGCAACATGACGTGGCATGGACTCGACTAATGTCTCAAGTAGTGCTGGAGGGAACTGACATCACGAATCCTGCAGGGCTGTCCATAAATCCAAAAGAGTATGAGGGAGTGGAGATTTCTTCTGAAATGCACGTTGCAAGGCATCCCAGATATGTGCAATAATGTTAATGTCTGGGGAGTTTGGTGGCCTGTGGAAGCGTTTAAACTCAGTAGTGCATTCCTGGAACCACTCTGTAGCAATTCTGGACGTGTGGGGCATTGCATTGTCCGACTAGAATCGCCCAAGTCTGTTGGAATGCACTATGGACATGAATGGGTGAAGGTGACCAGATAGGATTCTTATATATGTGTCACCTGTCAAGAGTCACACAGAGGCATCAGGGGTCCCATATCACCCTGCTGACATGCTGGGTCCATGGATTCACCTACATCTACATCTTCATCTACATCCATACTCCACAAGCCACCTGACAGTGTGTGGCGGAGGGTACCTTGAGTACCTCTATCGGTTCTCCCTTCTATTCCAGTCTCGTATTGTTCGTGGAAAGAAGGATTGACGGTATGCCTCTGTGTGGGCTCTAATCTCTCTGATTTTATCCTCATGGTCTCTTTGCGAGATATACGTAGGAGGGAGCAATATACTGCTTGACTCCTCGGTGAAGGTATGTTCTCGAAACTTCAACAAAAGCCCATACCGAGCTACTGAGCGTCTCTCCTGCAGAGTCTTCCACTGGAGTTTATCTGTCATCTCAGTAACGCTTTCGCGATTACTAAATGATCCTGTAATGAAGCGTGCTGCTCTCCGTTGGATCTTCTCTATCTCTTCTATCAACCCTACCTGGTACGGATCCCACACTGCTGAGCAGTAGTCAAGCAGTGGGCGAACAAGCGTACTGTAGCCTACTTCCTTTGTTTTCGGATTGCATTTGCTTAGGATTCTTCCAATGAATCTCAGTCTGGCATCTGCTTTACCGACAATCAACTTTATATGATCATTCCATTTTAAATCACTCCTAATGCGCACTCCCAGATAATTTATGGAATTAACTGCTTCCAGTTGCTGACCTGCTATACTGTAGCTAAATGATATGGGATCTTTCTTTCTGTGTATTCGCAGCACATTACACTTGTCTACATGGAGATTCAATTGCCATTCCCTGCACCATGTGTCAATTCGCTGCATATCCTCCTGCATTTCAGTAGAATTTTCCATTGTTACAACCTCTCGATATACCACAGCATCATCCGCAAAAAGCCTCAGTGAACTTCCAATGTCATCCACAAGGTCATTTATGTATATTGTTAATAGCAACAATCCTACGACACTCCCCTGGGGCACACCTGAAATCACTCTTACCTCGGAAGACTTCTCTCCATTGAGAATGATATGTGGTCGTCTCCATACATGTACATGTCCATCCGCTCGATACAATTTGAAACAAGACTCGTCTGACCAAGCAACATGTTTCCAGTCTCAACAGTCCAATGTCGGTGTTGATGGGCCCAGATGAGGTGTAAAGCTTTGTGTAGTGCAGTCATGAAGTGTGCATGAGTGGGCCTTTGGCTCTGAAAGCACATATTGATGATGTTTCATTAAATGGTTCATACATTGACACTTGATGATGACCCAGCTTTGAAATCTGCAGCAATTTGCAGAAGGGTTGCACTTCTGTCATGTTGAACACTACTCTCCAGTTGTAATTGGTCCCATTCTTGCAAGATCTTTTTCTGGCTGCAGTGATATCGGAGATTTGGTGTTCTACTGGATTCCTGATGTTCACAGTATACTTGTGCAATGGTCATATGGGAAAATCTCTACTTCTTCGCTACCTTGGAGATGCTGTCCATCATCGCTTGTGCGACGATTACAATACCACATTCAAACTCAGTTAAATCTTGATAGCCTACCATTGTAGCAGCAGTAACCTATTTAACAAGTGAGCCAGACACTTGTTGTCTTATAGAGGCATGCCAACTGCAGTGCTGTATTGTGCCTGTTTACATATCTCCGCATTTGAAAATGCATACCTATATCAGTTTCTTTGGCACTTAAGTGTACATTGCAAGTATGTCACACTTATCATAATGTCAATTAATAAAGCATCTACAATGTAAGACTTCACGAGATTTTATGATATCTTATCTACAATACAAAATTCAGATGAATAAGCTGTAACGTAATGGATAACATCATGGCTAACAAATACTAACAAAGAGATAGAGGGGCTGGCCAGTACTTACCTCAGCTCAGTACAGCCGATAGATACACATAAAACCGAACTGAAAATTTACATTCCTAGCTTTCAGAACTTTGTTCCCTCATCAGGGAGGAGAGAGGGGAAAAAAGGGAAGAAGGGAAAGTGGATTCAGTTACTCACAACCCAACCTCTGACAACCATGCCTCCATCCTTGCTACCCTCCCTGTTGCTTCATAACCTGGGTTGTGAGTAACTGAATCCACTTTCCCTTCTTCCCTTTTTTCCCCTCTCTCCTCCCTGATGAAGGAACAAAGTTCCAAAAGCTAGGAATGTAAATTTTCAGTTCGGTTTTATGTGTATCTATCGGCTGTACTGAGCTGAGGTAAGTACTGGCCAGCCCCTCTATCTCTTTGTTAGTATTTGTTTCACATCTTATATGAGATTTTCCATTAATCATTAACATCATGGCTAATTGAGTTAGAGCTGCTTGTCCACGATAAATGGACTACTGTTGCGGTGGCTGTTCGGAATGGCCATGCCCGTGCATTACGACTGCCGAGGGTAGAGGAGAGGTGTTTTGAGTCTTAACAGAAAACACTGGCGGCACTTGTGGAAGTATTGCCTGTTTAAGTAAAACTTTCGTCGGACTGGAAATCACCTAACTTGTTGACATATTAATGCTTGAGAGTTTGACCTATAACTTATGTATTATTTATATATCAAAACAATGAAAAATGAATGTACAGCTTACCACACTATGAATTGAAAGTTTCAAACTGATTTTTGGAATCTATTTGCACATTGCATTTATTAAACGCAGACAACAGTAATGTTTACAAACTGTAATAATTGTGCTTGAAAGAACTGTCAAAATGATGTTCACGAAAGATCACTGTCATCTGTGTTTATTTCAAGATCACCACCACCCCCTAAGGGCGTAGTAATGATGATAACTTCATCGATGGCCATTTCATTATTCCATCTCATGTTCAGTACTCTTGCTCCAGCTGCAGCTCTTTCTTGCAGTAAGCTTGCCAGTCCTGTGCAGCAACTGACAGGAAAGCAGTATTAAAAATATTCTGTTATCTTTCCTTCAACATGTCACCAGCACAACTGGTCTCCCTGAAACTGTGTTTCATTTTGGCCTATGCCACTTTTGTCGGAATCAGATCACAGTTGTAGGGTGGTAAATTCACTACATTGTGGCCTCTGCTCTCAGCGATCTTATACATGATGTACACTTTCATGGTTATTGTAGGTAACAGTTCAGCCTTCTTCATAGCATCAATGCAGTTTATTTGTCCATCTTGCAACTGCTTTAACATCATAAACCTGAAATCATATTTATTACACATTCTGTCAAACTTTCTGCTGTGGTATGGTGCCTGTGGTGTACGTACTGTAAGACCTTCGGTACACACACCATCAGATTATTTGACTTGTCGCTCTAACGAAGTAGGCGAGTGTCAGCAATATGTCCCGTGGTCTTAACGTGGCATGTTTATCTTCTGCTGTTAGGTAGGACGATAGAAATGCCACTTGCACGCTTAGAGTAGCAGATTGACGGTGACCAGCTTTAAACAGAACTTGATTAATTTTCACACACATTTATTAAAATAATAAAAAACATAGATATTACGTAACTTGATTCTGGATGCTGTTTACAATTGACAATTTGAAGTTCCTTTGGTCTTGGTACGTTAATCTTATTCTCACATATCTCTGATACTTGACAAAAGTGTCTATACATTTATCTTCATGGCTATGTACAGGAATATGGTAATCTTATTAGGCACAGACTGAAACTTGACTATAGACTGGTACAGACAAATGCAGACTAATGTAGACTTACTAATCGGAGGTCTGTACATTCGTTATAATACCTCGTGTGTTCAGGTATCACTGCGCGAGTGTGATCCGCGAGGAGAAAAGGTTCTACGTTAGCAGCAATCTCATTGGCTGCGTTACATATTAATACGCGGATCGGCGGAAGCAGAATTTGGTCTGTCTCTAAGACAGCGCCATCTTGTAGTGCGGAGACGGACGAGCGCTGCGCCTGTGCTGTTGTGCTTATAGCGGGGCGCGCTCTATTAGGAAAGTTGTGTACGCGCTGACTATGCGGAACTATGTACACAACATCGCCTTATACAAACAATCACAGATATGAGTGGAATATTATGAACGGCTGCATCTGCACCCTTTTCGTCAAATTCACGAAAATCACAAGCTAGAGGAAACAGTTTCTTGCATCAAACTTCCCGACAAATGAAACTGTGTGCCAGATCGGGTTCCCAGGTTTGTGTTGTTGCCCAGCACACTTCGCTGTGGTATGAAAATGCATTCTAGTTTCTTCCGTCATGCTGCAATTACTTGCGGAATATATTTTTTCGTGGGGGTTTTCTCAAACTTGCAGAAGCTGTGTGTGTTCGGTACCAGTGTGAAAGTATCTCTGTTGGAAAGGAGAAGGTACAAATACAGATGGGCTGAAACAAATGTACTATTGGAAACCCTAAACACACATAATTGGCATCATCAGTCAAGGAACTGTGAAAGGAGTTTATGTATCAATTTGTTTCACCAGAAGGCAAAGTACAAGGGCAGTACAGATGTCTCTGATTTTAGATGACTTTCTAATGTTACTGTAAACATATATGCTTTACACTTGTGATAAAAGTACTAGATACTGCTTGAAAAAAATTGAAGAGCAATTAAAAGCCAGTCTGTACGATATTGCAGTGCCTCTGTTGATCTGATTACAATGCTAAGTTCCTGTGGACGTACATGTATGCATGCCCAAAGGAACAGGCACTGTGCCAACCACAGCTGTTATGAAACACATCAAATGAATTCACAATTGCGAGTAAGGACTACCATCAGCTGTAGAATGGAATGATGACAATGAAAATTTGTGGTGGACGGGGACTAAAACCCAGATTTCCCGCTTACCATAAGTGGTCACCTTACCATTTATCTATCTGTGCTGGAAAGGAACTTTGCATCATAATCAGAATAACAGAGGTACTGCAATACTGTATTTATCTGCTGGTACGACGCAGGCAACTTTCAAGTACATCTGACATACATGGGAATACACATAATGGGTGTTCAAGTACAGGATGTAGATGAATTGATGATGACATATGGAAGTTTGCATCTGGCCGTGAGTTGTGCACGGGTTGCCAAATGGTAAGATAACCAGTTGCAGTAAGTGGTAAACCCGGGTTCGAGACCTGGTCCGGCACAAATTTTCACTGTTGCCATTCCAGTAACCGCTGATGGTAGTCCTTAATTCATTTGAAAATGCACACTCTTGGTTAGATACCGCCCCAAATTTTTGTTTCCTGTTATCGAACACTTGATTATACAATAAACAAAAGAGATGTTTGATATTTGCATACAACATCCTCACAGTTTTTAATCTAACTGAAGGCCTCAATTTTAGTCAACTAAATAGTGTTTCCCAGTAACATCAATATGTAATCCTCTAATATGTTTTTCTGTTTTTTTATTTTTGTGTTTTGCCATGATTTTTAGTCATTAATAATAATGCAATAACAGTGATGACTACTCTGATTTTTAAGAATAACTGCACTTCTGTAACAAATACCTGCTGTGAGTTTTGAAATAAACTTGCCCAGTGACTTGAAGAAGTAAATTTGAGTAAGTTTTCCTTCTAATATAAACACCTCAGCAACTGCTTACAGAAGTTATTTGCTAGTGGACTTGAACCTTTTGTAACACTTCACATCTAGAGGCAGCTTGACATTGGCAGCACTCTGAGACAAATGAATGCCTTTCAAGTAGTGCCAATTTCCTCCGCTTCTGATAGCACTAGCAAAATCGTCGTTATCATGGCCAAACAGCAGGTTCCCTCATGCATGCTAATAGATACATTTTTTCAACTTAGCACTGTTACCACATTTTGGAACTTTGTTATGATTGTAATACAATATGTTATGTAATATTTGATGTTATTAAACATAACAGTCTTATAAGAGAACAGAGGATTAAATACATATTTGCCTGTTTATTTGTAAATGTATGGTGATTTCCAAGTGTGTACGGTTAGGCAGGAACCTAAGAAGACAGCTTAAATTGCTTCAAGTGAAACAATGAGGAATAACATTCATATACTTCCTTGTCACAAATATTCGCACACTGCACAACCACTAACATAATGCCCTAAAGAGTTCTTGCTCCTGTCACCAACTCATCCATAAACATCAACTTGGCGCTACAGCAATCAACAAATCGATACCCTCATTCCTGGTCCCACAGTGCTACCTCATCATGATTGTTTAATTTCCTGCAAAACATTGTGTGAAATGTAGTCCACCCATCATCACTTCATGGTGAAGCCAGATGTTTTGTTGGCAATGCTGTTGTGTATTATGTCAGCATTTCCTCTCTCATGTCTCCCCTCTCTGCAATGGTCTAAAATATTCCCCTAACTCCCCCCCCCCCTCATGGTGTGACCCGTATGTCTTCTGTGCCACACATAACCCGTTCAGTCACATAAAATGCCAATAGGAAGAAAACGATGAAATCGAGCGAGACGACAAGTAAGAGCACAGACCTGAGTAAACCTTACTAGGAAGAAAAGAAAAATTAGGGAATTTTTAGCATTGATCTGAAGAGTTTTTCAGAGGGACTATGAATTTATGATGTAGAATCACGGAAAATGTGAACTCAGAGAATCTAAAATCAAAGTTCCTTGCAGTTGCTTCACTACAGCAGGGTTACCTATTTCTATGTCATCCATGTGGGAGTCTGTGCGACACTCAAATGATGCCACGTTTGTATGATCCTCCTGCATAAATGATTTCTTAAACATGAAATTTACAAGGGCTTCCTTCTACTGTCTTCTATTGCCACCCCAGACCGGTCGACAAGTGACTGGATACAAGCCTTCGACTTCCTTAGTGATTTTACGTATGACCACAATTTTCTCATGTTCGGCAAGACCTTTCACTAAGGTATTATGGTGGAAGTAGTTGTATGCTTTGTTCATTGTTCTTCTTATGGATGCACGGATTTCTAACTAACTTTTGCCTGTTGACATTTGTGTGTACTTTTTTAAACAGAGTCCAACAATCTCAGTTTCCTCATTATTTTCTAAACCTGATTGTTACACCATGGTGTGTCTTTTCCATCCTTAATCCATTTACCCACCACATACCAAGTTTTGGAATAGTAAACCTACTTCAGATCCAATAATGCAGCATTGTCAGTGTCACGAGCCCATTCACCAGCTCAGACATTTATACAAAATGTTTGTTCACGAGGAAAATTACACAAGGCAAACTGGATTAATTTTGTAGGCACAGTAAAGGAACACATGTACGACACCTACGCACCCATTCGTTAGATTATAAATGCTATACAGGGTGTTTGGAAATTCCTGTTCCTTTTAGGACTTGTAGAGAGGAACAAGTTCGTAACATTCTGAACAAGAATCCATGTCCGCAAATGTACTGTTTCGTTCTACAACAGTTTCCATTTATAAGTGTAACACATCCATGTCTGCTAAGGGAAAGAAAAAAGCCTCAGAGTTGCTCATCCTGGTGAGCAATAGGGTAGACAGGATGCTGAGAACTACATCATATGGTCACCTGATACCACTTAATGCCTGCCTTGCAAAGTTTTAAATTAAGAGACTCATATAGAGGCACAGGAAGATCTGCTGAATATCCAATGAAGAGTGACGTGTTTCTTCACGGGATTATTTAGTCAGTGTGAGAGTGTTTTGGAAATGATCAGCTGGTTGGTTGATTGGGGGGAGGGGGGATAAGGGACCAAATAATGAGTGTCACCAGTCCCTCAGTCCAAGAGTGGTGCATATGGAAGTAGAGATGTACACTGTGAATGTTTTCTGATCTAGTTAGTAAAAGTCAGAAGGCAAAAAATGCAATTGACATCTTTTGTATTATCAATAGTAAAAGCAAGATCAGGGAAAAACGTATGTCAGCAGGTGGGTGTCCCTGGGGCTCTGGATGCGACAGGAAAGCCACCCCCCTAACCCCCCCCTCCCCCCGAACCATTACAGTCAAGAGCACCGATACCCAGAAAAACCATTTCATGGAGAAAACTGAGAACCAGTTCAACCATCTGTGAATCATCACCCAATATTAGAGGCAGTCCTCATACTTAGCACGGAGCCAAATGGAGGGGTATTTCACCGAGATACCTGTAAGGCTTCACAACCACACTATGGGGATGGCTCATTGGACAAAAGGGAGCTATGGGTTAACCTAGTATGACCGATACAGACACAACACAGAACTTTGGGTTCCTTCCGGAAGAAGCAGAAGGAACAGACCCATGCTGCAATAGTCTCCTTGATTTTGTGGAGTTTGTTAGATGAGGCAGTACCCACCAGATGATATTTCCCAGGTCGGCAAAGTGAACAGGGAGTGAGTAAGTGCTCCTCTAGCCAAATGGTCAGCCAATTCATGCGCTGGGATATGCACGTGAGTTGGGACCCAGATACAAAGACAACTGAGCAGGCAGCATGACGAAGGTCACAAATAGCGGAGACCAAACGGTGGCAAGAATAGCTTTGGTCAGTAGCTTAGAGACTGCTCATTGAGTCAGTACATATTAAAACACAGTCAAGGGAGGCTTGTTTAATAAAATGGAGGGCTCTGTTAACAGCTGTCAGCTCTGCTATAAACACACCACATGTTCCCAGCAGTGAATGGCATTCCATACTGGAAGGAGACATAAAAGCATAACCTGCCTGATCCACGTTTTTAGAGCCATCAGTGTAAAAGATTGTAGCACCACGAAACTGTTGTAGAACTTGGCGTAACATGTGCAAAAAGATCATAGGGGCGATCGAGACTTTAGTACCTTGGCAGAGACCGGTCCTACTCTGTGGCCTGGGTACCATCCAATGAGGGAATGCATGAGAAAACCTGGGGTGCACAATCCAAGGAGGGGAGTTGGGGATCTTGGTAGAGGGAAGCGAGGCGCTTTCCATCTGGAAGTCCCACCCGAAGGTAGGTGTCAGGAAGGCATTCTGTGCGTAAAGATAATGGGGATGATTAGGGAACTGTCGAATGGTGATTGGATAGGAGACCAAGAGCTCATACAGTCGAATCTGAAGGGGGAAGATACCCACTTCAGCAAAGAGACTGTCTACAGGAGTGGTCTGAAAGGCACCAGTGGCCATACACACAATTTATTTACAGTCTCTGTGTGTCTACAGAGATGCTGTCAATAGCAGCACAACTAACTGCCACAAATCCTATAATAAATTGTATGAAGGAGATTAAGTTATATGAAATGACAAGGGACTTCAGTATAGCTGTATAATAGATATGTGCTGAACATATTAATTTAAATGTCCTCAGATTGAGCCCACTGTATCACAACTATTACAGTGAACTTCTCATCAACTCTCTTTCTATAGCAGAAATATCATAATGCTAATTGCTGCAAAAGTAGAGGATTTTTTTGTATTACCTATTAACATAATCAGCAATTCTGGTCTTCTCTTCGCTTCTCAGAGTAGTTCATGGTCTCTGAATAACTATAAATTGTAACAAATTTCTCATTCAATATGGGTAACACGAAAGGGAACAAAACTGCACAACCACGCTTAATAACTAGAAAATGAGAATCTTAGGTATACTGCCAAACATCACTGCTAACCGCCCAAGCACTCATATTGCAAGCACAAAACGCATGAGGTGCAGCAAACTGCTTGTTATTTCTAACCATTAGCAATCAATCACTGTGACTTGCTCACACATGAGCTATTGGTCACCCAAGGGAAGGATTGTGAGGGTGCCTTTACACACTTCAGTCTGTCAACATGCCTCATGGGGTCTTTTCAAACTAAGACTGAGCAGGTGCCCTGAGGAAAATGGAATAGTGATGTGTGGAGTCTGTTTGGAGACAAATGGGAGTCCATCCTGAACAAGGCAGAATGAAGTTGGCCACTATGCACCTATTATGGACAACAGTACAACCCCCCATCTCTGTGGGACATGGAGAATATGGGAGAACTAACACATGGAATGGTACCTCTATAAATGGCATCAGGTTCTCTTCACCAAAGAGTGCAGGATTTGTCTGATGCCCAATGGCACTTGTACAATGATATGGAGATGGCCGGGCACCAATTTGTGTCTCAGGTATACTGTTCCACAGGGCAAAAGGGAGTTGTAGCAGTCGTGTTTTGGGCCAGTAACATGAATGAACCTCAGATGCCTCCGCACCGCTATAGGTGGCTGTATAATATCGTTAACAGCATTGTTCAACATATTCCCAGCTCTATAGTTTTGGTGATGTCTTTCAAAACAATGATGCCTGAGCACTCTGTTCCCAATTTATGAAAACCTTCCTCCAGGAAGCAAGAATCCGCCTTATGGAATTGCCTGTGCTATCTGCTGACAAGAAACGTACTAAACAAGCTCAGAAACATTTGGAACTTGCAGAGGGTAGTTGCAGGACCCGTCCTCACACGTCAGATGATTTATGGAGGGACATCATCACACAATGGGTTGAGTCTGAGAAATAATGCCCAGAGCACCTCGTGGTCAGCATGCAAATCTGAGCATGTAACAATGATTTTGACTTCAGTGCTGTGCAAGGTTTTGCATACTGTTTTGTTTTTACTTTAAAGTAATTTTTTATGGAACTCTTATTACTTTCATTCTGTTTCCTTTGAATCTAACTTCTAACACATTTGCAGATATGCAAGCCATGCAAATTTCTTTAAGTAGTTTACAGCGTATGAGGTGCTACCCAAAATAGCCAAGAATTTCACTATACTAGTCAAACCAGAAGCAGCACAATAGTACACCACTAGACGTCTCAAGATACATGTCTTAGCTACTGCAGCACAAAGTTGCATCATCTTTGGTGCATACAGTTGTGAGTTGTTGTTGTTGGTTGTTGGTGTGTGTGTGTGTGTGTGTGTGGATAGTACAAAGGAGCGAAGGATACGCATCAAATTCTGTTTCAAGTTGAAACCCATCACATGCTGACAGAGGAATCTGATGAGAGTGCACTGAGTCAAGTAAGAACATTTCAATCATTCAGGCACTTTCATGAAGGCTGAGAATCTGTGGAAGACGACAAACTATGTGAAAGATGATGAAACTATTTAGTTGACTGTCAACATGCAAAACTCCGCAAATGATCATGAAAGTATATGATGTAATTCACGAAGACCGAAGGTAGACAAAGTTTGTAATAGACTTGGGCTGTTGTACCACAAGTATCAATGAATACTAGTAGATGAATTGAAAATGGGACAAACTGCAGTGAAGTCTGTCCCTCACCTTCTCAGCATCAATGAACATAGCCGCAGGTTTCAGACATGCACTGAGCTGCAAAGAAGAATTTGAGAGTGTCCAAAATTCTTATCCACGGTGTAACAGTGTATCTTGGGTCTGCAGTTATGACCCTGAAACAAAGCAGCGATCATCACAATGGGAAATTCCATCATTTCCGATGCCAAAAAAAGCTCAAAGTTCGCAGCAACATGAAGTCAATGCTGATTTTTTTTTTTTTTTTATGTTTGGGGAACAGTGCATAATGAGTTCGTTCCACCTGGTCAGACTTTCAATGGACAGTCTTACTGGGAGAGTTTCAGCTAACCGAGGGAAATGTTCAGTGCAAATGGCCACAGTTGTGGATAAAGAAAGGCTGGTTGGTACACCGTGGCAATGCACCCAAGTACACTTTGCTTACTGTGAAGGCATCACTGGCCAAAAACAACACTGTGATGGTCCTCCAGTCTCCCTACTTGCTAGATTTAGCTGCATGTGACTTGTACCTGTTCTCTAAGATGAAAATTGTGTTGAATGGGGCGCATTTTGACTTGACTGATGACATCCAAGTGAATTGCAACGGGTACTGAACACCCTTCACACTGCGGACTTCCAGAAGTGCTTCCAAAAATTGGAACAATGCTGAGACTGTTACAAACATGCCCGAGGTGACTATCTTGAAGCTGATGGAGAATTAGGATGTAAGTATAGTTTTCTGATTTTTACAATGAAATTCTCGTGTTTTGTGTAGGACGACATAATCTAAAAGTAATTTCCACAATAATCAGTGTGAGGAGATTGTCACTAGTTTAATTTGTTGTTCTTACGCTTAACAGGAACTGCCTGCAGAGACTGCTTCTATATGTTAAATAATTCTATCCATTTAATACCCCTAAATAAGGTTGCAGTGACAGAAAATGACAATGTCTAAGGCAGGAGTGATAATTTCTTGTAAAAGTATCAATCTCTTCAGTATAGAAACAGCTTTAGGCAAATTTTATATGAATCTCCAAAAGATATTATCTTGTCACAACTTTTTAAAGAGATTAATAGAAAGCTCATTGAACATATCACGGAAATTGCTGAAATATGCATGGTGACCACCTGTAAAGCCTAATGACATTTTGCAGTGTGGACCGCTATGAGCTGTGGAAGAAGAGGATCGGTAAGGTTCTGGAAGATACCAACAAGGATGTAGAGCCATGCCAACTCCAGTGACAGTGTACTGCACTAGGCTTCTCACATGAGCATCTATGGCAAGAAAAGATCGATGTGATCCCACAGATTCTCAGCTATGTATAAACTGGGGGAGTTTGGTGGTCAGGGGACTACAATAAACCCATCCTGCGCTCTTCGAAGCACGCATGTACACTGGGAGCTGTGTGACATGTGGCATTCTCCTGATGGTTGGTGCCATTGTGCTGAGAAAAAACGAACTGCATGTAGGAGTGGACATAGTTCCCAAAGAATAGATGCACGCTCAGGCTGACTTATAGTGCCTTCTAGAATGACGAGACAACCCAGGGAATGCCACGACAACATTGCCAGCCCATTAGGCTCCCTTCTCCGACCTGGTCCCTTCAGACGATTGTTGCATGATGTTTGCTTTCAGATATTTTGCAGCATAAAATGGGATTCATCTGTAAAGGCCACCTGTCACCACTCAGTTAACACCCAGTTGCAGTGTTGGCGTGCAAATTCCAGCCTCCTCCACCAGTGAGCAGCAGTTAACATGGAAGCACGAAGTAGGCACCCACTGCGGAGGCCCACTGCACTGTGTCTTTTCACCTATAAACATGCCCACACCTGTTATCTGTGCTCTAAGGTGCATCACAGTTGCCTTGGCACCAATTTTGCATAGTCCATTTTGTTGTGTACAGTTTACTTTAATCATGGCGGCATGCAAAGAGTTTTCTAACTTGGCTATTTGAGAAATGATTCCACACTTGGTCCAAAAGCCAATGATCACGCCCCTTTGGACATTAGGTCCCACATTACAACGACAACAACTGCACTGTTTTCTGTGCTGCTCTGAACTCCCCCCCCCCCCCCCCCCCCCCAACATACTTTTATACCCTCCAGTGGTAGTGCTGCCACCTGCCATCTGTGAGTGGTTACTGTTGGTTGATGTCAAACACATGCAGTGGTCGCATTAATGTGAGTGGACCACGTATATGCAAAAATTAAAAATAGGTAAACCTTTCTTGCATAAAGTGGAAATTCTCTCCAAATTTTCTTTGAAAGTACAGAAACTAAGAAGAGGTACAGTAACCAGAAGATTAGTATGAGAGATTTTAATCACATAACTGATTTGTAAAACTAATGGTATTATTTCATAAACAAAGGTTGAGAGAAAATTTCCTGTACAACAGTTACAAAAGCTGTGTTTAGAAATTGTGTAGAACATGACAGTTTGTAACAAAGCATAAATTCCTAGACAAGTCGAATGTTTGATACCACTCGTCTGCTTTGACCCATGACATAACTTTTGTGCTCCATCACAGTGACGTGGAGTATTTGAACTGTGCTGTGTTTGCAGAGGGCAAGTTGGAGTATGCAGAGGTGCCCTCCAGTGTGGAAGGTTTATGTTTCTAAATTAACTGTGTGCTGTTTCTGATACTAGACTCATCGAGTGCTGTTTGTGCAGTTGCAGCTGTAGCAATTCTGAAGTTAATTTCTGACAAAGTTGTTTGTGCACTGTTATACAGTTATTAAATTTAGTAACTTTCAGTGGTCTCTCATGCTGTTTCTGACGAAATAAAAGTTTACTACTCTTCTGGAAACATTCACCCAGCATGTTTTTTTTTACAGTTGTTTGTGCGTTGAAGTCATACAATAGCTTCCAGCTGACATTTCTTATTGTTTGTAGTGAAATATTTTGGTAAAACTTTCATTAATTGTGTTTAATTTTGTTGAGTGTTCCAGTGGTTGCTTGACTTTTTGATTTTAGATAAGAAATTGTGTGAAGTTTTTGTGGGACTGGTATTAGTTGTGGTTTAGTAGTATTAATAAAAGTAGTCGCTTTCTTAGTAGAGAGCGAAATTCAGTATCATTATTGTTAGTTCTTTAAATAGTTCTACTGTTGCAATTGAACTTAGGTAATGTGGACATTCAGTATTTTTTCAGTCACTGTTAAAATTCTACCACAAGTGAGAAGTGTGGGGTTTGTCATAGGCTTGCAAGTAATGGGCTATGGATCTGGAATTTGTTCAGAATATTTTCATTGGGGGGAATGTAGTGGGGAAGCCAGTGTGCATTCTAGTGAGATCCTTTCCTGGAAATGCAGAATTTGTAGCAGAAATAAGTTGACAGAGGAGCAGGAGTGTAAGACGTGTGCCCTTCAGGTGCCGTCACAAGACGCAAAGGAGGAACTAGGAGGATGAAGGGCACTGATGAAAGGGAACTTGTGGTTGGTAAGATGACAGCTAAGGAGGAGGAGATATTCAGGCAGTTGTACTTTGCATATGACCAATAGATTTGACCAACTGTCAGAGTTTAGTGGAGAGGAACCTCTTGTAGCTGTAGGTGCAGGAAACATGCAGCAGACCTCAGCAGTGAGGGGGCCTAAGTCAGCTGCAAATTCTAACAGACAGAAGAAGGTTCTGCTGCTAGGTAGGTCGCATGGTAGAGGTGTGGGCCAGTGGTTGCAGGAAGTGTTGAGTATCAGGTCACCAGCATTGTGATGTCTAGTGCAGGGTTGACTCAGGTGACTTAACATATGGGAGTTATGTAGTTGTGTGATGTAGGTGGTGACCTGGTAAAGATAGCAACTCAAACTGGTGGCACTAATGTGCACTTCACACAACTGTTTCAGCGTCATGATCGGCTTAACCTTAATGCTGCTATTAGGTGTGTTAACAAGGGGTTGGAGAAGGCAATGATGGTGGAGAGCCTGGGCTCACATTGCAGTGGTGGCAGCTGAGTGAGTCTATCAATAGATCATATTTCACTAGGTGTGGCCAGCACCTCAATAGGCATGGGCAGGTGAAGCTGGCAAAGCTTATAGGTATCCCCGCTTAAAAGAACAGATGAATCACGTTCAGAGGTGGTCAGGTATCGAAGTACTGAAAGAATTAGCATATTTCATCAAAATATAAGACATATTAGAGATCAAGTTAGTGAACTGCTTATAGACGTTGAGTCTGACATAACCGGTATATCAGAGCACCACTTAAATAATTTGACAATTCAGAGGCTTCCTTTACCAGGATACAGATTAGCTGGCTGTTTGTCAAGGAGTTCTTTGCAGATTGGGGGAGCGGCCATGTATGTAAAAAGCAGTATTTCATTTCAGTCCATAGACATAATGTGGCACTGCACTTAACAAGTATTTGAATGTTGTGCAGGGGCAGTTGAATTTAGTGAAACTAAACTTCTAATTGTTGTTGTTTGTAGGTCACCTAACTGACTTATGGCATTTCTGCTCAAGCTAAAGAGGGTTCTTGGATCACTTTGTAGGAAGTACCAAAAAACAGTTATATATGGTGACTTCAATATTAATTTTGTATGTGATTGTGCAAGAAAAAGGATGTTGGAAATCTCCTAAATTCATATGATCTGATGTAGACTGTTTTTTTTTTCAACCAATGTGCAGGGGGAATAGTCGCACAGCTATAGACAATATTTTTATTCATTCTTTATTAGTAGAGGAGCATTCTGATAGTAAAAGCGTGAATGGCTGTTCAGACCATGGATTTGGATAGTTTGGGGGAAGAGACCAAACAGCGAGGTCATCGGTCTCATCGGATTAGGAAAGGATGGGGAAGGACGTCGGCCGTGCCCTTTCAAAGGAACCATCCCAGCATTTGCCTGGAGTGATTTAGGGAAATCAGGATGGCCGGACGCGGGATTGAATCGTCGTCCACCCGAATGCGAGTCCAGTGTGCTACCACTGCGCCACCTCGCTCGGTGTTCAGACCATGATGCACAAATTTTAAAACTGACTGGTTTTAGTACTCAAACAAATGTTTTATATTATTGTAAACTATGTGGAAAAGCTAATACAACGGCAATAGAGAGTTTGTTTAAACCTTGTTAAGGAACAAGAGTGGCAGGAAAGTAAGTTCGTAGTAAAAATATTTCCAGTGAATGATATTTCTGTAACAAATATATGTACAGTATTTAACAATCACTTTGTGACCATTGATGATGCATTAAATAAAAACTTAGTTTCTACAGGGAATCATATAACTCTCTTGCAAAATGTCGTTCCGAGATAGATTGATGTCTGAAATACTACTCCATGATACTAACAGGGGGGAGGGGAGATTGAGTGCATAATTAAATCAGTGAAGACTAAGGACTCTCATGGATATGATGGACTGCCTAGCACAACATTAAAGTACTGTGCTGCACATGTTAGGCTTGTACGGAGACATATCTGTAAGTTTTAATTTAAGAATGGTCAGTTTCCTGAACATTTAAAGTACTCAGTAGTAAAGTCGCTTTATAAAAAGGGATAAAGTAGACAATTTTAGACCTATTTCTATGCCATCAGTGTTTGCAGAAGTTACTGAAAAGGCTGTATATGGAAGGATAATTGATCATTTTATTTCACATAATTTGCTATCAAATGTACAGTTTGGTTTTAGAAGTGGTTTAACAACCGAAAATGCTATATTCTATATCTACATGAGTACTCTGCTATTCATAATAAACTGCCTGGTAGAAGGTTCAATGAGCCACCTTCAAGCTATCTCTCTACCATTCCACTCTCACCTGACTGGTATACAATCTGGACCGGAGGCCTTGCCTTTATTAAGTGATTTTAGCTGCTTCGTTACACTGAGGATATCTACTTCTATGTTTCTCATCTTGGCAGTTGTTCTTGATTGGAATTCAGGAATATTTACTTTATCTTCTTTGGTGGAGGAGTTTCGGAAAACCATGTTTAATAACTCTGCCTTAGTGGCACTGTCATCAGTGACTTCACCGTTGTTATCGCGCAGTGAAGGTATTGACTGAGCCTTGCCACTGGTGTGCTTTATGTATGACCAGAATGTCTTTGGGTTTTCTGCCAGATTTTGAGACAGAATTTCGT
Organism: Schistocerca americana; assembly: GCF_021461395.2. NCBI lineage: Eukaryota > Metazoa > Arthropoda > Insecta > Orthoptera > Acrididae > Schistocerca > Schistocerca americana. The sequence continues at coordinate 894,633,004 of NC_060121.1, forward strand.
TGTGGAAATTATTAAAAGCATCTCACATTCAAGCACGTGCTATATTTCGAACTTCTGCAAAACTTTGCCAATCTTGGGGATTTTGTGTTCTTTTTAAATTTGGCATGCTTTTTTTGTTGCTTCTGCAACAAAAATCTGACCTGTGTGTACCATGGGGGATCAGTACCATCACTTATTAATTTATGTGGTATATATTTCTCAATTGCTGTCCATATTATCTCTCTGAGAACATTCCCCAACTTTTCTACACTTACATGATCAGATCGGAAGGAGTGAAGACTGTCTCTTAAGAAGGCGTTAAGAGCATTTTTATCAGCTTTTTTAAAAAGATATACTATGCGTTTCTTTCTGATGGTTGTAGGCATTACGGTATTCAGCCTAGCAGCAACTGCCTTTTGTCACAATACTCACTACTTGTCCAGGATTATTTGTTGCTAAAAGGTCAAGTATGCTTTTGCAACCATTTTTCTTCGAGTGGGCTCATGAACCAATTGTTCAAAATAATTTTCTGAGAAAGCATTCAGTACAATTTCAGATGACATTTTATGCCTGCCGCTGGCTTTAAACGTATAATTTTTCCAGCACATCGAGGGTAGAATGAAGTCACCACCGACTATAATTGTATGAGCAGGGTACTTATTTAAAATGAGACTCAAGTTTTCTTTTAACTGTTCAGCAACTATACCTTCTGAGTCAGGGGTCAGTAAAACGATCCAATTAACACTTTAGTCTGATTGTCAGGTATAACCTCTACCCATACTATTTCACACGAACAATCTACTTCAATTTCGCTACAAGGCAAACTACCTCTGACAGCTATAAATACTCCACCACCAACTGTATTTAATGTACCCTTTCTGAACACTGTTAGATCGTTTGAAAAAAATTCGGCTGAATTTATTTCTGGCTTTAGCCAGTTCTGTGTACCTACAGCTGTGCTTTCTATAAGGGTTTGGAGCTCTGATTCTTTTCCAACACAGCTACGACAATTTACATGTACAATACCAATGATTTCTACAACTACCTTACTGTTTTTTTACCTGCCAACTTTTAGACGGACGTCCCTTCTGTGGTTCCCTGAGACCCTCTCTGTGAGATACCGGGTGGACTAAACAAAATGTTCCGAATGCTAGGCACATTTTTTGATTAAACTAAGGCATTTGATTGTGTTGATTACAAAATATTGCTCCAGAAGTTGGACCATTATGGAATACGGGGAGTAGCTCACAATTGGTTCACATCTTACTTTAACAACAGACAGCAAAAGGTCATTATCCACAGTGTTGAGAATGGCTATGATGTGTGGCCTGAGTGGGGCACAATCAAATGGGTGGGTCCCCAGGGATTAGTGATTGGGTAACTTCTGTTCCTTATTTACATAAATGATATGCCCCGTAGTATTAAAGGCGATTCTAAAATATTTTTGTTTGCGATGACACTAGTTGGTAGTGAAGGATGTTGTCTGCAACACTGGCACTGTTTCAAATAGTGCAGTTCAAAATGTAAGTTCATGGCCTGTAGAAAATAAAGTAACGCTACATCACAGTAAGACTCAGTTTTTACAGTTTCTAACACACAATTCGACAAAACCCAACGTTTTAATTTCACAAAATGGGCATATGATTAGTGAAACGGAACAGTTCACATTTCTAAGGGTTCAGATAGATAGTAAACCGACATGGAACCCCCACATTCAGGATCTCATTCAAAGACTTAATGATGCCATTTTTACTATTCCAACATTATCTGAAGTAAGTGATAGTTCATCACAAAAAGTAGTCTACTTTGCTTGTTATCATTCGCTTATGTTGTATGATATTTTGGTGTAACTCTTCCCATTCTCAAAGGATATTTTTCGCCCAGAGACAGGCAGTTCGGGCAATAAGGTGTGCAGTATACTGCTGCATCCATTTTCAAAAAGCTACTACAAGTATTCAAAAATCTTAGCAGTGATCCACACACTTTCAAATCAAAATTGAATTTTTCTCATGTGTCACTCCTATCCTGTCTAGGAGTTCCTTGAAAAATTTCGCCTAGTCCTGTGTTATAGTGCTGATTGGGTTTACATAAACTTATGGCTTTCTTTTTTTAGGGTTCATAAACATTTTACTTTATCTGTTATTACTTTTACGTTATAATTTCATGTACTGACACATTCCATGACCTTGGAGACTTGCTCCTCAATTTGGTCCTACGGAACTAGACATGTAAAATAAAAATAATATTGGAAGAGTTTGTGGTGGTTTGTTAGTGAGTTATTTTGATGCTGGTAGTTATGAACAACAGATTCAGTTTTGGGTTTGGAATTATTAGTGCAGTGAGTTGGGTAATGGTTGCAGATTCAATGTGATGGCGTATTAGCTACTGATGTGACAAAGTACGAGTCAGTCCCTGCATGTCACAAAGGGAGTGACATGTTGAGCATATTTAAATTCCTATAGTTATTTGGTTTAGTTGCTATGTATGTGAAATATTAAATCTGTGGAGGAAGTATGAGACTGACCAAAGGGCTAGGAACCAATACATGTGGCACTCTTGGCAGGACAACATATGGTGTTCTATCTGAGGAGTTCCTAGTTTAAGAACTCTAGGCTTGCTGTTTGAGAGGTTGTTTTGATGACATATTGTTTTGCAATTTCTGGATTTGTATGTAAGCTGAATTTGGTAAGTTTCCATATTTTACTTATTTTTTATTGTAGAATGTATGGTATGTGTGTTTACGTGCGTAACTGTGCACTTCTTGCATACTGAAACTGGTGTGTACAGGTCTTTGGTTGTGTTGTTAACTGCTGGCAATTAGCTTTCACTGTGAGTGGCAGATATTATGAACTTTATTTTACCTACATTAGTGAGGTTAGGTTGTCAATGTTAGTTATATGATGCAGTTTTGGTTTTGTGGTACTGTGGGCGGGTGGCAGTTGTGGATAATGCCTTTTGTTTGTTTTTGCAATTTTTTCCTATATGTATTGTCTTGCTTTGTGACTGTTTTGTATGATATGTCTTTCAGGTTGACATATATAACTCAACTGATGTTTTCATTACCACTTACAGTTTGTTAGCTTTCATTTTCCACCTTTTGCTTTTTGGAAACTGTTTTCTTGCTTACTGTGCTGTTGCAAATTGTATATTTTACTGTTCATGTGATTTAGCAGTTGTTATGTTAGATTTTAGTTTGACCGAAACCCCACTTTCCTGCAAGTGTCATGTTAGCTTAAATAGTTATTATTACGAATCTGTACAATCTGTATTGATGATCACATTTTTGCACCACGGAAACATTTGAGGTTACTTGACACCATCTTGAAATCATGTCTGTGTTGCATCTAAGTTCATGGTGGAGGGTACCCTGTGCCACTACCAGTCATTTCCTTTTCTGTTTCACTCGCAAACAGAGTGAGACAAAAATGACTATCTATATGCCTCTGTACGAGCCCAATCTCTCTTATCGCATCCTCGTAGTCCTTACACGAAATGTACATTGATAACAGTAGAATCACTTTGCAGTCAGCCCCAAATGCTGGTTCCCTATTTTTCTTAAGTAGTGAGTGCTCTTTGAAAAAAATGTCGCCTTTCCTCCAGTGAGTCCCATTTGAGTTCCTGAAGCATCTCCATAATACTTGCATGTTGTTCGGAACTAATGGTAACTACTCTAGCAGCCCGTTGCTGGGGGCAAGGAAGGAGTCTCCACGCGTGCACTATCTGAGATAAGAGACCGAGAATCATCTGTCAGATAATGCCGGCGTCCCCCGGAAACGTTGCAATAAAAGACAACGGCCAATCCTTCCAACATCGGAAAAGCAAAAAGAATGGGCTCTTCTCAGAGCCAACTCTGACAATGGCAAGCCTAAACGTAGAGGGTATCACCAAAAACAAACAACAAATCATATCACAACTTTGCTGCACGCACAAATGGGACATACTTTGTATACAAGAAACACACAAGAAAGAAGGGGCAATAAGACCAGAAGTAGAAGGAATGAAATTAGCCATAGAGAATCCACATCCTAAATATGGCAGCGCTGTCTTCACAAAACCTGAGATGGCCATAATATCAACTAACAGAACTACATACAATAACATAGAATTACTGACTGTTGAGTGTAGCACCTTCACTGTAACGTCAGTACACAAGCCGCCCGGAGAGAAGTTGCCGCCAAACTTCAACAACCAGAAAACACAGTTCATCTTAGGAGACTTCAACTGCCACAGCACATCATGGGGCTACAAACATACAGACGACAACGAACATAAATTAGAGCAGTGGGCGGAAATAAGTAACTTATTCCAGATCCCAAGCTACCATGCTCGTTCAGCAGCAAAATCTGGAAGCGCGAATACAACCCTGATATTTGTTTTGTAAGCGCAAACGTGGAAGACCGATGCTTAAAAACTGCATACGCACAACTTCCTAAAACACAACAACGACCTATCGGAATCCAAATATACGCTGCTTTGAGAACAACGAAAATACCATTCCACAGTCGCTTCAACTTTAAAAAAGCTAAATGGACAGAATATGCTGTGGAACTGGATGCAGAAATAAAAAATCTATACCCAATTCCAGAAAATTATCAAACTTTCGTAGAGACCCTCCAAAAGATTTCTCGAAGACACATAACCCGAGGCTGCAGAGAGCATTTCATCCCAGGTCTCTCTGACGAATCAAAGAACATCCTGAGGGAGTACGAAATGCTTTACGAACAGGACCCCTTTAGTGAAGAAGTAGTCCAATGTGGAGAAACACTAATGGAAATGATTAGTGAATCAAGACAAAGGAAATGGGTTGAAACTGGAAAGAATGGATATGACCCACAGTAGCAAAGTCGCTTGGAACTTAATAAAAAAATTTAATTGTGACTTCAGGACAGCTAAACAATGCTCTTCAGTAACACCCAATCAAATTGCCCATCAGCTCCTACTAAATGGAAAACCCAACAAGAAATGTCAGAAAATAAAAATCAGCAGAATTCAGAGTCAAGAGTCAAGCATGTTCGAAATACCATTTACCATGAAAGATCTTAATCATGGAATGAACTCAATGAAAAACGGGAAAGCAGTGGGAGTCGACGATATATGTGTGGAACAGATCAAACAGCTCGGACCTAGTGCCAAGCAATGGATCCTGCAGCTCTTTAATCATTGCTTAAAAACGTGGAAGATCCCAAAGATGTGGAGTAAATCAAAGGTAGTGGCGCTACTAAATCTGGGAAAGACGCAGGTAAACCGAAGAACTATCGCCCAATAACACTCCTGTGCCATATGTACAAACTGTACGAACGAATAATCCTAAACCGCATAGCAAATATCGCAGACCAAAAGCTCATTCCCCAACAGGCTGGATTCAGACCCGGGAAATCATGCACCAGTCAAATCCTAGCAGTCAAATCCTAGCAGTCAAATCCTAGCAGTCAAATCCTAGCACTCACATAACACATAGAGGAAGGGTTTGAAAACAAACAAATAACAGGTGTAGCATTGGTGGACTTAAGCTCTGCATATGACACCGTCAACCACAGAAAGCTCATGGAAAAACTGTACTGTAAATTTAAGGATCATCAGTTCACAAAAATCACTGAATCTCTGCTGCAAAACAGACAGTTCTATGTAATGCTGGACCAAAAAAAAAAAAAAAAAAGCCGATGGCGTCAACAAAAGAACGGTCTCGCCCAGGGCAGTGTGCTGGCCGCCCTACTATTTAACCTATACATCAATGATCAACCAACACCGGAACTTACTACCCATTTCTTGTATGCCGATGATCTGGCCATTACAGCGCAAGGAAATAGCTTCGAGGAAGTAGAAGGGAAATTAGAAAGCTCGCTGCTGGTAATGTCTGAATACTATAAAGAGAACTTCCTCAAACCAAATCCGTCTAAGACACATGTTAGCGCTTTCCACCTCCACACAAAACAGGCAAACAGGAAGCTGAAAGTCACCTGGAATGGCAACAAACTGGACCATATGGACAAACCAACATACCTTGGTGTCGTGCTGGATAGATCACTGACGTACAGATATCACTGTGGAAAAACCTGCCAAAAAGTTGCTGCCAGGAACAATATTTTAAGAAAACTGACAAATAGTAAATGGGGAGCTAGTCCGACTGTATTACGAACAACTGCTCAAGCACTTTGCTTATCCACATCAGAATATGCATGCTCTGTGTGGTTCCGATCCACACATGCCAAAAAAGGCACTACAGTACTTAATGAAACATGCAGGCTAACAACAGGATGCATGAAACCCACTCCACTTGGGAAAATATACAAAGCAGCTGGATTCTCATCTCCTGAATCCCGAAGAATTGCGCACGAACATACAGAAAAATTTAAACAGATTTTCGACGAGCGCCACCCGCTGCATGGTTCTTCATGTGGACGTAGCAGACTTCAATCCTGCAAGAGATTTCTCACTAGTGAATTGAACGAGCCTCCAAAGGACTACCCTACCTCACGAGAAATACCCAGCGGCAGTACATCAAGCTGGAAGATTTGGAGAACACTGAACCGCATCAGAGTAGGCTAGCACCAGTTAAAGCAAACCTAGTCAAATGGGGCTTCAAGGATGAAGGAGACAACAAATGCGACTGTGGTGAAGTTCAGGATATTGAACACCTTCTACAGTGTTCCATCCGCCCCACAAGGTGTACCCTTGATGAACTATGGCTTGAGAAGAGAGAAACATTGGACTTGGCCCGACATTGGGCTGAAAGGCTTTGAAACAAATCTCGGGACACGAAAAAGTAAAGTAAGTCTGAATTGCTTCAATGTCGTCCTTTAATCCAACTTTGTGCAGATCTCGAACACTGGAACAGTACTCAACAATGAGTTACACTAGTGTCCTATACAGATGAATCACCCTTTCCTAAAATTCTCCCAATAAATCGAAGTTGTCCACTCGTTTTCTCTACTACAATCCTTACATGCACATTCCATTTCATACTGCTTTATAATGTTATACCTAGATATTATGTGACTGAGTCAAGTGGCACACTACAAATACCACATTCAAACACTATGGATTTGTTTTCAGTACTCATCTGCATTAACTTAGAATTATTATTTTTTTTACATTTGGAGCTAACTGCCACTCATTACACCAAATAGAAATAATGCCAGAGTCATCCTCCTACTGTCACTCAATGATGACACCTGTCCATACTTCACAGCATCATCAGCAAACAGCCACAGACTGCTTCTTACTCTGTCCGTCAGATCACTTACGTACATAAAATATAACAGCAGTCCTGTCACACTTCCAAGGGAACTCCTGACGATACTCTTGTCATTGAGGACAACATACTAGGTTCCATTACGTAAGAAGACTTCAAGTTACTCATGTACCTGGGAACCTATTTTGTATGCTTGTACCTTCATTAACAGTCCACAGTGTGGCATTGTGTCAAATGCTGTACATAGGAGCCACCTGTTGCTCTGCATCCATGGTTTGCAGGTCCTGACGGGAGAAAAGGACACACTGAGTTTCGTGCGAGTGTTGCTTTTTAAAACAGTGTTGATTTGTGGGCAGAAGCCTTTCCCTCCCAAGGAAAGTCATTATATTTTAACCGGAAATATGTTCAAGGATTCTGCAGCAAACAGATATTAAATATACTGGTCTTTAATTATGTACTTACATTCTATCACTCTTTTTATACACTGGAATTACCTGCGCTGTTTTCCAGTCGCTTGAGACTTTGCGCCAGTTGAGAGATTTGCAATGAATGCAAGCTAGGTATGGGGCCAATACTTTAGAGTACTCTTTATACAACTAAAATAGGATTACATCAGGACTTGCTGACTAATTTGCTTTCAACCCCATCAGCTGTTTCTATACAACAGGAATGCTTATTTCTATATCCTCCATACAAGAGTGTGTGTGATGGTCAAATGATTGTATGTTTGTATGATTCTCCTGCGTGAACCATTTCTTCAATTCAAAAATATAAAATTTTGGTTTTACTTTTGTTATCTACACCACACTGGTCAACAAGTGACTGGATAGAAACCTTAGACCCACTTAATGATTTTACGAAGGACCGGAATATTCTCAGGTTCTTGCCATGATCTATTGGTAAGGTATGACAGTGGTAGTCGTAGTCAGCTTTGTGCATCGATCTTTTTACAGACTCAGGAATGTCTGTAAACTTTTGCCTGTCATCATTTGTGCATTCACATTTGAATTGAGAATACAAACACCCTTTGCTTCCTCAGCATTTTTCAAATGTTGTCATTAAACCACAGAGCATTTTTCCTGTCCTTAATTCACTTCCTCAGCACATACTTCTCCAATGTAGTCTGTTTAAACTTTGTTTACAATTTTTCTGCATCCACTGTACTGAAACAAAAATGATGTTAATTCATTATTCAAACTGTCAAACTGCTCTTTCTAGCAGAAATACTCTTGGCCTTTTTGGTTGTTTTATTAACTTTAGAACCCAAAATCACTGTGATGGCATCTTTGTCACCAATCTCCGCGTCTATAACAATGCCATTGATTAGGACAAACCTGTTTGTAGTTACGAAGTACAAAATATTTCACTGCCTGTGGGTTATCAAACTAGTTGCTGTGTTTATTTTTAGTTTGCCCCCACCCAAAAACCCCCGCTTGTCCCATTAGTTTCATTATATTTTTGGAGGAATACGTGTGTGAGGGTTTTCGATCTATTTTTGTGTTGTCATGTTTACGTAATGACGCCATAGTCGCGATATGGGAGTTGTCACGAATGGTCGTTTCTGTCATTGGTGACAACGCAGACGGGTAGAATCGGACGTTTCCGTTTAGCCCGACTTCCTGTCAATGACTAAAGCCATGACAGTGGAACTGGTTGGCTGATAAAAACATCCAACAATTAACTTGATTTCACCTAGACCTATTATAAGTGACCAAGTAACTTCACTGTCATACTCAAATTCGATCTCAGTAGAGAACGCCAGAAGTTTCCCAGGGGGGGCAGTAAATTCAGGAACAGATAAAAGAAATATGCTTTTCTTGCTGTTTCCAGTCATTCAACAAGCTTCTTATTAGTACCACATTGGGCAGGTCTAAAGAAAATACGTTCGTATGGGATATGTAAGCATGTTTGCAATCCATCAAAAATTCCCCAACAGGCAAGTCAAATTCTGGATGGAAAGTGATCTGTAGACATTAGAGCAAAACCTGGTGTGTCCCAGGGGACTAACAGCACTCCAGAAACAATCTTCCACCCCACAGAGGACTGCAGTGACTCAACCACCGCTAAGGGGCATGTTCTGAGAACAAATCTTTCATTCTATAGTGAAGTGTGTGCCACTTCTGAGCTTCCTGGCAAATGAAAAGTTTGGAAAGTCGAAGAGAGGTACCAGATGTAGTAAAGCTGTGAAGGCATGTTGCTAGGCACGCCTGGATAGCTCAGTAGGCACGATCAGGGAAGGTGGGGTTTCAGCTTTGAGGCCCAGTCCGACACAGTGTTTCAGTCTGCAAGGATGGTTAGTAGTACAGCTGGTGTTGTTCATGTTACATTTTAATGACTCAGCGGCAACCTCAGATTTTTTCCACAAGTGATGCACTTTATTGCGAATTCAATTCTGTAAAAATGGAAACTACATATAGTCACGTGTAGATCTGTAAAAGATATTAACCTGTTGCAGAGACTGACAATTAACCCTCAGTGAAAAGTTATGCTAGGCTCTGCACTCCATGACACATGTATATATGGTATTCTTTGGCTACAAGATTAGTGAGCCATAAGCAGAGTCAATAACGTCATACAAGTATCTAGGAGTAAAAATACACGGAGTTGTCAAATGGTATGAGAACATACATTTAGTTTTACGTAAAGTAAACGGAGACTAATAATGATTTGCAGAATACTGTATAAGTGTGTCTTTCTACAATAGCAACTGCATACAAAATACTTGTACAGTCCATACTCTAATCTACACATGTGTTTGAGACCCACATCAGATCAGACTAACGGGGGACATCAGAAAATCCAAAAGGTCATGTGATCGGTGACATGCTCGACTAGAAGAAATGTCAAAAATTTTTAACTGACAAGCACTAGAAGAAAGACACTACCTCTCTCTTATGGAGCTAGACGATAGGCCACTGTGTAATTGGAAGGTGACAATTTGGTAGTGAGTTGGTGAAATCAACAAATACGAATGCTAAATAAGGTGGCTGTAACAGAATGTTCTTTAGCATAGCATGATTTTATGTTCATGACATATTTAACTCACTTTTCCATATTTAATGCACTTTTTGACATAGAGACTAAATCTGCAAAGTAAATTCCAAAAACCTACATAAGAGGGCCTACTTAACTTCAACCGCCTTTCAGGACAGAAATAACAGCTTAACAGAAACTTTCAATAGCACTTCAAAAACTCATCTTTCAACCTAACCTAGACCTCAGACACTGCTACAGATCAGTATGCTAACACAAATAATACTCTGTACTTCGATCCACACTAAAGATTAGTCACTACAATGTGCACTTAAAAGAAAAGGTCAGTGTCTGTTCTCTTTCTGTCTGCCTGTGTCACATGCAAGAACACCATTATGCCACAGGGCAAAGCCAACATCTGGTACCAGCAGGTTCAGCTCACCCAAAATTAGAATATTTTACAGCGTTCCACATATCCAGAATTAGGCAAATAGCAACTTGTACAGAAGTGTAAATGCAGTCATTCTACCTATACTCCATCCATGAAGGAAACTAGAATGAACCTTCATATGTAGTATGACGAGGGGGAGGGGAGGGGGGCAGGAAATGTATCTCTCATAACACAGATGTAAATGTAATATTCAAATTCAATAACATCTTTGATGGACAAATTGTCCATATGTTTACAGGACTAACGAGAATCCACGACAGGTGAGGTGTTTAGCATATAATTTCTGATACGACAGTCTCCAAAAGCTACAAAAGAAATATCAAACAACGAAGTATGAAACATGGTAACACAAAAACGATGGTGAACTAAAACATTAAACATAAAAACAGCATGAAGAAGATAAATGAATACACGAAAGGTGAAAACAATAGAGATGCGGCTTATTCAGTGACCTGCATGGCAAGGAGCAACACAGCCAACATATTAAAGGAATCTGGGCAATTCTGTATATGTCGACAAGATTAAATACTTTTAAACTAAATTATATATACAAGAGTATTGCTGAAGGCTTAACTACATACAGTGTACCTGCAAATAAAAATGTCCATATATGAAATGAACATACCTTCACTAGGTTCCTCCACCATTATACCAGAAAAGGGTGACTTCTCAAAATTTTCCTTTTTGCCTTTGTGCGCATTGACAAATTCTTCTGACATGCCAACGGGATATTTGGGTTTTGATTTTGCGAACAACCGGCCCTTGCTCTCATATCTACAAACATTGTTTTTTTTGTATACATGTAAAAAAACAGGGTTGTACAACGATCGTACGTTTTTTCCATTAGTATGCTCATACGTTGTTATACATACATTGGAACTTCTTCCTGTGGTACATAGCCATCCCTCACTCTTCTCTGCTTTCTCCATGTGCCATCTGGCCTTTGGCTAGCGGCAATAAACGTCGCCCCTGAACATTTAAATAATATAAAACAATAAACGATAACATCATGAACGGGAATGAGATTTACTTATGCGTTATTTTCTCCATGACTTATTAAGTACGAAAATGTAAACACACACAACACAGCACTTATCCGGGTAACCTCACACACAAGCCCACAAGTAATTATTCGCTTATTCTTTCACTCAATCATTTACTATTTCAACGAAGTACACACATCTTTATCGTCGAATATATAAATCCACAACCAAAAATATTTCTCTCTACCTTGCTCATCTTTCACGTATGTTGGTGGACTCAGCGCCATTTAAAATGCTACCGCATCTGCAGAGCCATCTAGCAACCGACGCTTCAACTAATTTGTTGTATACTACATGACAAGTATCGACCGCAAACTGATTGCGCGAAAGTCGTTAACGAAGACATACACGCGTCAAAAACAGTTTTGCATCACATCGGTTCCGAGAGTTCCGGGACTTGTACAGCAAATTGGAATAGATATCAACATAAACATCATTTTCGACCTTTTTATTGCTTATGAAAATCAAACATTGCATGTTGTGCCACCATACAGCGAGACCCTCAGAGGAGGTGGACCAGATTGTTGTATACACCGGTACCTCTAATACCCAGTAGCACGTCCTCTTGCATTGATGCATGCCTGTATTCGTCGTGGCATACTGTGGCCACAACTTCGTCAAGGCACTGTTTGTCCAGATTGTCCCACTCCTCAACGACAATTCGGCGTAGATCCCTCGTCGTCCATAAACACCCCTTTTCAATCTACCCCAGGCATGTTCGATGAGGTTCATGTGTGGAGAACATGCTGGCCTTTCTAGTAGAGCGATGTCGTTATCCTAAAGGAAGTCATTCACAGGATGGGAACGATCAGGCGCGAAATGTCGTCCATGAAGACGAATGCCTCACCAATATGCAGCCGAGGTGGTTGCACCATCGGTCGGAGAATGGCATTCACGTATCGTACAGCCTTCGATGACCACCAGCGGCGTACGTCGGCCCCACATAATGCCACCTCTAAACAGCAGTGAACCTCAACCTTGTTGCACTCGCTGGACAGTGTGTCTAAGGCTGCACCTGTATTACATCCGGAAGTCGTCCGTTTCGATCCTGTCAGTCACCGGCTAACGCCGGAGTAAGGAACAAACACCAGGTGGCTAATGCACGTGCCTACATTGGACGGAGAAGCGCAGTACGGCGTCGTCCGGCACCGGACTGCCGGATTGGACGAACAAACATTTTTGTTTCCAGTCCGGCAGTGCAGTTCGGCGGTGCACCATGAACGGTATGATCGACAAGGAATTCCTAATTCATTTCGTGTTGAATGAGCCTCGCTTGTGAGATCAGCGGATTAAAGGCTGTCATAACTGGGATATAAGCGAGAACTGTGGGAATCTACTGGGGGCAACTATCAGTCAAAGGTAAATATCGAAATTCTGTTGTAAAAGTTTTGATGCTTGCTTTCAAATTACTAAATGTTACTACAAATCAGTAGTAATTTCAGTGATACACTTGCAACATATAATTTTTTATCAAACTATCAGAAATAAATAAGTTTTTAATAGCTAAAATACTACTCGATGCGTTCGTTTTGCCACGGAACGGCGCCAATTCCATTGAAGCATGACTTGAATTTGTCTCTGATAATTTGAGCCTGTTGTCACGGTCTGTTGAACGTTCTTGATGAACCACTTTGTTGACAGGGTGATGTACTTATGTCTTCTTCTAAATTTGCAGAGTTGAAGAAGTCACCACTTTCTCAGTCAGTAATTATGTTGTGCGGTAAGCAGATATATTTCACTATTCTCTTCACTTTGCCAGGTTCTGTTTCAATACATTTTCCCAGTAACCGCCACTTGGCAGTCAAGACACCGAAGGCACACTCCACACATCTTCTAACCCTCGATAGCCTGTAATTGAAAAGTTTTTCTTCGTGTGAGAGATGTCGTTTGGAATAAGGTTTCATGAGATAAGTTTTTAAAGGATATGTATCATCTCCAAGCAAGACAAACGACATATCTGTAGTAATTCCTTTGACAGGCAAAGGTTGCGGTGCATGACAGTTCTCCAAGATTGCAGACAAAGTAGAAGCGGAAAACGTTCCTCCATCATTCTCTTTTCCATAACCTCCAATAACTATAAAAATAAATTGGCAACGTTAGTCTGCCAGTGTCTGGCAAGTTCTAAAGAATTCTCCTGCAGATCTGTCTTCATTAAGACGATGCACCCAACTCCTTTTCCTACGTCTTTTAAGGCGAAACTTCTTGTCTAGCAACACCCAAACAAAAAAACAAAAAAAAAATCATCATCCAGATCACTCATGATAGCTTCTCAACAAATGCAACTGCTGACATACAGCGTGTAACTGAGTCCAGTGCGGAAACTCATGAATGACGACAGTACACTGGGCTGATGCTCAGCGTAATTTCTTCCATTGTTTATGTGAGGGCAGCTGGCCGCCAGCGTCCCACGTGCGTCAGTTGCGGGCCATTATCGGAACGGACCCAGTGTAGGCATTCACGTCGGACGACGCCAGGGCACGTTTATCGCCCTTCACTGGACAGGTTCGGATCAGACGACTTCCGGTTACAATGTAGGTGCAGCCTAAGGTGTCCAGCCTGAGTTGGTTGCCTCCAAACACGTCTCTGACGATTGTCCGGTTGAAGGCATATGCGACACTCATCGGTAAAGAGAACGTAAGGCCAATCATGAGCAGTCCATTCGGCATGTTGTTGGGCCCATCTGTACCGCGCTGCATGGTGTCGTGGTTACAAAGATGGACCTCGCCATGGATGTCGGGAGTGAAGTTGTGCATCATGCCAGCCTACTGCACACAGTTTAAGTCGTAACACGTCGTCTAGTGGCTGCACGAAAATCATTATTCAACATGGTGGCGTTGCTGTCAGGGTTCCTCCAAGCCATAATCCGTAGGTAGCGGTCATCCATTGCAGTAGTAGCCCTTGGGCGGACTGAGCGAGGCATGTCATCGACAGTTCCTGTCTCTCTGTATCTCCTCCATGTCTGAACAACATCACTTTGGTTCACTCCGCGGCGCATGGACACTTCCCTTGTTGAGAGCCCTTCTTGGCACAAGGTAACAATTCAGACACGATCGAACCGCGGCATTTACTGTCTAGGCATGACTGAACTACCGACAACACTAGTCGTGTACCTCCTTCCTGCTGGAATGACTGGAACTGATCGGCTGTCGGACCCCATCCATCTAACAGGCGCTGCTCATGCATGGTTGTTTACATCTCTGGGCGGGTTTAGTGACATCTCTGAACAGTTCAAAGGATCTTCAGGAGTTCTGGGAAATGGGGTGATGCAAAACTTTTTTGATGTTTGTAGTTTTATGGCCACTGAACTGTCATATATTTTAATAAGTGCTCTCAGATACAAAAGACAGAAATAATTCAGAAGTCTGCAAGATGCTTCAAAATACGCCAAGCACGCTGCGAAAAGCCATTTAAAAGTATCCAATTTTCTCCTAGAGCTACTTATTGACAGCAACACAAAAGGCCACCTATGTCATGTTTGTATGATAAAGGTTGTGCTGTTCATTTTCTGATTTCTCCAATGCAGATGCAGTGAAGTACACATCCTCAGAGAAGGGATCAGTTGCAAGATTAGTTGTGATGGATGTAGTGTTGGTACGTGGTAGTATATTTTTCTATAGCTGTGATAAATAACGTTTTCACATCTTTTTTGAAGCGCAATATAACGAAGTCCCTTGTTATGGTTATGTCGTTGCTTATACGTCTTTTGCATATTGTGATCTCCTTATGGACCATGTCTCTAAGTCTTAATCATGTACTGTAACGAGTGTAGTGGCTAAGCCAGTGTTGCATTGGACTCAACATTCAGGGGGAACAAGGTTCTAGTCTATTTAGTCATCCTGATCTAAGTATCGATTTTGCCCTAATTTGCCAAAGAAAATGTTTAGATGCTTTCATTAATAAGGCCATAGCCAGCACTATCCTCACCATATCATATCCCACTTTGTATATATATTACACAGAGATATATTTTTTGTGTAATGTATCTGAGATGTCCAAAACTATTGTGATGAATTAATTACACTATGTTCCTGTATTGATTTTATGGTTATGCTATTATTGTAAAGCATATTGTAACCTAGTTCTTAGCTACAATACGTTTTATGGTACTGTATCCATATTAATATCATAGTAATAAACAGAATTCATTTTATTGTTGTAATATTATTTTATCTTGGTGCTGTCTGTCCAGGCATGGGGTCTGAAAGACACAAAATTTGTAATAAATAGTAATAAATAAATTGGCAAAGTTCTAAGAATAAATAAATAAAATAATTTTATCTTTATAATGATCCAAAAACTTTATAGAGTCCATTTTTTATAAATTTGCTTCACTTTTGTTCATAGATTCAGCTTCACAGACTATTTCCTACGTGTTTGCCGTGTCTTTTGCTATCAACATGCTCAGGATGGAAGCACAGCCTGTTATCTCTCCTGTGGCGTCCATTTCAAAGTTTCCGAAGAATGGCCATAAACTCGCTAAAAGCCTCGTGCTTTCACAAATATGTTTTGAAACAGAGTCTGGACGTCTGGGCGTCAGTCCCCCTGTCCCACGGAAATTCACAGAACGTTCACAGTTCTTTTGTCAGCTTCCTCCCTAACATGGGCCCTTCATCTGCTTTTTTGGCGGTATACAATGTGCTGGCCAGTGCAGCGGCGAATTCTAGGCGCTAGTCTGTATACCTGGACGCGGCTGCCTCCTGTCCAGCGCCAACTGAATGTGTCTTCACAATGAGACGATCACACTCGTCCGTCTGGAAATGTTTCCAAACGTTCCGCACTAAATCGCGTTTTATTGGGTCCACCATCGCCGCAGCTTTTACTGCAGTCGTTTAAATCAGCACCCTATTCCTTTGAATGCAGGTAAAGCTTACCGTTATTCCTTCTCTAGAGCACGCAAACAAGACCATCAATTACTGCCTACCATTTCGTCATAATGTATGAAGTCAGATCGCAGCAAAGATCATATTCTGTAAGAACATGAAGCGGCGTAACACCGAATCAGAAGTGAGAGTGCCCTGCAATCTCTCACAACCTCCCTGTTCCTCTCAAATTTAGTCATGGGGAATGTCACACTTTAAAAGGTTAGTGTGACACAGATCAGACTAAATTGTGACACTTAAGTTGGGTCATTATCAAAGTCATAAACATAGATCAATCTTTGTACACCATAAATCCCAGCATAGTGTTATACCCCGTCTTAACCACATTCAATCAGGGGTCATCCATACCCTCTGTGTGCATGCCCACAAAATTAAACGAGGAAAAAAAATGTGGTGGGCGTACCGTGGGGTCATAGTCTTGAAGACCAAGATTTAAATAACAGTTACTAAACGGTTACAGGGCCATGCAGACATTTATCTACTACACATTCATCCTGAAATTGGGGCCAGAGGAGGTTATTCTCTAATCTGAACATAATACACATGGCTGCCTTCATTCCTTAACAGAACATTGATTAAATACACTCTCACATTTATGCAAAAAGAAATTATTATTAGGTTAAATTTTGCAAGTCTTCTGTCTAACTTATTACTCTAAAAATGTGTAAGACTGTCACTTAAATGAAAAGATATAAGTGACAACGCAACAAAACAACATATGATTGTCATAAAACAAGTGAATCTTTACACTAAACGCCAAAATACACTACTGGCCATTAAAAATGCTGCACCAAGAAGAAATGCAGATGATAAACGGGTATTCATTGGACAAATATATTGTACTAGAACTGACATGTGATTACATTTTCACGTAATTTGGGTGCATAGATCCTGAGAAATCAGTACCCATAACAACCACTTCTGGACGTAATAACGGCCTTGACACGCCTGGGCATTGAGTGAAACAGAGCTTGGGTGGGGTGTACAGGTACAGCTGCCCAAGCAGCTTCAACACGATACCACAGTTCATCAAGAATAGTGACTGGCGCATTGTGACGAGCCAGTTGCTGGGCCACCATTGACAAGACGTTTTCAGTTCTACATCTACATCTACATTGATACTCCGCAAGCCACCCAACGGTGTGTGGCGGAGGGCACCTTACGTGCCACTGTCATTACCTCCCTTTCCTGTTCCAGTCGCGTATGGTTCGCGGGAAGAACAACTGTCTGAAAGCCTCCGTGCGCGCTCTAATCTCTCTAATTTTACATTCGTGATCTCCTCGGGAAGTATAAGTAGGGGGAAGCAATATATTCGATACCTCATCCAGAAACGCATCCTCTCGAAACCTGGCGAGCAAGCTACACCGCGATGCAGAGCGCCTCTCTTGCAGAGTCTGCCACTTGAGTTTATTAAACATCTCCGTAACGCTATCACGGTTACCAAATAACCCAGTGACGAAACGCGCCGCTCTTCTTTGGATCTTCTCTATCTCCTCCGTCAGACCGATCTGGTACGGATCCCACACTGATGAGCAATACTCAAGTATAGGTCGAACGAGTGTTTTGTAAGCCACCTCCTTTGTTGATGGACTACATTTTCTAAGCACTCTCCCAATGAATCTCAACCTGGTACCCGCCTTACCAACAATTAGTTTTATATGATCATTCCACTTCAAATCGTTCCGTACGCATACTCCCAGATATTTTACTGAAGTAACTGCTACCAGTGTTTGTTCCGCTATCATATAATCATACAATAAAGGATCCTTCTTTCTATGTATTCGCAATACATTACATTTGTCTATGTTAAGGGTCAGTTGCCACTCCCTGCACCAAGTGCCTATCCGCTGCAGATCTTCCTGTATTTCGCTACAATTTTCTAATGCAGCAACTTCTCTGTATACTACAGCATCATCCGCGAAAAGCCGCATGGAACTTCCGACACTATCTACTAGGTCATTTATATATATTGTGAAAAGCAATGGTCCCATAACACTCCCCTGTGGCACGCCAGAGGTTACTTTAACGTCTGTAGACGTCTCTCCATTGATAACAACATGCTGTGTTCTGTTTGCCAAAAACTCCTCAATCCAGCCACACAGCTGGTCTGATATTCCGTAGGCTCTTACTTTGCTTATCAGGCGACAGTGCGGAACTGTATCGAACGCCTTCCGGAAGTCAAGAAAAATAGCATCTACCTGGGAGCCTGTATCTAATATTTTCTGGGTCTCATGAACAAATAAGGCGAGTTGGGTCTCACACGATCGCTGTTTCCGGAATCCATGTTGATTCCTACATAGTAGATTCTGGGTTTCCAGAAATGACATGATACGCGAGCAAAAAACATGTTCTAAAATTCTACAAGAGATCGACGTAAGAGATATAGGTCTATAGTTTTGCGCATCTGCTCGACGACCCTTCTTGAAGACTGGGACTATCTGTGCTCTTTTCCAATCATTTGGAACCCTCCGTTCCTCTAGAGACTTGCGGTACACGGCTGTTAGAAGGGGGGCAAGTTCTTTCGCGTACTCTGTGTAGAATCGAATTGGTATCCCGTCAGGTCCAGTGGACTTTCCTCTATTGAGTGATTCCAGTTGCTTTTCTATTCCTTGGACACTTATTTCGATGTCAGCCATTTTTTCGTTTGTGCGAGGATTTAGAGAAGGAACTGCAGTGCGGTCTTCCTCTGTGAAACAGCTTTGGAAAAAGGTGTTTAGTATTTCAGCTTTACGCGTGTCATCCTCTGTTTCAATGCCATCATCATCCCGTAGTGTCTGGATATGCTGTTTCGAGCCACTTACTGATTTAACGTAAGACCAGAACTTCCTAGGATTTTCTGTCAAGTCGGTACATAGAATTTTACTTTCGAATTCAATGAACGCTTCACGCATAGCCCTCCTTACGCTAACTTTGACATCGTTTAGCTTCTGTTTGTCTGAGAGGTTTTGGCTGCGTTTAAACTTGGAGTGAAGCTCTCTTTGCTTTCGCAGTAGTTTCCTAACTTTGTTGTTGTACCACGGTGGGTTTTTCCCGTCCCTCACAGTTTTACTCGGCACGTACCTGTCTAAAACGCATTTTACGATTGCCTTGAACTTTTTCCATAAACACTCAACATTGTCAGCGTCGGAACAGAAATTTTCGTTTTGATCTGTTAGGTAGTCTGAAATCTGCCTTCTATTACTCTTGCTAAACAGATAAACCTTCCTCCCTTTTTTTATATTCCTATTAACTTCCATATTCAGGGATGCTGCAACGGCCTTATGATCACTGATTCCCTGTTCTGTACATACAGATTCGAAAAGTTCGGGTCTGTTTGTTATCAGTAGGTCCAATATGTTATCTCCACGAGTCGGTTCTCTGTTTAATTGCTCGAGGTAATTTTCGGATAGTGCACTCAGTATAATGTCACTCGATGCTCTGTCCCTACCACCCGTGCTAAACATCTGAGTGTCCCAGTCTATATCTGGTAAATTGAAATCTCCACCTAAGACTATAACATGCTGAGAAAATTTATGTGAAATGTATTCCAAATTTTCTCTCAGTTGTTCTGCCACTAATGCTGCTGAGTCGGGAGGTCGGTAAAAGGAGCCAATTATTAACCTAGTTCGGTTGTTTAGTTGGTGAGAGATCTGGAGAATGTGCTGGCCAGGGCAGCAGTCGAACATTTTCTGTATTCAGAAAGGCCCGCACAGGACCTGCAACATGCGGTCGTGCATTATCCTGCTGAAATGTAGGGTTTCGCAGGGATCGAATGAAGGGTAGAGCTATGGGTTGTAACACATCTGAAATGTAATGTCCACTGTTCAAAGTGCTGTCAGTGCGAACGATAGGTGACTGAGACATGTAACCAATGGCACCCCATATCATCACCCCGAGTGATTCGCCAGTATGGCGATGATGAATACGTGCTTTCAATGTGCATTGACAGCGACGTCGCCAAACACGGATGCGACCATCATGATGCTGTAAGAAGAACCTGGATTCATCCGAAAAAATGACGTTTTGCCATTCGTGCGCCAGGTCCGTCGTTGAGTACACCATCGCAAGCACTCCTGTCCGTGATGCAGCGTCAAGGGTAACTGCAGCCATGGTCTCCGAGTTGATAGTCCATGCTGCTGCAAACGTCGTCGAACTGTTCGTGCAGATGGTTGTTGCCTTGCAAACGTTCCCATCTGTTGACTCAGGGATCGAAACGTGGCTGCACGATCCGTTACAGCCATGCGGATAAGATGCCTGTCATCTCGACTGCTAGTGAAATGAGGCCATTGGGATCCAGCACTGTGTTCCGTATCACCCTCCTGAACCCACCGATTCCATATTCTGCTAACAGTCATTGGATCTCGACCAACGCGAGCAGCAATGTCGCGATACGGTAAACCACAACCGCGATAGGCTACAATCCGACCTTTATCGAAGCCGGAAACGCGATGGTATGCATTTCTACTCCTTACAGGAGGCATCACAACAACGTTTCACCAGGCAACGCTGGTCAAATGCTGTTTGTGTATGAGAAATCGGTTGGAAACTTTCCTCATGTCAGCACGTTGTAGGTGTCGCCACCGGCGCCTACCTTGTGTGAATGCTCTGAAGAGCTAATCATTTGCATATCACAGCATCTTCTTCCTGTCGGTTAAATTTCACGTCTGGAGCATGTCATCTTCGTGGTGTAGCAATTTTAATGGCCAGTAGTGTAATACATGAGACCATTAAGAAAAATAAAACTTGATAATAAAACATAGAGAGTACATGTAATTGTGTAAGGTGAACACAGCAAGGCACACATCAGACACGTAAAAAAAGAAAAACACACATAAAGCAATAATCAGAAAATGCTTCCTACAGCTCCCTTCTCAAAGGTCCTCAGGAAGCCCAATTTTCTTTTTAAATTTACAATTGTCACACGAAAACACCGCACTACATACGTCAGGTAACAGGTTGGATGTGGCAGCTATGTGGGATGAGTTTGCCTAGGTAGGTTACAGTTTTTTCTTGGCATGTACAGGAAGCCCCGCTCTGTGGCAGGACCTTGTCTCTGGCAGCAATCATTGGCTTCTCGTTTACTGACCCTCTTGGATGACATGGCTGTCGGCAATGCATTGCCGCTGTCAAAGGCATTCATGGGAAGACACGTGTAGCATATGGACACAGGTTTGAAGTGATTCACCTCCCGCCGTCACTGCCGACCATGTCTCCAGACACATAATACCTCTATTCAGCAGTCCCCAAGTGCACCCCGCAGGCGCGGGCCTCGGACTTCCATTAAGGGGCAGGTCCCTCGGGATCCTGTAGTGGCAGTGGCAGTGGCAGTGAAGGTGCTTTGTTGTCGGCCACACCAACCCGCTGTTCACAGCTGGAAGCCCAAAGGGGCTCGCCCACTCTTGCCCTCATTCACGCAGCCATTGATGTCATGTCAACCAGCTGCCCTGCGGTCACTACATTGGCTGTCGCCTGCAGTGTGTCCTCTCCTTACAGGGCTGGCGTGTGGCCTTGACCATCTGGACTGAGTGGTGTCCCGTCTGTCCATCCGCTACATCCACTGCATTGTCAGCAACATCTCCCAAAACGTCTGACACGTCCCCATCAGCTCAGCAGCAAATAGTCTGCACAATCCTTATCAGGAGACTTAGTGCCATGTTTTTACAAATGTGTTTACAACATAAATAAAATGAATTATGATGAAAGATTATGCCAAGAATAAAACAGTTTACAATTCCTAAAATATAATCCTATTCTATAACATAAATAATTTGATATTATTTCAGCAATAATTTTAAATGATTAATTTTCTTTATAATCTTAAGTAGTGGTGAGGTGTTGTACTGTATGATAGTGTAGTGTTAATTTCCCACACCCTTACATGCAATCAAAATACTAAGCCGGCTTAGACTACACATTCACTTCAGTCATTCTCATTCCATCTAAGTCTACTACTTATTCATGCAGCCCAATTACTGTGAAAGATATGCAATTAATATAGTCCCATTTCGTTGTCACTAAGGTGGCACTAACGCTGGTGTATCGCGTGAATCTCGATGATTACCAACATCACCAATCTGCTCGCTGTCCTAAATAGGATTAAAGAAAAACGTGAAATGCTCTCCTTTTCTGGAACAGACACAAAATTTTCTCGGGTTGTTGTACAAATTTTCTTCACTCCAGTCCCTGAAACAAACAAAAAAGCACAAGGTATTAACACCAATTGACTACCAAGCTATGTATCTTCCGTCCTTCTCTTTCTCACTAATTGATGGTGTGCCTCGCTCATTCTACATCTACATCTACATCTACATTGATACTCCGCAAGCCACCCAACGGTGTGTGGCGGAGGGCACCTTACGTGCCACTGTCATTACCTCCCTTTCCTGTTCCAGTCGCGTATGGTTCGCGGGAAGAACGACTGTCTGAAAGCCTCCGTGCGCGCTCTAATCTCTCTAATTTTACATTCGTGATCTCCTCGGGAAGTATAAGTAGGGGGAAGCAATATATTCGATACCTCATCCAGAAACGCATCCTCTCGAAACCTGGCGAGCAAGCTACACCGCGATGCAGAGCGCCTCTCTTGCAGAGTCTGCCACTTGAGTTTATTAAACATCTCCGTAACGCTATCACGGTTACCAAATAACCCAGTGACGAAACGCGCCGCTCTTCTTTGGATCTTCTCTATCTCCTCCGTCAACCCGACCTGGTACGGATCCCACACTGATGAGCAATACTCAAGTATAGGTCGAACGAGTGTTTTGTAAGCCACCTCCTTTGTTGATGGACTACATTTTCTAAGCACTCTCCCAATGAATCTCAACCTGGTACCCGCCTTACCAACAATTAGTTTTATATGATCATTCCACTTCAAATCGTTCCGTACGCATACTCCCAGATATTTTACAGAAGTAACTGCTACCAGTGTTTGTTCCGCTATCATATAATCATACAATAAAGGATCCTTCTTTCTATGTATTCGCAATACATTACATTTGTCTATGTTAAGGGTCAGTTGCCACTCCCTGCACCAAGTGCCTATCCGCTGCAGATCTTCCTGTATTTCGCTACAATTTTCTAATGCAGCAACTTCTCTGTATACTACAGCATCATCCGCGAAAAGCCGCATGGAACTTCCGACACTATCTACATTCTGCAAAAACATACCAAAGTGACTTGCACATTCCATGCTCACGCCACATAGTACAAACTATCACCCAAGATCAACCACTCAGGTGCTCGCAAATTACTTGTGAACGCCCACACGAATATCATCACACAATAGTGCGGGAAAGCACATGTGAAAGCCACAAGCAAGTAACCACAGTGAACCACAACTGCGTTAGACACGATAGCTCATGTGTGTAACCCCACTCGAATCTATCTATATCCAAATCCCGCTCCAGCTACTGCTGGGTCTGGTTGCTGATGAGTCCTCTCCATTCGGCACGGTCCTCCCACCACTTTTCTTCCTCCACTTGCTGCCAGGTCACACCTCTCCTTTCTACAGATATTCTCACTCCCATTTTCCACCGTGTTCTTGGGCGCCCTCTAGGTCTTTTCCCATCCATCTTTAGTTCTTCCATAATTTTGGGGAGTCTCTGCCCATGCATCCTCTTAACATGCCCATACCATCTTAATCTCTTTCTTTCAATTTCTTCTCTCATACTTTCTTGTTTAAGGTCTTTTCTAATCTCTACATTCCTTACCCTGTCCATTCTTGTTTTTCCCTTAACTGCTCTGAGAAGTTTCATTTCCCCTGCTTGCAGTCTGCTCCAGTCCCTTTCTGTCATCGTCCATGTTTCTCCACCATAGGTGACAATAGGGATGTAATAATTCTTATACATAAGGAGTTTTGCTCTTTCTGAAACTTCATTATTCCAAATCAGGTGTTTTATTGTTTGGTAGAAATTCAGCTCTGAGATGACCAACCGTACATCTAAAAAACTTGCTATATGTTATGAAGAAATACTTGAGTTAAATTCTGACAATGCCAACTTTTACGGCTAGCAGTAATGGGAGAAGTTCCTATGCTAATTACAATGGTGAATCACAAGAAGATATGAATGTTATTTTTAAAATTATGATAGCTAAACAAACTTATGCTACAATGCTTATGTTTGGCTGTCATCGACCCTTAAACTATCTGTGGCTTGTTCAGGTCAGTGGCGCTGGTTAGCATTTCCTCGCGCCCCTCGACCTGGGTCGCCCACGAATCTCAATTTCCTCGATCTGAGCCCCATTTCCGTTTCCTCTGTTGTTCAATTGCGTCCATCTTCTGTTGTCATTGAAACTGGAGCCATGGCTTCGCCATCCATTGTTTTGTGGTCCATAGCCTTCATTCCTCCTTCCATTCCAGCCTCTGTTGCGTAGTACATAATTATTGCGGTTTCCATTCCAGTCTCTTCGATGTACAACTTTATTACTCCAGAGATTACCCGACCGTGAATGGTTTCCGTAAGGCGCTCCATTCCGCGCATTTCCGTTCCTATTATTGTAATGGTTATATTGTGGACGCGACATAGGGCCTGCGACGTATCTGTCACATTTTCCTCTGTATTTTCTGCTCTGAATGCGTGCTCTCGTAAAGTGTGTTACGAAAAGTACTGAGTTCCACTTCACACCTGCCAGCTAATACTTGTCGATATGCTGACGGAAGTTTGGTGTAACAATGACAAATAATTTCACCAGTAGAGCATGGTATGTCAAGATACTGGTTCTTGTCAATCATTGCATCAAGGAACTTAACTGGGCTTTTGTAGCCTGAACTCTCGAAATCTTTGCCAACAAACATCTCTTATTTATTACGCTCTTGCGTCTCCTTGGACCAGTAGATATTTAGGAAGCTGTCCTTGAACTCCTGGTAATTTCTACACGTTGCTGATATTCCGCGCATTTTCTCCACAACTGATTCTTGCGAGTGTCCGCAAATAAATTCCAGCTTGTATTTTAAAGGTCAATTTAGAGGTAAAGAACGTTCAAATTGTGATATCATTGTGGGATGAGTAAAATTACCCTCATCTCAGAAAATTTCGAATTTTCGGACTTGTAAGAAGTGTTGAAAATCAAATGTTGTTTCATCGACAACTTCAGTCCTTTGGAAAATATCTGACCTTTGGAGGTCCTCGTTCGACGTCTCCTCATTTGTGCTCCATCCTCGGCTTCGAGAAAATGCGACATTCATCTCATCATATCCTCTGCTTGCTGCTAATGGTATACAGTTGCCGTCCCGACTGAATTTGTTTCTGGTTCTGTTGGGTTCGCGCTTGGCCGCATTTGAATTTGTTTCCTTTGCGCCTCCTCCAATTTCTTCTCCATGCACGTGTTGATCGCTTCCTGTTGCGCTTTGGTCGAAAGGAGAGCCCGGACCTATTCAGTCTCGCTCACTGGAGTTGCAGTTGTTACCTCCGACCTAGTGGTGGTGGTTAGGTGGTGGTTAGTGTTTAACGTCCCGTCGACAACGAGGTCATTAGAGACGGAGCGCAAGCTCGGGTTAGGGAAGGATTGGGAAGGAAATCGGCCGTGCCCTTTCAAAGGAACCATCCCGGCATTTGCCTGAAACGATTTAGGGAAATCACGGAAAACCTAAATCAGGATGGCCGGAGACGGGATTGAACCGTCGTCCTCCCGAATGCGAGTCCAGTGTGCTAACCACTGCGCCACCTCGCTCGGTCCGACCTAGTCCCTAATTTGCGCAGCTCACATTCTAATTTGTCCATGGCCGCTGAGTCGTCATTTTGCCGCTTTTCCACGCATTCGACCTTCTTGCTCAAATTGATTACCGCCTCTCGTTCTTGCAATCCTATGCGTTTACTCATTTTCGATGCTTCAGCTGCTATTCGTCTGGCGTCTTCTTAGCATCATGTGCAATCTGTAAACCTTTCATTGCTTTGGTGTTTACTATCTTTATGTTTTCCTGGAGTTTATTTGCCCATGGCCTGAGTTCCTCTCGCAACTGTTTTTCCTGAGCACCAATATTTCCGATGTCCGCACTCGTCTCGTTATTATCTCGTACTAACTTATTATTTTTCTCCGCCATTCCTTCTAGTCTACTAATCTTTTCCTCCATACCTTTTAGTATATCTAGTTTCTTCTCCATTCCTATTAAAAATGCCACTAGATTGAAGTCTTCTTCGTTTTCCTCAGTATCGTGATCGACCGAACTCATACATCATTTCTGCATTGTAGTTTCCGCATTACTGCGTTCTGATATCGCCCTGTCTTCTCTGTCCGGATTTCTAATAAGCGCAGTGGCCGAGCGGTTCTAGGTGCTACAGTCTGGAGCCGCGCGACCGCTACGGTCGCAGGTTTGAATCCTGCCTCGGGCGTGGATGTGTGTGATGTCCTTAGGTTAGTTAGGTTTAAGTAGTTCTGAGTTCTAGGGGACTGATGACCACTGAAGTTAAGTCCCATAGTGCTCAGAGCCATTTGAAACATTTTTTTCTAATAAGCGCATCTGCCTCGATATGTTGTGGTTCACTCACATCTTCTATCACACGCGATCTGACACTGCCTGTCCCCTCAAGAAAAGCTATCTCGCTTTCGTCTCCCTGATTCCCTTTTGTGCGACCTCGTTGTTGCTAACACTGTTCAAAAGCAACGATTCCCTACTTCCAAACGGTGCCTCAGACGCTTCATTGCGTTCTTCCTCCATGACGTATGCTTTATTTTCCCGCTCCCAGTCTACTACTCTAGCCCTACTTCTCGTTATCATTCAATTCTCTATCAACAACAACGTAAATTATCCGTTAAAGACGTGGACAACGTATTATCTAACTCACACGATATACGCAGTATAATGCAATGACAGTAGTACACGAGATTCAAAATAAAAAACAACCAAATACCAAGCAAATACAATAGTAAACACCACAAAAATAACACGACAACGCCGTTAGCAACGACGGTAAATCGGTTGACAAATGACACAGAATTCGCTGACACAAATGCACTATAAATAAAACAAATAAACACAGTAACAACACAATCAGAGCATTAAGTATCTACATCATACTAATGAACCATATTTTTCTTAATAATGCGCGCCTGTTTAGCAAGTACGCAAACTAACAGCGTCACAGAAGTGCCAAGGTCCAAGATCCTGGCAGTGGTTCGCCAAATCCTGTGAGGAGACGCCAAATGAAAAGCTTCTACTTATGTTTCTAATCTAGACTGTAATAATAAAATGGGAAGGAACTGTTAAACAGAACTCAGGCAGAAGTTGTGATCTAAATCACAATAGATTTATTATTTCTTAACATTACAAGATAACAAAAACGGCGAAAGAAACATTACACAAACATTTTTTATTTAACAAACGCTTTCACTAACACGGGGTCTATGGTGTACAAAGTGATCACCTGGGGATCGACACACGACATTAACCAAAACACTAATCGGTTTATCTGACTTCATACACGTGAATCTGGGTTATGGCACAAAACTACGCCACCATCAAGCATCTATACTCTACTATTCAAAGAAGAAAAATATGGTTCGAAAGAACAGGGTGCTAAGAAATATATATTAGAGACCTACGCGGCAGCAGCGAATACTTTACCCTCCTGCTGGTCAAGGCGGCACACCACGATGTGTTCAGTGCCTGAAATCGTGGACGGTGGCAATGTGCTATTAATGGTGTGTTCCCGAAAAATGTAAGTACGTGGTGTCGCATTCGGTTAATTCGGAACACAGATACTTTCCTATGAGCCTCTGAAACCCCGGTGTATACCAGTATGCAGGTGGACATGTTTGCTTGTCTGCCAAACCAGTTTGATGACTCAGTGCCATGACTGTGCGTGACAGAATATGTCAAACGTTTAGACAGCCGACTAAAGACAAATACGTAAAACCACACTTCACTCGTTGTGAGTGCGATGATATAAGCAGTACCTCTGACGGCTCAGAAGGTGACTGGCACCGACTCTTAATTGGCACACTAGAAAAGGTCACCAGTCTCACCATTTAGGTAGAGACCTGCAGTTCTTTACTAGCAAAGCCAGTACAAGAGAGACTTCTCCCTTTCAGCTCGCTTCCTCCTCAGGTCGGTACCAAAAGCACAATTACATTTTAGACTCGCTCCACTTCCGCACAAGCCAATCACGAGCTGGAGCCCGGCATTCTTTGCTGGAACTGCGAGAAAAAGGAAAAAACATTCATCTTCGCAGCCTCTTTCCCACGCGTTTGCCATGTCTTATGCTAACAACATGCATAGGATGGAAGCACAGCTCTCCATAAACAGCTTGTTATCTCCATTTCAAAGTTTCCGAAGAACGGCCATGAACTTGCTAAAAGCCTCGTGATTTCACAATATGTTTTGAAACAGAGTCTGGACGTCTGGGCGCCAGTCCCACGGAAATTCGCAGAACGTTCACAGTTCTTTTGTCGGCTTCCTCCCTAACATGGGCCCATCCTCTGCTTTTTTTGGCCGTCTATCACGCGCTGGCCAGTGGAGCAGCGACTTCTTGGCGCTAGTCCGTATACCTCCCATTCGGTGCCAACTAAATGTCTTCTCAATGAGACGGCGAAACTCGACCGTCCGGAAATGTCTCCAAACGTTCCGCACAAGAAACGCCCTTTGCTGGGTCCACCATCGCCGCAGCTTTTACTGCAGTCGTTTAAATCGGCACCCTATTCCTTTGAATGCAGATAAAGCTTACTATAATTCCTTTCATAGAGCACGCAAACAAGATCATTAACTACTGATCACCATTTCATAATAATGTATGAAGTCAAGTCGCAGTAAAGATCATATTCTGTAAGAACATGAAGCGGCGTAACACCGAATCAGAAGTGAGAGTGCCCTGCAATCTTTCACATGTCCAGTCATCTTGACAATAGTGATTGTGATGAAAGTTAATTTATGCTGTACATACAACCAAATCACAGATGCACTGTCTCTGATAAAAAACATGGGTAATACAGTTAACTCACACAAAAGATAAATACACAATAAATTTTCATAAGATTGCAACTAAATTATGTAACTCTTATTCAGACCATATAATCCCAGTGCTCAACCACATATTCGATGAGTTATCATAGTGTGTATTTCCCAAAGACTAGGAGAAACTGAGAAATGATGTTGGTGAATTTCGTATGATACTAAAATCAAATCGGAATTGTCAAATTACTTCAGTATATTTATTTATTTTACTGAGCAGCTTTGGATGTACATGCAAGGATTAGCTCTAAGTAGATATTTGAATTGTCAGTTTCATAAAATAAAAATCACATACACTATTTAATTATCACAGGTGTATCATTTTTAAATACAGTAGCACCATACCTGATAACAGATTTTGCATCTACTGTACAATATATACATACACAGTTTAATTCTAACGTACTGTACATAAGTAGACACTTTGTGTGTATTGTCATACTGCCTATATAACTTTTAATTCTATTACACCACATGCCTATTTCCAGTTTCTTGCATGTAGCAAGATCTCACTGACTGAGGAGCAAGGAATTGCTACAAATACTAGTTTTATTTTTTGAATTTCTCATTCATGCTGTTGTTTGAATTATGAAGCTGTCAACAGCCGAACAGTTTTATTGCCGTACAAGCAGCGTTTCTTTCATGTGTAGCTGTGGTATGTTGAGGAAGACTTAGCTTTATACTGTTTCTGGTAGCATGACTAGATATGTCTTGAATTTTAAAGATTTTTTTTCTTATTTTCCCTTGCAAAAGACATATTTTGTATACATACGTATTGTAGAAGGTTAGAATTTTAAGATTTTTGAATAACAGCTTACAGCTGTCTGTTTGTCATGCATTTTCCATTATTCTGATTTGCTGTTTTTTGCAGTTCGAATATTTTAATTGTATCACTCAACCTACCATGCCATTAAAATACGAGAAATACACTATTTGCATAACAGCATCTCCTGTTTGTGGCTTAACATTGTGCGGAACAACTACAATGGAACTTAGTTTGCTAGTTATAGTGGCAAAGTGGTCTTTCAAGAGTAAACATTTATCTGCAATGAACTCTAAGAATTTTGTGTTTTGTACTAAATTATGTCCAGAGTCTGTAATTGTGAGGATTTCTCTACTTTTCTTTTGTTGTTGTTCCTGAACAATATTGCTTTAGTAGTCTGATTATTGAAAATTAGCCTTTCAGTTTAAAGTTACTGAGCCACAGACTAAAGTATCATTTTGCTTTTTGTTGTTGTGTCCTGTAAATATGTCAGTGGTATCATCTGCAGAAAGAATCATTTGACTCTCGGCTTTTAGAAGTAAATTGTTTATATATGACAGGAAAAACAAAGATCCTCATACTAAGAGTTGTTCCTCTAATTCCGTAGTGGTCAAGCTTATTAATTAAAATGTCATGTAGAAAGCTTCAGATAAATTATGAAGTATGCCAATAAGATTTAACCTGGATCTTATTCCACTGAGATTACATTTATACATTCAAATGCAGCAGAAACTGTCGATTTTTCTTTCTGGAACCCAAAGTATCCACCATTTATGATGCCATTTCGTTCAAATAAAATATAAATTTAAATATAAATTTATAAATATTTATTTATTATAAAATATTATAAATAAATAAATATCATAAAATTTATAAATTTATAAATATAAATTTAATATAGTTTTGTAAACAAAACCTGCCCTTTTTTTGCTGCACTGTGTTTTATTTCTCCCAGACGCATTTTATACTTTTCACTTTAAGGCCTCATTAGTGGGATCGAGAATGATATTGTTTTGTTTTGATATGTGCTACCTGTTGCCACATTATAGATCAGTTAATGTCTCGTTTTTTATCTAAATAACTGATTATTTACAGCTTTACGCATTTTTGTTTGGCATCTGCGTTTTCTCTCATCTAGTCACTGGCTGGAGGCTACACTACAGCTCTATTTACGAAACATAAACATATTTTTATGTTTCAAACTTTTTTTAACCTTTTCATCTTATTTACCCTTATTGTTGTGATGTGCTATTAGTCTTCTGTCACTAATTATAGATATTTGATCTAAAGCTTTGATTTCAAGACGTAACTGCTGTGAAACCACTGTCTGTCTCATCGTGTTTGGTTTTCTTATGTACATGTTGCCAATGTAACTGAGTATATGCTGAAAAGTAATGTCTATTCATTTCTGTCTTGTTTATGTTTATGTATATGTATGTGTGTGTCTGTGTGATACGTGTCTAGGGCAACAGCAATAGGGATGCTTAGCTGGTAACCAGTCTGATAGATGTCTCTGCAGTCAAGCTGCCGTGATCCTCCTAGGAATGCAGCAGCTGCAGCAAACCGGGATACATCGCTATCGCCTGCCACCGTAATGATGCATGATACCCACACTAACAAACCCAACCTTGCATGAACTATCGCAGCTAGTAAGCCACTACTGCTCTTACTACCCATCCCACTGTCGCAGAGGTTTCTTTCCGACGGCATGAGCCTTGGCACTTTTTTCCCTCTGCTCTTCAAATTGCTACCCTCATTCATGTTTCGTCCAATAACTATCACCTGATGGACCGTGTTAATGCATAGTCTTACCCAGATGCACATCACAGCCTAGCATCCTATGATCCACCTATTAGATAACTAACATTTTGACGGAGGTGGCAGTAGAACTTTTGGTTTGGTCACCACGTTAGTGCGGGCATGGAGGGGCCCCATCTCTATTATAATGCCATGATCCTCAGTGAGTCCAACATGCCCATTTATGACGTTTAGCTCGGGAGAAGCCAATTCAGGGCAACGGCCAGTCGAAGATTTATCGCGAACATGGCACTCTTTTTTATGACTTGTTACAATTAAATGTCAGGTAATGACATATTGGTGTTAAAAAGCCTACGGATCAGTGTTAACATAAAAATTGAAGTCTAACATTCTGTAATCGCAGCATAGCACAGTATAATGTGTGAAGCCTGTCAGAGGCAGAAAAAAGTACGTTGGAGCCTGACCATAAATAATTTGTATCATCAGTAAAGTGTTGTTCAAGTGATTTTATAGTGGAGAAAGGTGTTAGAGCAAGCTCACTAACGCATAAATGGTACCACACAAGTTGTTTTGTGAAATTAAAACTCTGATAGGATCTCTTGCGATTGTGGTCAACTGTGTAACGGTCTCCAAGTAGCAACGGAAATGTGCAGTGCCGGAATCGAACTAAATGTGTTACATGAGCTTTATTGTGATATAAATGCAGCTAGAAAATACGTAGAATTTCTGGAGAATTTAAAGCACGTATTGAGGAATCTTGAAAACAAAAACTGTGAATCAAAAGTGTTTACAGCAGGCCTAAGCCTCAAAAACTACAGAACAATTTCACCATTCTATACGGTGGAAAAGCAAACAAGGAAGACTTAAATGATACAGACTGTCATCTAACAGACTCTGCTGATATACGAAAATATAGCAATATCGTTGCGCCAAAAGGCAGTAATGGCAGAAATACATATCTTAGGAAATCCAAGTTAGTTGTTGACTCATACAGTCATGGTCACGATCTCGCAAAAATCTTGCAAAACGAACGCAATCTTAGAGCTACCAGCTATGTAAAACCTGGGGCCCCTATGCGCGAAGTTATAAGGAACATACAGTGTGATAACACTACACAAGAAAATCGGACTTTGATTATAATTGGTGGTGCAAACGATGTCTATTGCAATGAACTAAAAAGTGCCGTCCGTGACTTACGAAAAACCCTAGATACAGTGAAAAATGAAAGCGTACTAGTGACTGGAATACCACACAGATATGACCCAATCGAAACGTCATGTGTCAAACAGGAAATTATTAAGGCGAATAGGCAATTTCGCAAAATATGCCAAGCATACAGAAACACAAACTTCCTAGATGTGAAGTTCTTGGAAAGGAAACGCTTCACGAGACATGGTATGCATTTACATATTCATAAGAAGAAGTTCATAGGTTCTAGAATAAATGAGAGGGCTGAGATGATGTACACAAATAACAACATCATACCTATTATTGTATCAACTCTAAACGGAGAAGCCATCTCATCACAAATGATACCAACAACAAAAAGCAGCAAAACAAACACAACCAACAGCAGTTGCACAAAATGCAGAAGTACAAACAATAATTGGAGCAGAAATGCCAACAACAGCATCACCATCAACAGCAGCATCACAGACAACAGTAACAGCAGAAATCCCAGCAACAGCAGGATGAGCAGTACAAGCAATAATCAGAACAGAAATGCCAACAACGGGATCACTATCAACAGCAGCATCACAGACAACAGTAACAACAGAAATCCCAGAAATAGCAGGAGCAGCAGCAGACTGGAAACAACCATCCACAGGGCAGCAAGTAGATGGAAAAGGATACCTCCTTTCCATCTGAAGGATTTTTTAATTGCGGATATGACGAAAAAGAAGCCACCAAGATAAGTAACATTAAATGTCCAACAGTACTCCACCAAAATATTCAGTGTATAAAAAACAAAGTGCAACAGCTGGAAGTCGAGTTACAAATCTTAGACAGCACAGTTATCTGTATTATAGAACACTGATGTAAAGAAAGAGAAATCATATATATTAATTTACCTTCATATGTCCAAGCATGTTCTTATTGCAGAAATACAATGAAAGGTGGAGGATCATGCATTTATGTTAAGAATGGCATTGAATTTAAAGTCAGAAATGATATTATCATTCTAAGTGTAGACAAAGACTTTGAAGTGTCAGCAATAGAGATAGTTGCTATAAATATGTCCAAGAAACTAAGTATATTATGTGTATACCGTTCCCACAGTTGTAATTTAGTTGTATTGTTTTCAAAACTTATTTAAAGCCTAGAACTAGCATTGACGCTGAAACATAATATCCTTTTGTGTGGGGACTTTAACATAAATACAGCTAAAACAGATGACACCAGTAACACATTTATGAATATCCTACATAGTTTTGGCATTTCATCACTAGTCAACTGTGCAACAAGAATAACCACACATTCATCATCTACCATTGACCATGTAGCTACATATGTAGGCACAGAAAACTGTGACGTACTTGTCAAAAATCTGGGACTGTTTGGCCATCTATGTCAGATCATAAAAGTAAAAGCTTGTGTAAAAAAAATCAAAACTGCATGTATATAAAAGAGTCTACTCTCCATCAGCTTTTCAAGAGTTTTCCTTAAGTTAATCCATGAAAATTGGGAAGAAGTATATATAGAAACTAATGTGAATAGCAAATTCTGCAAATTTATGTCTCAGTTCAAATTAAAATTTGAAGAAACATACCCCAAGGCATTAATTCCTTTTGGATCACCCACCAACAATAAATGGATTACTACAGGAATTACAAAATGTGCTCAAACTTGTAAATACCTAAACTCCATTAAAAAGGACAATAGTGATCCAGTTTGTAGCACTACCACAAAAACTACAAAAGGATCTACAGGAAACTACTCAACACTGCAAAAAAAAAAAAAAAAAAAACAGCCGATGATAGCTTTATAAATTTAGCCAATAATAAAAGTAAAGCTACATGGGCTGTAGTGAAACAAGCAACAGAAACTGTGAAGCAGAGTGGTACAAACACACAAATCAAGAACAAGGAAAACTTAGAAAGTAACCTGAAAGAATTAGCAAATTATGTGAAAATCTACTTTAGCAGCATTGCAACGAAGCTTTAGAAAATTTTTCAAAAAAGTGCTGATCACCCAATACAGAAGCGTATGGCAAACTCAATGGTATTGCTTCCAACTACTGAGGAGGAAGTATGCAATGTTGTAAAGCAATTAACAAAAAACTCGGCAGGTTTAGATGAAATCCCAATGTGTATTCTGAAAAAATGCATAATTGGTATCAAAGCTCCACTAACAGAAATCATAAATGAATTCTTCAAAACTGGTTGATTCCCTGACTATCTGAAGCAGGCCAAAATTTTACCAGTTCACGAGAAAGGTGACACAGAAAACGTTGAGAACTGCAGACCAGTAGCCCTACTGTCATGCATTTCCAAAGCGATAGAAACAATAACGAAAAACAGGCTTATAAGCTAAGTAACTTCAACCTCCTCTGCAATGACCAGCATGGTTTCAGGTCTGGTAGAGGTACAGAATCTGCAACAGCACATTTTTGCAAAACCAGTTTTAGAAGCACTAGATGAGAACAGCCATGTAGCTGGCCTTTTCCTAGACCTGTCTAAGGCATTTGATACAGTTGACCACCAGAAGCTGTTGCATAAGTTAGAGGCACTAGGAGTAAGGGAAGTGGTTCTCAAATGGTTTCGTTCATATCTAGAAAACAGAGTACAGTCAGTAGAGATCGCACATGTCTCCAGAGGATTAAAGTACATTGAGAAACATGTATCTGATCCACAATATATAAATATTGGGATCCCTCAAGGAAGTGTACTGGGCCCAGTATTGTGTATATAAATGATTTCCCACAACATATCAGCCATAGAGAAAAGATATTGTTTGCTGATGACAGCAACCTAGTAATCACCAGTAAGACACCAGCACAAATGCTGGAAAATTCTACTGAAGTGCTGAGGGATGTTCACAGATGGTCTCAGGGAAACAAAGTAACTCTCAACATAAAGAAAACAAATACAATGTGCTTTAGAATGAACAGAAAACAGAGTCCCTTAAATTTAAAACTAGATAACATCTTCATAGATGATGTACCTACAACAAAATTCTTAGGGTTGCACATTGACAGCCAAATGAAGTGGAATGAAATGCTATGAAACTCTCGAAAAAGATATCCACAACATGTTATGTACTTAGAGTCCTTGTATCCAAATGCAGTAATGAATGTTTGAGAACTGTATATTTTAGTTATGTTCATTCAGTAATTAGTTATGGTATTATTTTCTTGGTAAACAGTGCTCAGAATTTACAAACAGTATTTCGAATGCAAAGGAAAGCAGTAAGAATTATAACGAAAAGCAGTAAGCTGGTCCACTGCAGAAAACTTTTCAAAATGTTAGAAATTCTAACTGTTCCTTGTGAACTTATATTCCAAACCATAGCGTACATCAAGAAAAACATAGAAAATTACAGCACAAATAGCAGTTTTCATAACTATAGAACAAGAACAAGACTCAAAACAGCTTCTTGTATGTATGTGTAAAACTGCATAATAAACTGCCACAGAAAATAAAAGAAACAGATAACATGTACCACTTTAGGGGAAATCTTAAACTGTTTTTGCAGGAACACTGCTTTTACGCTATAAGTGAACTCCTTTGTACAAAATGATTGTAAATAACTCTTGTTTCACAATATTTAACTATATGTAACGTTTTGATAAGGATTGTAAATAACTTATATTTAACTACATGTAACAGCAAACTGTATAAATATATGAATGTACACAAAGTGACAACATCCACACATTTTAAAATGTCCACGAATGGCTAAACAAATAAATAAAAGCCAGTCTGATTAAAAAAACAAGAGAATATGTTGTTTCAAGCGAGACAAGCAGGAAAGACGTTTATATTCTTCCTTGTCACAAATACTGGCTGTTTATTTGTGAATATATCGCCATTTCCAAGAGTGTATATATAAATAATATGCATGAAGACACTTCCTCAAACATGGCAACATGTGTTGACTATAGTACAAATGTAAACATTAATATTAAACTATAGTCAGTCTCTTATCACAACCTCTATTTAGGTTTCAAATTTTTGCCTTCACCAATTCTCAACCACAATATCACCTTCCAGCATAACCCAGAACTCAAGCTGTGCTGCACATCAGTCTTGTCACCACAACCAAGATTTCAGGTGGAGGGGTGGGGGGTAGGTGGTGTCAAATAGCAAATGTTTGCCCCTTTTCATTCCAACATGAAGATATCGGTTTTACAGATCAATTAGAACATCAGTTCATGAAAAAAAAGGATAGGCTCTTCAGGTTTCCGAAACCTGTCTTTTGTGTACAATATGCATACACAACACCAAATGAAAGCCATTGCTGAAAAGAATGTGTTAAAATGGAGTATGATGCATACACAATCAGTTGTCCCAATTTAAACAAATTTGTGCTGAAGGTTTTTTAAAGCCAATATGTCATTAAGTAACATTTAATTGAAACAAATGCAAAAAGAGTGACGTGGTTGTGATAAAACGTGGGTGTGCCATTGCCTTGAATTGGCATTTCCCAAGGTAAAGGCCAGAAATGGACGCCCTGGAGTTACAAAGGATCCTGATAGTGAGACCATAGAGACACGTATCAGATTGCTCTGTAGTCAAGCGTTCCCAGTTAGTGCTGTGTGTGTGTGTGTGTGTGTGTGTATGTGTGTGTGTGTGTGTGTGTGTGTGTGAGCAAGAGAGAGAGAGAGAGAGAGAGAGAGAGAGAGAGAGAGAGTATATATGAACGGATTTTTTCTTTTCTTTGGGCGTGGGCGAGTTGGTGGTTACTCAGTGCAAGCTGTAGAATGTGAAATATGAATGTAACAGCTGTCAGAGAATTGTTGAAAGTTTTGGTGTTTAGCTGATTTGAGTTTTGGTCTAAATTTTTTGTGGAGAGGTTCATGGACAAGTGAGAGAAAGTCGTTGAGTATTATTATTATTATTATTATTATTATTATTATCCTCTATTTTAGCTGTTAGTGCCAGCAGTGAGTTGTTTGGCATGTGTACTTGATCATTCAACAGGGTTTTCTTTTCTGCCTCAGTTTTCAATAAGTGGTTATTTTCCTGCTTGGTTAGAAGATATTATTTTATTGTTGATTATAGTTATTTTTATTTCATCATCTCTTGTGGTTGGTTTGTGATAATGTTCTCTTAGACGTTCTGCAAATGTGTAGTGGTTTGTCCCTTACTTCCACACTTTCATGTTTTCTTTGAAACTGATATCAAATGTTCTGCCTGTTCATTGTATGTATCTGCCACCGCAAGTGTTTCATGGTAAGGATATATACCTGCTTTCTGGTATATGTCTCCGTTTTTTGTCAGTTTTGAAATGTATTTTTCGATAGAACTGTTTGTTGTGTATTGTATGTTTATTCCCTGCCTTTGAAAACATTGGTGATTTTATGTGTGCATTAGTGTTTGTATGTCATTATATGCTATCTTGTGTTTTTGTTTACATTTTCTGATTATTCTGTGTAGTTGTTATGGTACTGTGTGTTTGTGATATTGCCAATGGTTTTATGGTTTCTACTTTTATTTTACTTTTAATTTAGTCATTTAGCTTTGTGACTATGTTACTATTGTAACGATTGTTTTGGGCTATCTGCATTACTATGTCAAGTTATACTTGGTAGTTTTCTTGCTTGAGTGACACTGTATTGAGTCTGTGGAGCGTGTGTTGAAATGCTACTTGCTTTTGTGAATGTGATTGGTTTGAGAAATGGGGAATGATAGTGTCAGTTGTTGTGGGTTTATGGTAAATTTCAAAAATATGCTTATTGTTGTGTTTTTTGATAGCTGTATCCACAAATATAATTCAGTTGTTCTGTTATTTTTTCCATTGTGAATTTTATATTTTTACCTACCTTATTGATCTTAGCATGTATTTTTTAAATTTTCGTTTGTAGTTCGTTGATTAAGCAAAGCATGTCATCCATATATACAAAAACAATACAGTATGTTACATTATTTTGCTGCTATTTTTGTGAAAATGGTCTGTTCAATGCTGCTCGTAAAAATATTTAGGGAGGCTCCCGACACTGGGGAGTCCATTGGTAATCAATTTTCTTATAAATATTATCCATTATCGAATTCGAACTAATTTTGTTCTGTTATAAGCTTTATTAATGCGAGTATTTCGTTAATCTGTTCATCAGGGAGTTGACTATGTGTTTTCAGGTTCTTATCTATGATTTCTATTGTTTCTGGTATTGGTATGTTGGAATGTGTGCTTTCTATATGAAATGAGAGTAGAGTTGCTGTGTCAGATTTTTTAATGTATTTTATTTGTTTATTAGCTGTTTAGTGTTTTTAATGGTTCTGTCTTCCTGTACTCTGAAATTTTGAGACAGTAATTTTAACATGTATCCAGTGAGCTTGTAAGTGGGGATTTTCTGAATCCAGTGTTGGCCTCAAGGGAGACTTAGTTTGTGGAGATGGCTTCAAGGACAGATGCAGTGGAATTAATCTGTGTCAGCTTCCTTATATGTGTGTAATCCTGTGTAAATTTTTCAGAGTGTTTTTTGCTTTTGTCTGGAATCTGTTTGTTGGGTCTGATTTTAATTTTGTAATGCTATTTTGTGGGATGAATTCCTTTTTTTCAATGTGTTGTTCTTTGTCTAGAAGCACTGCTGTGTTCCCATCATCTGCTTTTGAAATTATGATATTTTCCTGTTTAATTTTTTCCTGGTTTTTTTATGTGTTGCAGTTTGTTACTTGTGTTGCTGTGGTTTCTAATCGGTTCATATATTATGGTTGCTTTTTTTTCTAGTTCTTTAGTTAATCCAATGTCGACATTGTTGTTTTCTTTCCTATCTTCCCTTGTCAATACACTTTCTGCTTCTATAATTAGATTTTTCACATATTCTTCATCTATTTCTGAATTTACATTGTACTTTAATCCATTCTCTAACAATTCTCTTTCTGTACTGTGTGTCTGTAAGTTTCGCTAATCTTGAGTAGAATTTGTGTGTGAGTGTTTTCATTGATTGTGTGTAGAGTTATTCTGTTCTACACGAACTTGCAGCATCTTGAAGCTGAAGAATATGTCAGAAAGCTATTTTGTAATTTAAATAAATGCTTGTAGCTTGCATTGAGAAGTATCTGTTTATTTCTTGATGGTGACTATTTTTGGACACTTATGTCCATGTTCATACCATCTGTGCTGTAAGTATGACAATTACAGGCGATAGGCCATGTACAGAAACTGCCCCTGCAATGATCAAGGCAGTATAGCGTCACATGCTGTTTATGTTACTGGAGAGGCAGTTTCCATATATGGCCTACCGCTTGTATTTGTCGCACTTACAGTTTGCACAGTTTGAAAATGGACACAGGTTTCTGGAACTGGTCACCATCAAGAAATAAAAAGTAAATGCTTCTCAAAGCAGTTTATGACAAAGCTACAATCATTTGGCGTTTTCTGAGTTGACTAATCTTTCTTCTACGAACTGTTTCCTCTCTTTGTACAGCAGTTTCTGTGTGACTTTCAACTGTGTTAACCAGATGGGAGAAAATGGCCATATTCCAGAATCAGCTTTTCACTCTGCAGCGGGGTGTACACTGATATGAAACTTCCTAGCAGATTAAAAGTGTATGCCAGACCGATATGCGAACTTGCGACCATTGCCTTTCGCGAGCAAGTGCTCTACCATCTGAGCTACCCAAGCATGACTCACGACCTGTTCTCACAGCTTAAATTCTGCCAGTATACAGAGAGATTTAAATTCATATGTATCCTCAGTTCCATACAAAAACATTAACTATGTGACTCCTTTAAGCTACTTGTATTAGTTTTCAGGTTATTTACTAAAAACAAAATGTGAAATGAAAACACCCTTAGTCATAGTAGATTAAGTATTATTTGTATTTGTTGTAGAAAGCTCTACTTACATTACTCGATTACAATAATGCTATAATACAGCTGTGACAAATTTCAAGAATGTAATATAAATAACAACCACTAAGAGGAATCTTAAAGAGGCAGATCAGAGGTCATGTTCTACTCTCAGTTCCATTCTAAAAATTCTAGCCGCCAAAGGTTAAATGCAGTCGAGCTAAAACTTTTTCAGTGACTAAAGCCATATTAACTCCATTCATACAAAAATGAAGAAAATTTGAAATTGTTACATGCTAGAGATATTAATTAATATGTGCTTGGGAAATGGGCCATGTAGATGCTGCTACCTGTGTATAAGGTGGTTGATAGCAGATGTTTTGTTCGGTGGTCTGCTGAACCCATATATAAATACAGCCAGTGAGGCAGAGAGAAAGAGACACTTTGCACGAAGATATAAATTTATCTTCATCAGTCAAACGTCTACATATGCTGTGCTTGGATGACCGCCAGGCTACTACCAAAAGTGATTTTGATATAAGTAGGAAGAGAACTCTCAAGGGTTGTTCACCACACTGGATCACTTAGTTTTCATGGAAGTAACTGTTTGTGTGCTGCCCATAATGCTGACAAACCCGCATGGCAAGTGGTGAGATTATTTTCCACTTTTAAGGTGAGCAATTAATTTGATGATTAGAAGTGAGTGTGATAGACTGTTTTACTTGGAACTTACCGTAGAGGTCGTCTCTGAACTGATAATAGTGCTATTTCTGATAGGGACATTATTATTATCGTCAGGAATATTATTATGTTTATGCTTGTGAACTGACTATTTTAATCAGTTACAACTGAAAACTTTTATTTATAATCAGAGTTTCTGATGCCTCTGAGTAAATAGCAAGTAGGAATATTTTCTTCCAGTGAGTACGAGGCGTAATGTGCACTTGCAGACTGGAAACTGTGGTCAATATGTTCTCCATCGCTTTCTGAGTGACCGCATAAATAGTTTTCAGGCTCTTGTAAAGACTGATGGACTTCAGCCAGCGGAGAAATAGGCAATGGCGGAGCATTACTGGAGTTCATGGAGAGAGACATTTTTGAGTGGAGAGCATAAGGGAGCGATTCAGCACGCTTTATGTCGAATTCTGGAAGAAGGCACAACTGCCTGAGGTATAATGTGAATTTTGGACATATGGTTGTTGATTATGGGCAGTGAACGGCTGCTAGAAAGAATGAGATTTTCACTCTGCAACAGAGTGTGCACTGATATGAAACTTCCTGGTAGATTAAAACTGTGTGCCGGACCGAGACTCGAACTCAGCACCTTTGCCTTTTGCGGGCAAGTGCTCTACCAGCTGAGCTACCCAAGCACGACTCACGCCCCGTCCTCACAGCGTTAATTCTGCCGGTACCTCGTCTCCTACGTTCCAAACTTCACAGAAGCTCTCCTGCGAACGTTGCAGAATTAGCACTCCTGGAAGTAAGGAGGGTTAGTTCTGCAGGAGTGCTAGTTCTGAAAGGTTCGCAGGAGAGCTTCTGTGAAGTTTGGAACGTAGGAGACCAGGTACTGGCAGAACTAAAGCTGTGAGGACGGGGCGTGAACCGTGCTTGGGTAGCTCAGTTGGTAGAGCACTTTCCCGCAAAAGGCAAAGGTCCCGAGTTCGAGTCTCGGTCCGGTACACAGTTTTGAGGCTGCTAGAAAACTTCAACTTCTGAAGGGACTTAAGCTTTCACGGAAATTGCTCCAGGGCAGAAATTTAACTTTCCCATTTGCATTTTGGAATTGAGGCTAGACAGTATGAGTGTCTACTCGTCGTCTCCCATGTATTGATATGTAAATCATCAAACTAAATTCTGAATTATATCGAGATGATGAATATTTCATGTATTATGATCATGAAATGGACCTAGTTTTTTGTTAATCTTGGGTGACTATTTAGCTTGTGCATTCTGATGTCATTCTTGTAGTGAACTTATCATAACTTCGTTCCATTTTTATAAGGTTATCTTTCTTTCTGTATTATAGTTGGTAATCACTGAACCACTTTCCATTGATTGGAAATGGTTTACCTGAATGAACATTATTCAACATAGTTTCCTAGTGTTCTCTACATCAGTTTCAGGCGTTATAATATAACAATTTTTATTAATTATTCATTCATCTTTTATTTAATATTCTTGATTATTTTATTACTTCGCAGTTCCAGCCAGTACAGGGACTATTTAACCGCATTATCACAGCTGCAGGTTACGACTTGTAGCAAGTTAGCTGTTGGGATTGAAAGCAGATGTGTACAGCTCAACACTATGACTTCGACGTGGCATCCTTTTAAACACAGCCCTTAACAGCCCAGTTATGTAAGATACAAGTTGCCACAGGTAAAGTTACACCTATCTGAGTCCCCAATATGGCCGAAAACGCCATGAAGTTTGGACTGAGAATTGCAACAGTTGGGATCGAATAGTTTCATCCTGCATGCTTCTAGCCCATTCACACATAGATATAATAGTACT
The DNA here is from genome assembly GCF_021461395.2 of Schistocerca americana. Classification (NCBI taxonomy): domain Eukaryota; kingdom Metazoa; phylum Arthropoda; class Insecta; order Orthoptera; family Acrididae; genus Schistocerca; species Schistocerca americana. The sequence continues at coordinate 894,676,431 of NC_060121.1, forward strand.
CAGGCTACATAAAAAAATAACACATCTTATAAGCATTGTTTGCAAATGCAAATCATTATTATTAAGACTCAATTAAAAACGGTTTCTAATAATAGACACATAGACTTGTTTAGATAAAAAAATGTGTACTTACATTCACATTCCTGTGAATCATTGATCATGAAAGCCACAGTTTCTTCATCAAAGAGCAATGATGGAATTATGATGATGATCATCATCATCATCACCTGACAAATGAGAGCATTTACTCCATCACCATTCGGGCTTTAAGACCAATGCTCCACATTGATGCAGTGGTAACCATTAACGATGAGCAAACTGAAGTAGACATGAGCCATTCAGCGTTGGTTAATTATAGCAAGTGCCAGAGTGTTTGTTGCAGCTTCTTGCTAGAATAATGCTGGTGATACAACTGCCACCTTGTGTATAGCCTTGTAATTAAAGTTGGTACAATGCTAAATAAGACACACACATACATATATAGATACAAATAAATATGTTTGTGTTCACATGACTAGTGATGTATGTGCTCATACTCTGGACATATCCATTAACTAACTCTTAAAGGAGAATGTGACTGCATGACATTAGTATATTCAAGAAGCCTGCTTAGCCCAAATGTCCTAAATATTCTGTAACCAACTATCTCAAAATTTGTAATGATTATGCCTCTGGAGAACTGTGATTTTGACAATAAAGAAGAAGAAGGGGATTGTATTAGTGCTTATTACAATTTTGAATGGCATAAATCCAGAAACATGCATAAAGTACTTTTAGACATTTGTAGGAAACTTACTGAAAGACATCATAGTGAAAATGTTATTGACTGGTCTATGTATCCTACAATGCTTTTACCTTTATATTTGATATTTCACACAAATATAACTGGCTTCATGAAGTGTTTTAGGGTGCTGCCCATTTTTCTATGCAAGTATGAATCCTACTAAAAATATTATGATGTGGATGCATGATGCCACATTTAAGACCCTCTTCCTATTAACCTGAACTTGAGGGTTATAAGAAGGAAGAGGAAACTAAAGAAAATGATTTTTTCCTCCATGCATTATTTTTCATTGAAAATAATAATATATGTAGTCATCACATCTTAGCAAACTGGTTGGAAACTATTTCTGTTAAGGAATCAAACACTTAACTCAATAAGCCAAAGTGGATATGCCTTCTTCTTTACCCATTGTTAACACTTGAATACTGATTGCATTGGAGGTGGCAGCAGGTGCATGAGCACTCACTCTTGATAAGTAGCAACAGTTTGTGTGCATTGCTTTCCAGAGCACTAGAAAGAATCTGACACATAGGATGGGGACAATGCAATTAAGAACAATTTTGCAATGAATATTTTGTTGTATTTACAAATGTTAGCAATATCATCATTGTGGTCTGCAATATTTAGATAATAATTGTCTTCTACACACCTTAAATTCGGTCTGTATAGCATTCAAACCTATAGATATAACAAGATACATAGGTATGCTGTCCATGAATTGAGCTTCTATGGACATTTGTACACTTCACACAGGGTGAATACACAATGTTTTAACTGCTTCGTATTTATACTATTCTCATGCAAATAGCACACAAAGTAATAGTACACACCACTGGCATAAGGATGTCAGTGACTCAGTCTGTCTGTAGCGATTATTAATGCACAATGTACACAGATCATTCAAACTCAAAATACTTGAATGTTTTATGTAAATGCATGTATACCCTGAAGTTAATTCAAGTACAAGTTCTCCATACATGTCGACCGTTGAAATCATCCTCCCAAACATAATGTTAATATGTATCTGAATAGGTCATACTCTATTGACATCCCCTGCTGTATTTACTTCTTCACGCTGCACAGATAGTTCTTTTGGCGCCACGAATAATGCCATGTAGACCGCTGAGTGCTAGGCCAACATTCACGCATCTGGACGCACTAGCAATCAAATTATACATATTGGTGAAAAGCGATATTCTATCGGCACTTACCGAGGCTCTGCGAGTTGATACAATTCTGCTGGCGGCTCCTGGGATAGCAGTACTAGGTTCGATGCATCGAGAGCAGCACCTGTGGATTGCTGCTACCTTGTTGCTGGTGGTGAAGGTAGTAGTATGTCGAACACCCTGTATCCTGCTCCTGCAGTTCTGCTTGTACTGCCTCAGGCACTGTAAAAAAATAACAAAAATAGAAAGATAAACAAATGTATTAATAAATGGATAATAACAATATTAATATTATTATTAATAAATGATGGACAAATACTCACTTTCAAACCTAGCAGTCTTCTTCATCCTTTTATTCTGGCCAGAGACAGTGGCTGGTCCTTGTTTAAGGTGCTTCATTGTGATCATTTTAGTATACCATTCGTATTTAGAATCAGAGGGAACTAGATTTTTACAATAAAATGGGAGGAGATGGGGAACATGATTCCTATTGGCTGAGAGCACATTGACTGAGAGGAGTGGGGTTTCAGGGCTACTGGCTGACAGCACCAATGATGTTGACATGCAACTGGACGAAAGCAAACTGAGGAGGAAGGGTAGAAGTGGGGATGGGGAGGGGATAGTGGAGGTCGATGACCCTGAAGATAACAAATGCCTCAGCTGTAGTTTGACACAGAAAATGCAGTTTCTGGAATGCTGACACCAGAAGAGCTAAATCTGCATTTTTTGAGGCAGAATGCCCAGTGTCCTTCAAGCGACAGCAACAACTTCATTAAATCAGTTTCTCTCACTTATTACGAAAATAAATATCCTTATTCAATTATGCAAATCAGTTCTGTGCTTCTAAGTCACAAACAATTACTTTCCTGTCTCTGGCTGCTAATATTCCATTACACATCAAAATAATGAAGTTATTTGGTTACAAAAGAGTTAAAACAATCACAAATGAAAAACTTATTTTTAATCATCACTCAGATACAGCAAAATTAAACAAGCATTGCATGTTGCGTTTCTGGTTAACGCATGGACACACACCATCTCAACCAGTACCATGCGTACCATATGTCTCTCATAAGATTTCTTCCATGCATGGCTCGACTGTACAGTCCTTTTTCTAGTAGACTGGAGTTGAAACCCTACGCCCCGCCTTCCCCCCCCCCCCCCCCCCTTCCCCCTGCCCCATCTCCTTTTGCTTTCCTGCTTGTACAGAGAAGGTTTAAGACTTAACAAACTGATTAGAGAGACAGAAATCGTAGATATTGAATGGCTACTGCTCCCTACATCCACACCTACATCTACATCTGCATCATTACTCTGCTATTCACAATTAAGTGCCTGGCAGAGGGTTCAATGAACCACCTTCAAGCTGTCTCTCTACCGTTCCACTATCGAATGGCGTGCGGGACAAACGAGCACTTAAATTTTTCTGTGAGAGCCGTGATTTCTCTTATTTTATGGTGATGATCATTTCCCCCTATGTAGGTGGGTGCCAACAGAATGTTTTTACAATTGGAGGAGAAAACAGGAGATTGAAATTTCATGAGAAACTCCTGTCACAACAAAAACGCCATTGTTTTAATGATTGCCAATCTAATTCGCATATCATGTCTGTGACACTGTCTCCCCTGATTCGCGATAATACAAAACGAGCTGCCCTTTTCTGTATTCTTTTGATGTCATCCATCAGTCCCACCTGATGTGGACCCCACACCGCTCAGCAATACTCCAGAACAGAGTAGACAAACATGATGTAAGCAGTCTCTTTAATAGACCTGTTGTACCTTTTAAGTGATCTGCCAATGAATCACAGCCCGTGCTTTGCTCTACCCACAACATTATCGATGTGATCGTTGCAATTTAGGTTCTTTGTAACTGTAAACCCTAAGCATTTAGTTGAATTTACAGCTTTCAGGTTTGTGTGACTTATCGCATAATCGAAATTTATCAGATTTCTTTTAGTGATCATGTGAATAACTTCACTCTTTCCTTCATTCAGAGTCAATTGCCAATTTTCACACCATACAGATATCTTATCTAAATGATTTTGCAATTCGTTTTGGTCATCTGATGACTTACAAGAGGGTAAATGACAGCAGCATCTGCAAACAATCAAAGAGGGCTACTCAGATTGACTCCTATGTCGTTATTGTAGATCAGGAACAATAGAGGGCCTATAACATTTTCTTGGGAAACGGTGGGTATTACTTCTGTATTACTCCATAACTTTCCCCATATTACTACGAAAAGTGACCTTTCTGACAGGAAATCACGAATCCAGTTGCACAACTTGTAACACTTATATCGATTAGGAGTAGTTTATTTTATGTAACTGTGTATCTGCAATTTGTGAAGTGTGTATTCTGTGATGTTTGAACTCCTTGATGTATGGCAAGAAAATAAGAGTTTTGTGATGTATATATGAAAAACGCAAAAGAATATGTTCAAATTTTAAATTATTATAATATGAATATGTTTATATAAAAGAATATGTTTGTTAAAAGCTGGTTCATGCTTGGGGCAATTGTATTTGTAACATGTAAACGCTGTAGGGAAGTCCCTCTGCAACGGATATGACATGGCAAACTCAGCGGTTCCTTTGTGTCAACGACACGCTGTATGTGACTAGCTGAGCATGGTAATCTTCGACAGTGTTAAGAGAGGTAGTTGGAAGCTGCATTATAAGGGATTTGCCTCGGATGTGGATCTGACTATTATTTGATATTCACGGCATAGTGGAATGGCTCTAATATGTTGAAAATCCGACGCCAAGAAGAGATTTTATACAGCATTCGTTCATCAAGAGCCTTGAGTACAGCAAGCTGCCATGTCACCTATCACAAAACTTCGCCACTGCTTCATAAAATTCATACATTCAGTTAAGTAATTTACATGGGCATGAACCAGTTAATTTGTGTCTTGTTTCATTAATAATCATGTTGTTGTTGTGGTCTTCAGTCCAGAGACTGGTTTGATGCAGCTCTCCATGCCACTCTATCCTGTGCAAGCTTCATCATCTCCCAGTACCTACTGGAAACTACATCCTTCTGAATCTGTTTAGTGTATTCATCTCTTGGTCTCCTTCTACTGCCCTTCAGTGCTAAATTTGTGATCCCTTGATACCACATAACATGTCCTACCAACCGGTCCCTTCTTCTTGTCAAGTTGTGCCACAAACTCCTCTTCTCCCCAATTCTATTCAATACCTCCTCATTAGTTATGTGATCTACCCAGCTAATCTTCAGCATTCTTCTACAGCACCACATTTCGAAAGCTTCTATTCTCTTCTTGTCCAAACTATTTATCGTCCATGTTTCACTTCCATACATGGCTACACTCCATACAAATACTTTCAGAAACGACTTCCTGACACTTAAATCTACACTCAATGTTAACAAATTTCTCTTCTTCAGAAACACTTTCCTTGCCATTGCCAGTCTACATTTTATATACTTTCTACTTCGACCATCATCAGTTATTTTGCTCCCCAAATAGCAAAATTCCTTTACTATTTTAAGTGACTCGTTTCCTAATCTAATTCCCTCAGCATCACCCGACTTAATTCGACTACATTCCATTACCCTCTTTTTGCTTTTGTTGATGTTCATCTTATATCCTCCTTTCAAGACACCATCCATTCCATTCAGCTGCTCTTCCAGGTCCTTTGCTGTCTCTGACAGAATTACAATGTCATTGGCGAACCTCAAAGTCTTTATTTCTTCTCCATGGATTTTAATACCTACTCCGAATTTTTATTTTGTTTCCCTTACTGCTTGCTCAATATACAGATTGAATAACATTGGGGATAGGCTACAACCCTGTCTCACTCCCTTCCCAACCACTGCTTCCCTTTCATGCCTCATGAGTGTTACAACTGCCATCTGGTTTCTGTACAAATTGTAAATAGCCTTTCGCTCCTTGTATTTTACCCCTGCACCTTCAGAATTTGAAGAGAGTATTCCAGTCAACATTGTCAAAAACTTTCTCTAACTCTACAAATGCTGGAAACGTAGGTTTGCCTTTCCTTAATCTTTCTTCTAAGATAAGTCGTAAGGTCAGTATTGCGTCACGTGTTCCAACATTTCTACGGAATTCAAACTGATCTTCCCTGAGGTCGGATTCTACCAGTTTTTCCATTCGTCTGTAACGAATTCTTGTTTGTATTTTGCAGCCATGGTTTATTAAACTGATAGTTCGGTAATTTTCACATCTGTCAACACCTGCTTTCTTTGGGATTGGAATTATTATATTCTCTTGAAGTCTGATGGTATTTCGCCTGTCTGATACATCTTGCTCACCAGATGGTAGAGTTTTGTCATGGCTGGCTCTCCCAAGACTATCAGTAGTTCTAATGGAATGTTGTCTACTCCTGGGGCCTTGTTTCGACTTAGGTCTTTCAGTGCTCTGTCAAACTCAACACGCAGTATCATATCTCCAATTTCATCTTCATCTACCTCCTCTTCCATTTCCATAATATTGTCCTTAAGAACATCGCCCTTGTATAGACCTACTATATACTCCTTCCACCATTCTGCTTGCTCTTCTTTGCTTAGAACTGTGTTTCCATCTGAGCTCTTGATATTCATACAAGTGGTTCTCTTTAATTTTCCTGTAGGCAGTATCTATCTTACCCCTAGTGATATACGCCTCTACATCCATTTGTCCTCCAGCCATCCCTGATTAGCCATTTTGCACTTCCTGTCGATAACATTTTTAGGACATTTGTATTCCTTTTTTTCCTGCTTCATTTACTTACTGCATTTTTGTATTTTCTCCTTTCATCAATTAAATTCAATATCTCTTCTGTTACCCTAGGATTTCTATTAGCCCTCATCTTTTTATCTACTTGATCCTCTACTGATTTCACTGTTTCATCTTTCAAAGCTACCCACTCTTCTTCTACTGTGTTTGTTTCTCTCATTCTTGTTAATCGTTCCCTAATGCTCTCCCTGAATCTCCATACCTCTGGTTCTTTCAATATATCCAGATCCCATCTCCCTAAATTCCCATATTTTTGCAGTTTCTTCAGTTTTAATCTACAGTTCATAGCCAATACATTGTGGTCAGAGTCCACATCTGCCCCTGGAAATATCTTTCAATTTAAAACCTTGTTCCTAAATCTCTGTCTTACCATTATATAATCTGCCACCTTCTAGTATATCCAGGCTTCTTCCATGTATACAACCTTCTTTCATGATTCTTGAACCAAGTGTTAGCTATGATTAAGTTATGTTCTGTGCAAAATTCTACCAGGCAGCTTCCTCTTTCATTCCTTACCCCCATTCCATATACACCTACTACGTTTCCTTCTCTTCCTTTTCCCACTATCGAATTCCAGTTACCCATAACTATTAAAGTTTCGTCTCCCTTCACTCTCTGAATAATTTCTTTTATCCCACCTTACATTTCATCTATCTCTTCGTCATCTGCGGAGCTACTTGGCATATAAACTTGTACTACTGTGGTAGCTGAGGGCTTCGTATCTATCTTGGCCTCAATAATGCGTTCAACATGCTGTTTGTAGTAGCTTACCCGCATTCCTACTTTTTTAAATTCATTATTAAACCCACTCCTGCATTACCCCTATTTGATTTTGTATTTATAACCCTGTATTCACCTGACCAGAAGTCTTGTTCCTCTTACTACAGAACTTCACTAATTCCCACTATATCTAACTTTAACCTATTCATTTCCCTTTTTAAATTTTCTAACCTACCTGCCTGATTAAGGGATCTGCCATTCCACACTCCGACCCGTAGAACGCCAGTTTTCTGTCTCCTGGTAACGACGTCCTCCTGAGTAGTCCCCGCCAAAGATCCGAATGGGGGACTATTTTAGCTCCAGAATATTTTACCCAAGAGGACGCCATCATCATTTAACCATACAGTAAAGCTGCATGCCCTCAGGGAAAATTACAGCTGTAGTTTCACCTTGTTTTCAGCCGTTCACAGTTCAGCACAGCAAGGCCGTTTTGGTTAGTGTTACAAGGCCATATCAGTCAATCATCCAGACTGTTGCCCCTGCAACTACTGAAAAGGCTGCTGCCCCTCTTCAGGAACCACACGTTTGTCTGGCCTCTCAACAGATACCCCTCCATTGTGGTTGCACCTAGGGTACGGCTGTCTGTATCTCTGAGGGTCGAAAGCCTCCCCACCAATGGCAAGGTCCATATAAAACCTAAATTGGTATCCAGAACCATATTTTCAATTCTGATCACGAACTTATGCAGGGTCTCTCCCCCTTGCTGCTTGCTTCCAGTACTTGGACACACACCACTATCAGAATTTAACACTCCCATCACTACACATGACATCATCCTCACACTCCACACTAAATGTAACGTTGCCCTGGCCGCATTACCTACCACAACCTCAAACACTGCCTTCCCTCCTTCCTTGCAGTCATTGCTGCCCTCTACAACATAATCCTACCCACCGGCTTCTACCCTGACCTGTGGGAAACCCCCCACATCCCGATGTTCCCCAAACCCAACAAGCCTCCATCTGAAGCCTCTTCCTATTGCCCTATATGTCTCAGCCTGGTGTTCACCAAGCTCTCAGAATCCATCCTTACCCAGTGCATCCGTCACCACCTCCACAAACACCACCTCCTCCCCATCACCCGATGTTGCTTCCAACGTTCCTTCTCTTCTGACAACCAACCCTCCAGTTTAACTCCTGTTGCTCCACCATTTTCGTATCTGTAGACCTCAAACAGGCATCCTAGTCTCCTGTTTAAACTCCAGACCTATGCCTTTCCCATCTACTTGATGACTGCCTCCTTCCTCTTCTGCCACTCCTTCTATGTTATCATCCACAACACCAATTCCAGCACCTCCTGCCCTCTGCAGGTGTGCCCCAGGGTTTTGTTCTCTCCCCTCTCCTCTCTATATAGCAGATATGCCTCAACCACCTCCAGTCCACCTCTTGCAGTATGCCAATGATACTGCCTTCCTTGCCCTTGCTCCTACCCCTCAACGGTCCCAACGCCATATCCAAAATCACCTTGACCTTTTTGCCACATGGTGTAACCAGTGACTCCTAAAAATCAATCCTTCCAAGACCCAGGCAATCAACATAGGTCATCCACTCGCTCCTTCTGGCTCCTTGATTTTTCCCTTACCATCTTCACTCATCCTGTACGCCTCTCCCCCACCCTCACCTGCCCTGGACTCACCATTGACCGACATCTTACCTGGATCCTTCATCCCCACTCTATCCAATCCAAAGCCCACAACCACCTTCATTTCCTTAAACTCCTCTCTGGCTGCACATGGGGGTTGAACCCCTCTACCATCCTCCACACCTACAATTCCTTGATCTGTCCCTTCCTCTGCTATGCCAGTCCCACCTGATCTCCACCCCCAAATTCTATAAGCTCCTCCAGATCCTCGAGTGCCATGCAGTCTGCCTCGCCTTCCATATATGCCTACCGTCCCCTACGTGGATCCTCTGTGACCTGATTCCTTTCTCCATCTGCTCCTTTCCCTCGAAATCTGAGTCCTCTACACCTCCTGTCAACTTGATCCCCCCACGCCCCATCTCTTGGTTGTTCCTTTCCTCTCCAACCCCCCACCTGCTGTCGCACCTTCACCATTGTGCCCCACTTATCCTCCACCTCTACACCCTTCATCTCCTTTCCCAAGGTAACTTCCATCAACTCCCCCTCCTGGATGATGCCCTCTCTCCCTCCATTTATCCTCCTATCAACTCTGATCCTCACCTCCCCCTCCCTACCTCTGCCCTTTTCCCAGGCTCCCTCTTCCCCTTCCTTCCATCCTGGTTTTCCCAACCTACTCTCTTTGACTCCTTTCTCTCCGCTTTTGCATTTCCCTCCTCTGCCTTCCTCACTCCTTCTCGCGTCTGCCTTGCCACCTACCCCCCTTTTATGTGTACTCTCCCTCCATTGGCTCTTCCCCCCTCTGCAAGCAGAAATCATACTGTCGCTAGGTGCGATTTTTTATCTCCTGCAAACAGAAATCTGTCGCCATGTTTTTAAATTGTCTGTCTACTATTGCAGCTGTCGACTTTATTTTTATATTTTAACTTCCTCAACTTTCCGCTATTTTACAGTTCTAAAAAGCTACAGTTTTTAGTGCCTGTTTTTATTTTTTTTATCTTATTATGTTTTTAACTATTGTGTAGGCTGAAGAGCGGCGTATTAAGCTGCTGCCAGCCCGCCCCCCCCCCCCTGGGGGGAATCGAAACTCAATAAAGGAAAGAAAATAGCCTTGGTCACACGAGTAACCAGGGTAGTAAAAGAGAGGCACTAGAACAGAAGACTAGAAAAGCCGTGACTTATGCACTTGTGTGATTAGCTTGCATGGAAATTGTATCTATCGAAGGACATTGATTATTTGCATGTCGCCAATTGATTGGCACCCACCTTGCACATACGCAAGTTAACTACTGTCAATTCAGTTACTGTAAAAAACTCCATTATTATGAATTGCTTATGTGTTGTCTAGCTATCCGAGAAAGCACCTTATAGGCACCCTGTAAGGCACGAGTGGGCAGGATTCCACAGGAGGAATCCTAAAGCAGTTTAGTTTGCCCACGAACGAGGCACATGAAATGATGTGCAGGGAGATTTCAAGTCCCGATGTGACACACAGACTTAGTTTCCCCGAATTTTAAAATCAGTGCACATTTCATAAACAAAACGAGATTGAAAATGATGAAGAATAACAGGAAGGAAAATAACGACTTGCTGAACACAAAAATTGGGAACGGCGAGATTGTAATGAAGAAATAAAAGAATTCTTCGATCTAGGAGGCAAAATGAAACACACTGGATAATACAAGGAAACCAGAATGAAATTTTCACTCTGCAGCGGAGTGTGCGCTGATATGAAACTTCCTGGCAGATTAAAACTGTGTGCCGCACCGAGAGTCGAACTCGGGACCTTTGCCTTTCGCTGGCAAGTGCTCTACCAACTGAGCTACCCAAGCACGACTCACGCCCCGTCCTCACAGCTTTACCGGTTCTCAGGAGAGCTTCTGGGGCGTGAGTCGTGATTGGGTAGCTCAGTTGGTAGAGCACTTGCCCGCGAAAGGCAAAGGTCCCGAGTTCGAGTCTCGGTCCGGCATACAGTTTTAATCTGCCAGAAAGTTTCATATCAGCGCACACTCCCTGCAGAGTGAAAATTTCATTCTGGAAACATCCCCTAAGCTGTGGCTAAGCCATGTCTCCACAATATCCTTTCTTTCAGGAGTGCTAGTTCTGCTTGGTTCGCAGGAGAGCTTCTGTTAAGTTTGGAAGGTAGGAGACGAGGTACTATCAGAAGTAAAGCTGTGAGGACGGGGCGTGAGTCGTGCTTGGGTTGCTCAGTTGGTAGAGCACTTGCCCGCGAAAGGCAAAGGTCCCGAGTTCGAGTCTCGGTCCGGCATACAGTTTTAATCTGCCAGAAAGTTTCATATCAGCGCACACTCCCTGCAGAGTGAAAATTTCATTCTGGAAACATCCCGTAGGCTGTGGCTAAGCCATGTCTTCACAATATCCTTTCTTTCAGGAGTGCTAGTTCTGCATGGTTCGCAGGAGAGCTTCTGTTATGTTTGGAAGGTAGGAGACGAGGTACTGGCAGAAGTAAAGCTGTGGGGACTGGGCGTGAGTCGTGCTTGGGTAGCTCAGTTGGTAGAGCACTTGCCCGCGAAAGGCAAAGGTCCCGAGTTCGAGTCTCGGTCCGGCACACAGTTTTAATCTGACAGGAAGTTTCATATCAGCGCACACTCCGCTGCAGAGTGAAAATTTCATTCTGGAAACATCCCGTAGGCTGTGGCTAAGCCGTGTCTCCACAATATCCTTTCTTTCAGGAGTGCTAGTTCTGCTTGGTTCGCAGGAGAGCTTCTGTTAAGTTTGGAAGGTAGGAGACGTGGTACTGGCAGAAGTAAAGCTGTGAGGACGGGGCGTGAGTCGTGCTTGAGTAGCTCAGTTGGTAGAGCACATGCCCGCGAAAGGCAAAGGTCCCGAGTTCGAGTCTCGGTCCGGCACACAGTTTTAATCTGACAGGAAATTTCAATGCAAGGAAGATTTCAGGAGTAGGATGGCACAGGGAAGAAAACTTTCTTCAATGAATGAGCTCTACTGGTATCTGATAATGGTATTGACACGAGGAACGAGTTTCTGAAAGCGAATACCTGAAGCACGGAACTACGTAAGACTGAAGCGTGAGAAGCGGAAATGTGGATGATGATGAGGAGGAAATGGAACCACTTGGCGTTATAGAGGAACGTTCTAAGCTTAGCGGGCAGGCCGAAGTAGGAAATAGAGAAGTACTAGAAGGGACAGACAAGGAGAGAAATCTCTGGAAGATCTTTACCAGAAAAAAGGGGTAGCTTAGTGGAGAATTTGCTAATCCATCTAGGAATTGTTAGGATGACGCTGGAGGAAGGAGTAGAATGGAAAATGGCATGGCAGACAACGGTTACAATACGAAAAAGGGATTGTTTGTCGCAGTAGTTATTTATCGTAGTAGTTAGATGTGACAAGATTAGCACGACAAGGTAAGAAAGTTTATACCACATGATATCATTCGAAAGACTAGTGATTTTAATAGCAGAAATGAAGATCGGAAGAAGAGGCAGCGTTTCTTCACTGAAGGCGAGAGCGTCATGGAGACGCTTATCCAGCTAAAGTGAGAGATGCTGCAAGAGAGACAGAGGACATCATGTTAACATCCGGGCAGCGTAGGTTGTAACAAGGGTCTGGCAACGAATTACTACCTTACACGAACAGGGGTTGTAGAAGAATATGGAAACTCCAAAAACACAACACATTTTCATGCTTAATACGATCTAGGAAACCCTTTGGTATTCATAACAGCTTCCAGTCGTCTCACAATGGTCACAGTGATGTTAAAGGGAATATTGTAGCACTTTTCCTGCAAAATATTGGCAAATTCAGGTAACAGTGATGGAGGTGAGTACCGATAACGCACCCGTCGCTACAAAGTAGGCTACAAAGATTCAATAATTTCCAGGTCTGATGAATGTGGTGCCCAGGAGAGATGCGACAGTCCACCCTTACACTCACAAAGCCTATTTCTGGACGATGCGAGCTCTGTGAACAAGAGTTCTGTAGTCTTCGAACAAAGCACCAACCTTGGGGAAGAAACAGTGTACCATGGGATGAACGTGAGCTGCCGAAATGGTCACAAATCCATTCACAGTATCGCGACGTTGCAGAGTTGGGTCACATGGAATATGACGATATGACAGCCCAAATGGTTACTGGGGGAGGGCGGGGGGAAGGGGGGCGCCATGTTTCAGTAATGGGACGTAAACACTGTCAGAAGTTGGAAACAGTGTGAAACAAGATTAATCCGACCAAATGTTTCTTCCATTGATCTATGGTCCACGTTTTATGGCTTCGGGCCATGTTTTCCTGTCACAGGCATTTACATCAGTGATAAGCGGTTTTGGAATTTCAGCTCGCCCACAACTACCTGGTTATGACCTCCCTTCATTTTGTTTTTGTGCTTTCAAGACCCGTGAGTGCGACATTCGGTTCTGCGCTGACTTTTGCAGCTGACCTCTTATATTTCATTACAACCTCTTCGATGATCTGTCGCGATCACTCAACATACACATTCGACTTTATTTATTTACCGTTTTCCTCAGACGCGGTATAATTCTTCGGCACTTTCACCCTTTAGGTGCCAAACACATCGGCTACCTTTCTTACGGAAGCATCCACTGTACGAGGACAACAATTTGCCCACGTTCGGGATTACTTAGCTGTGACGCAATGCTCTCACAACCACACGGAACACTGTTGTGGTCACGATAGATACTTGCAACGTACTGAGGATACTGTACAGGTTGCGAATCATGGTCAAATACAACAGCACAACGTGCAAGATTGGCTAGCATCTGCATTTATATTCAAGTGTGCAATTCTCCCTTGTTTCCATATTTTTTCTGGTCCCAGTACATCGCACGAAATTATGATGAAGGTGGAATCGGAGAAATTTGATGTATTACGTACGTGTGGTCTAAAGGTGATGCATTACGTTTAGTGGCGTCTGGATCATCAACGTCTGCGCGCCACCTGGTTCAGGTTGCCGCTGCGAACGTTCTGCTTTCTTCTCTGAGGCGGTCCTGCCTCTTTTCCTGGGTCAGTGGGAGGCATTAATCGTTTGCGTCTACTTCAACTCTACCCAGACGTTGAAAGTGCAGGTCACTACTTGTTAGATGACGACGATAAAAATGTCCTTGATTTTTCGCACTTGCTTAATGAACGATATTACACAGTTGTCTGCAATCCCCAAATGCAGAGAATTTTTCTCCAGTTTTCTTTTGTAGTGTCTCTCTTAACCCATCGGAGAGTTGGGGGTGTTACTGTAATGTGGAGTTGATCCACACCTTTTCCACTCTTAGTACCGGTTATCCTCTGGTCGCTCGAATCTTCTCCTCAAAAAATCTGTGTGTTGATAGTCCCACCGAGTGAGGCGACTTGCCGCTCCCTACTTCTCACTACGTCGGTTTCCTGCTACGCTCCATAGTATTACCAAACCAAACACACACACACACACACACACACACACACACACACACAAAAATCATTGGTGTACTTTGTACCTTTACTTCTCGTTCCCTACACTTTCCTTGGTTCCTGCGGGAGGGAACGGGGCGTGGTGGCCAGGCTTTGGCTTGCGAGCCCTGCCCAACGTTGCCCCCACTCCTCCCTTTGGGCACCAGGAAGGTTCCCTCGAAAAAAAAAAGTGTTTGTAACTGGTAATCAAAATGTTCTCGGTTCGGGATTCTTACCCTGTCGCCGCTTAAATTTTGTGTAAAAATCTTTAGCAATAGTGACCCAAGACTTCCGGCATAACAAGTCACCCTCTTACTACCAACAGCCTTTTCAAGGACGACGGAAGAGTGGACAAGGTTTAGAGCCCCCTCTTGCCCTTGGGGTGGGAAACTACACCTAAGGGGTGTAAGAATCAGACGATCAACACAATGAGGATGCAGAAAGCAATGGAAACCAATGAATTTAAGACACATTGTATGTATCTACAGGATACGATGAGCTCTCCATTGGCAAAAGATTCCGGACCAGTCCCCCATTAGGATCTTTTGGAGGGAACTTCTAAAGAAGAGGCAACCATGGGAAAAAGATTGAAGAACCAACGAAACGATAACGTTAGAATGTCTGAAGTCTGAACTTCGTAAGGAAGTTGGAAAACCAGAAGAGGGAAAAGCTAACGTCCGGTCTAGATTAGTGGGGCTAAGTGAATTGAAGCTGAAAGCAGACAGCGGTATAATGGGATTAGGATTCGTTATGAATAGGAAGGGAGGGCAGAGAGTGACTGACTGTGAACAGTCCAGTGGTGGGACTATTCTCATCAGAATCAACAGCAACCCAACACCGTCAACAATAGTTCACGTACATAAGCTGACGTCCCAAATGGAAGACGAAAAGTGTATGACCATAGTGAAAGGGTAATTAAGTACATAAAGGGATTCGAAAATGTAATAGTCATGGGGGAGTGGAACGCAGTTGTAGGAGAAGGAGTAGAAGAAAGGATTACGGGAGAGTATGGGCTTGGTAGTAGGAATGAGGGAGTAGAAAGACTAACTGAGTCCTGCAATAAATATCAGACGGTAATAGGGACTACTCTGTTCAAGAATCAGAAGAGGAGAAGGTATAGCTGGAAAAGGCTGTGAGGTAAAGGAAGATTTCAGTCAGATTATATCGTGGTCAGGCAGAGATTCCGATATCAGATATTGGATTGTAAGGCATACCCAGGAGCAGATATAGACTAAGATCACAATCTAGTAATGCTGAATAGTAGGCTAAACTTTAAGGGACTGGTAAGGAAAAATTAATGCACAAAGCAGTGGGACACAGAAGTACCAAAGACTGAAGAGACACACTTGAAGTTATCTGAGGTCATAGATACTGTGATAACCAATTGCTCAGCAGGCAATTCAGTTAAGTGCGAATGGACACCTCTAAAAAGGCCAATGACTCTAGTTAGAAAGAAAAAACATAGGTACAAGGAAGGTAACTGCAGAGAACCACAGGTAAAGTTGATCGACGAAAGAAGGAAGTACAAAAATGTCCCGGGAAATTCAGAAATACGGAACTACAGGTCACTTAGAAATGAAATAAACAGGGAGTGGAGGGAAGTAAGGCAAAATGACCATATAAAAATGTGGAAAAATCGAAAAAGGAATGATACTTCCAAGTTAGTGTACAGAAAAGTGAAAATAGGCTTAGTGAAATTAAATGGGAGGGCGGTAGCATTAAGAGTGCAATGGGAATTTCACTGTTAAACGCAAGGGAAGTTTGGATAGGTATAAAGAGCACATTACTCCATGGAGGGGGGGGGGGGAGGACTTAACTGACAAAGTGATAGAATAAGAAAGAGAAGTCGAGAGCAAAAAGATAGAGGAGCCAGTATTAGAATCAGAATGTAAGAGAGCTGTAGAAGACTTAAAATCGATTAAGATAGAAGGGATAAATAACCTTCCTCAGAATTTCAAAATAATTGGGGAAGTGGCAACAAAAAGATTATTCACTTTGGTGAGTATGAGACTGGCGATATGCCACCTGACTTTCGGAATAACATCATCCACAAATGCGAGTGCAGGCTTTCTCGGCGAATTTCATATATGAAGTCTTCACGGGTTGTCAGCCGAGTAGCATTGTCGTCTCGTAGCAACGTTTCGATGGAATGCGTCTCCATCGTCTTCAGGCGAAGTGTCGGGATATCGTCGGTCGCGGGCTTATATCTCTCCTGGACTGCTCTCCGCTTCCCACGGCCGGCCAATCACGCGCCCGCGGAATCGCCCGATGCGCCTGGATCGGCCGATGGCGATGGGGGGGGGGGGGGGGGGCGGGGGGCGTGCGTGGGGTTCGAGTCTCGGCGTCCGTCTCTGTCTTCTCCGTCCGCTGCCCTTGGTGGAACGGGACGTTCTTCTCTGATTTTCCTGATTGCAGGCTCCCAGGCTGTGCTGAGATGGTAGCCACTGTCGCGGTTGATTAGGTTGTCGTGTAATCGTATTTCTATGGACTCTTTGATTGCTGAGTCCCAAAATCCGTTTGTACTGCATATTTTCTTTGTGTCCTCGAAATCGAAGGTGTGCTTCTCGTTGATACTATGTTCCGCCACAGCAGATTTGTTGGTCTGACCCAAGCATACATGCCTAATGTGTTCACTGCAGCGCTGTGAGATACAACGCTGCGTCTGTCCTGTATACTGCATCCCACATTCGCATCCGATCTTGTACACATCTGGTGCCATCAGACCTAGTGGATCCTTGGTTGAACCGAGAAGGTCTTTGATTTTTCCTGCTGCGCGGAGAACGGTCTTCATTTTATGTTTTTTGAGAATTCTCGCGATCTTGGACGTCGGAGGACCCGTATATGGAAAGAACGCACAGCCCATATGATGACTTTTGAACACTATTAAGGGAAATACATTGTTTATTCTCTATCCAAATTTTTCATTTGCTAACTATGCCTATCCGTAGTTAGTGCCTTCAGTAGTTAGAATCTTTTATTTAGCTGGCAGTATTGGCGCTCGCTGTATTGCAGTAGTTCGAGTAACGAAGATTTTTGTGAGGTAAGTGTTTCATGAAAGGTACAGGTTATTGTTAGTCAGGGCCATTCTTTTGTAGGGATTATGGAAAGTCAGACTGCGTTGCGCTAAAAAATATCGTGTGTCAGTTTAGTGATGATCAGAATAAGTAAAGAGAAAACTGAGTATGCTGAGTTTTACTCAGCTGTTTCTATATCAAAGAATTTTTCCAGCACTGTCATTCATAATTCTTGTAAGGGGACGTTTCACAGTCACCTATACCGCAATAGGACGGCTACGCCAGCGTGGGTCTCTGATTACTTATTGAAATCTTACGTTATGTTCGTTCTGATACTTTTTATCATTTTCTGAATTTTATTACGAAATCTTTTTAGCTCTTTTAACCTGATTATGAGTACATTATTACTGTTATCTAAAATAACCCCCATGGCTTTTCAGCATCAATCGTCCGCAGCCATTACTTTTCAATAAATTAAAAGAAAGTCTTGTTTACCAATTTCAATGTGTTTCATTTTATTGCTGTAATAGTTTGTAACACACTTTACCTGCACAACAGTTGCTACTTAATTGTACGTATTTTGCATAACTGTAGATACATTTGTCAAATATGTGTGCAGTAGCAAACCCTGTCGTCTTTACACCGCAGATATGTTTTTCGTGTCATCTGTGAACAGCAAATCCGTTCACGTTATGTTTCTGCCGACACTGTGGCCTGGCCAGGACTTTAAGACGGCGCCAAACTAACTTTTCCCCTTTGGCTTAATCATTTCAGTATATTAGGCTTCTTCTGTTTCATGCAGGTATTGAAGCGAACAACTGCCAAGATGAAAAACATAAAAGTAGATACCCTCGGTGTAGCAAAGCAGCTTAAGTCACATAGTAAATGCAAGGTCTCCGGTCCAGATTGTATACCAGTCAGGTCACTTTCTGACAAGGGAACCTCCCCATCGCACACCCCTCAGATTTAGTTATAAGTTGGCACAGTGGATAGGCTTTGAAAAACTGAACACAGATCAATTGAGAAAACAGGAAGAAGTTGTGTGGAACTGTGAAAAAATAAGCAAAATATACAAACTGAGTAGTTCATGGTAAGATATGCAACATCAAGGACACTGCGAACGCAGGAGCGCCGTGGTCTCGTGGTAACATGAGCAGCTGCGGAACGAAAGGTCCTTAATTTAAATATTCCATCGAGTGAGAAGTTTAATTTTTTATTTTCAGTTTATGTGACAAACTCTTATGTTTTCATCACTTTTTTGGGAGTGATTATCACATCCACAAGAAAACCTAAATCGGGCAAGGTAGAAGAATCTTTTCACCCATTCGCCAAGTGTACAAGTTAGGTGGGTCGACAACATATTCCTGTCATGTGACGCACATGCCGTCACCAGTGTCGTATAGAATATATCAGATGTGTTTTCCTGTGGTGGAATCGGTTGACCTATGACCTTGCGATCAAATGTTTTCGGTTCCTATTGGAGAAGCACGTCCTTTCGTCTACTAATCGCACGGTTTTGCGATGCGGTCGCAAAACAAAGACACTAAACTTATTACAGTGAACAGAGACGTCAATGAACGAACGGACAGATAATAATAACTATCCAAAAATAAAGAAAGTAAAATTTTCACTCGAGGGAAGACTTGAACAAAGGACCTCTCATTCCGCAGCCGCTTACGCTACCACGGGACCACGGCGCCCATGAGCCCACATGGTCCATGATGTTGCCTATGTCACCCATTGACTTCTCAGTTTGTATATTTTGCTTATTTTTTCACAGTTCCACACAACTTCTTCCTGTTTTCTCAATTGATCTGTGTTCGGTTTATCAAGGCCTATCCACTGTGCCAACTTATAACTAAGTCTGAGGGGGGTGCGATGGGGAGGTTCCCTTGTGAGTATGCTGATAACAGCTCCATATTTAGCAATTATATGCAACCGCTCGGTCAAAGTAAGATACGTACCTAAAGACTGGAAAATTGCTCAAGTCACACCAATACCCAAAAGGGAAATAGGAGTAATCCGCTGAATTACAGGCCCATATCACTAACATCGATTTGCAGTGGGTTTTTGGAACTTCTACTGTTTTCGAACATATTGAATTCCCTGGAAGAAAACGATTTATTGACACACAGTCAACACGGTTTCAGAAAATATCGTTCTTGTGAAACACAACTAGCTCTTTATACTCATGAAGTAATGAGTGCTATCGACAGGCGATGTCAAATTGATTCCATAGTTTTAGATTTCCAGAAGGCTTTCGACACCGTTCCTCACAAACGTCTTCTAACCAAACTGCTTGCCTATGGAATATCGCCTCAGCTGTGCAACTGGATTCGTGATTTCCTGTCAGAAATGCTCAAGTAAATGTTCAAAACAAATGCTTGCCACACGGATTTGTAATTATCGCGGATGGCACACGAACAATCACTTTAGCGAAATCTAAGCGATTCAGGGCGCTGTACAGTCCTCGCGAGTTCTCTGTCAGTTACTGCGGAAAATATGCGTTTTGTCAGTGTCTGTCTCTGACGTCATCCGAGGCAGAGCGCAATCCAACGCTTAACAGGCGAGGATCTTACAGTGGCTGAGTGCGAAGTGAACCTACTTCCTGCCTCTCGGGCTGTATTTACATATGTGCCGCAGCGGACAGCCGAGGGAACATGTGTTGTTATTTGCCATACGTACACGGCAGCAGCCTCTGAACGACCGCTTTCTCAGACACATAATGGGTTGGGTTGTTTGGGGAAAGGAGGCCAGACAGCGAGGTCATCGGTCTCATCGGATTAGGGAAGGACGGGGAAGGAAGTCGGCCGTGCCCTTTCAAAGGAACCATCCCGGCATTTGCCTGGAGCGATTTAGGGAAATCACGGAAAACCTAAATAAGGATGGCAGGACGCGGGATTGAACCGTCGTCCTCCCGAATGCGAGTCCAGTGTTTAACCACTGCGCCACCTCGCTCGGTCAGACACATAATCTTTAATAACAAAAATTATGAATTAATTTAGAATCTTAATTTTTACCTGCATTCAGGTAAGTTGGTGGAAATCACAGAAAAAGTTTCTGCTTGCTTGATTAAAAACTTTGCCTTCTAGAATTTTTATAGTGGAACTAACGGTAGATGGTTACTTCTGAACTATAACTTTACTAGAAACTGTATTGGCTGTTATTAATACTACAATTCTAAAATTTGTCGTAGCTCTATTATTTGGTAGGTTTTATCATGTGCTGAACCAAAATTTTCTATCATTAAAATTACAAGTCCTTAACCTACTACAAATGGGTATATTTTAGTTACAAATTTGGCTTTCCTTAAATTACTCAGAAGCTATAAGAGGTAGCTTAACGTGGTCTCTTGGTTATTATTTTTAGGTTAGCCTGAAGCATCTTAGAAATCTTTACATTTTTAAGTCCAATATTTAGCGCCTTCAATTTTTCTTAAAAACGTGGATTTCGGTTGTAATTTTAATTCTTTTGTTTTGAAATTTGCACCACTTATTTTTGACTTTCATAGGTACATTCTGACCAAATTCTGCCTTTCTAGCTTTGTTATTTAGCGCCACTGGTTTTTTTCTTAAAACTTTTTTTTACGAAACCGATTGATTTATTTACTTTAACACTTGATATTTAAAACATTATTACAATAAAATATACGTTGACAAAGTGTGAATATAAAATTTTGACTTTTAATTTTATATTTAATTATGGTGTAATTAATACATGTGCGCTACACGCGGACGTGTTAAGGTGACGTGGGGCTACTATCACTGAACTGGGGTAGGTCATGGCACAATCGCTCGCCTCTGTATCTCACACACGATACAGCGCTTGTTTCGTTTCAGTAGATGTGGATGTCTCTATAAAGTCACTTCATTGTCTTTCAGGGTTGAGCTCCACTTATACGTCTTATAACAACATCGCTTATGTGTCGGCCCTACTATAAATTCAAACTATGAGAAAGATGATCAGTTGCGTGATATATCTGCCAACTATAGTGATATTTCTGTACTAAATTGCCACATCCGAACTGTATTTCCTATCTAAATTATTTTCCACGTTAGCTACATCGTTATTACGAATTTAATTTAATACGGTAAAGCAATCGTCATGTCTTTGTGTTGTCATATTATGTTCTTCCTTGTTCCATCCCTCTGGCCTCTGGTTGTCAGCAGCAGTGTCGATCTGTGTCATGGGCTCAAGGTAAGTTTTCTATGAATATTGCGGCAGTTTAGCTAATTTTCGCGTAACGCTAAGGAGAGCTTTTTTGGGTAAGACCTGCAAACTACGATCCGTCGCTTTATGCTGGAGGCTGCACAGGTAGATCGCACGTTGTCAGTACGCCGGTTTTCCTCTGGGAGAGTAGCGAGAAGCCTTAGTGCCCTGGAAATCGTCGGAGAGGTAACATACTGTTTTAGACGTTATTGTTGTAATTTTGTTTACATGAAAGTACAGCTTAACTGAATCCCTAATTCATTTCGTAGCAGGTTTCAGACATTATAGTCGAGTTTGGGATACTTCGGATATGTAGGAATTGAGAGTAATTTCGCAAGTTTTGAATCTGTATCAGTGTTTCTTTGTGCTCTAGAACTTTGCAGTTGAGGGACATAAGGCTACGTGGATCTGTGAGTGTGATGAGTTTCCTTAATAAATCGGGTATCTGGTCTGAACAGTGCATGTAGTTTCAACATTCTATAGTCATATTAAAAAAAGAGCAATTGCGTTTGTGGAAATCTGACAGATTTTTTGTCCACTGGGTGAATAGCCGTCACCGCGTGTTTGTTTGCGAGATCGTAATTTTAGTATTCCATATTCATCTACGAACCAGTTTTCCTTTCTTAAATAAATTCTCGTGCATTACAGTTTCATTTCGTGATCATTCCTTGTCGTGATTTTCGTATTTAGTAGGTATTTCTTTGTAGCAGAAAGCCACGTGGTTACTACTGACATACAGTGGGTCCCAACTTAGGAAGAAATTTTTCACAGGACGTAACTGGTTCTATTTGTTTCTTAATTGAAATTCTGCATAAATTTCGAAATAATTTTGTGTTACAATACGTGACGATCGAGACTAGTCTCTCCCTGACGCAATTTAGGTCTTGTTTCCTTGCTGATTTATTGAATAACTTAATTCTCCAGTCTGAATGTGTGCGCGTGTAATACCTTTCCCGTTGCACTCCCGGTATTCAAATGACCGTATTAGTCATATATCCATTTCTACGCATTTCATCAGTAATATTTCAGTTCTAACACTCCATAGTAGGTAGAGGTTTTTTTTGTTAATAACGCGGTTGGGGCAACCTATTAAATATCAGAAGCGTAAATATACACTACAACGCATTCCCGATGTTTTATAACTCACCCGGAATTATTCAGTTCTTATTGAGTCTTTTCTAACAGAGCTTAGATCACATGGGTATGATTGTTAGTGTATTTCAAGTGCGTTTTCCCAGAAACTGATTCTCCTCCAGAATTAATCAATACGTCATCAACGTATACCAAGATTTCATTATTTTTCCTGACTTGAGGTCTATTCACTGATCATATTGAAGCCAATGTCCAGTGTAATTAAGTGGTAGCTTCATTCAAGTGGCGGCGCAAGTTAAATTCACGTAATGTACCAAATTAAATTCACAAAACGATCTTCCACAGATAAGTCCAGCAACTGTTTTTCCAACAGATGAGTTACAGTATGTTACGTCACATGGTGAAGTTGGACGCCGTTCCAAAGATGTGGTAGCTGGCTTCTTTCCACTGCTACTGCCTGCTGCCACATCTTTGGAACGCCGTCCAACTTCACCATGGCAACCAGTGGTTCCAAATGGTTCACTAACAGGCCTTGAGAGGGCAACCCATGTACTGTCAAAACCAAGTTCATTTGTCCTACATGTTCAAATATTTTTAACGCTTCTTAATTGACAATAGCTGTTGAACAAGCTAAGTTTAGTGTGTGTTTATTTTCTTTTCTTGACAATGTTCTTTTAACTAAGAAATTTCACATTGTTATTCGACCTATATCGCATTGGTTCGTAATGATATCATTCCGTCGGATGTGGAAGGAGCCTCCATGATATATAGTAAGATGTGCACTGGTTTCTCCAGTAGTGATTTACCACCAGAAGGAGGTTCTTACTCATTGGTAATTCATCGTTTTATAGCTTAATAACTTTATGTATTTTCTTTAATGTATGTAGCCCTTTAATTAAAGCTTTGTATACGACTCATAGGTCTGAAGATGACCACAATAGTGGTCGAAAACTGTCACTATAATAAATAAATTGTGATCAAGATTCTTTTTGATAGTAAATATTTTGACAGAGTTGGTTGGGAGGGGCACCATGGTGTTGTTGTTGTTGTGGTCTTCAGTCCTGAGACTGGTTTGATGCAGCTCTCCATGCTACTCTATCCTGTGCAAGCTTCATCTCCCAGTACCTACTTCAACCTACATCCTTCTGAATCTGCTTAGTGTATTCATCTCTTGGTCTCCCTCTACGATTTTTACCCTCCATGCTGCCCTCCAATGCTAAATTTGTGATCCCTTGATGCCTCAAAACATGTCCTACCAACCGATCCCTTCTTCTAGTCAAGTTGTCCCAGAAACTTCTCTTCTCCCCAATCCTATTCAATACCTCCTCATTAGTCACGTGATCTACCCACCTTATCTTCAGCATTCTTCTGTAGCACCACATTTCAAAAGCTTCTATTCTCTTCTTGTCCAAACTAGTTATCGTCCATGTTTCACTTCCATACATGGCTACACTCCATACAAATACTTTCAGAAACGACTTCCTGACACTTAAATCTATACTCGATGTTAACAAATTTCTCTTCTTCAGAAAGGATTTCCTTGCCATTGCCAGTCTACATTTTATATCCTCTCTACTTCGACCATCATCAGTTATTTTACTCCCTAAATAGCAAAACTCCTTTACCACTTTAAGTGTCTCATTTCCTAATCTAATTCCCTCAGCATCACCCAATTTAATTTGACTACATTCCATTATCCTCGTTTTGCTTTTGTTGATGTTCATCTTATATCCTCCTTTCAAGACACTGTCCATTCCGTTCAACTGCTCTTCCAAGTCCTTTACTGTCTCTGACAGAATTACAATGTCATCGGCGAACCTCAAAGTTTTTACTTCTTCTCCATGAATTTTAATACCTACTTCGAATTTTTCTTTTGTTTCCTTTACTGCTTGCTCAATATACAGATTGAATAACATCGGGGAGAGGCTACAACCCTGTCTCACTCCCTTCACAACCACTGCTTCCCTTTCATGCCCCTCGACTCTTATAACTGCCATCTGATTTCTGTACAAATTGTAAATAGCCTTTCGCTCCCTGTATTTTATACCTGCCACCTTCAGAATTTGAAAGAGAGTATTCCAGTTAACATTGTCAAAAGCTTTCTCTAAGTCTACAAATGCTAGAAACGTAGGTTTGCCTTTTCTTAATCTTTCATCTAAGATAAGTCGTAAGGTTAGTATTGCCTCACGTGTTCCAACATTTCTACGGAATCCAAACTGATCTTCCCCGAGGTCCGCTTCTACCAGTTTTTCCATTCGTCTGTAAAGAATTCGCGTTAGTATTTTGCAGCTGTGACTTATTAAACTGATAGTTCGGTAATTTTCACATCTGTCAACACCTGCTTCTTTGGGATTGGAATTATTATATTCTTCTTGAAGTCTGAGGGTATTTCGCCTCTCTCATACATCTTGCTCACCAGATGGTAGAGTTTTGTCAGGACTGGCTCTCCGAAGGCCATCAGTAGTTCTAATGGAATGTTGTCTACTCCCGGGGCCTTGTTTCGACTCAGGTCTTTCAGTGCTCTGTCAAACTCTTCACGCAGTATCTTATCTCCCATTTCGTCTTCATCTACATCCTCTTCCATTTCCATAATATTGTCCTCAAGTACATCGCCCTTGTATTAACCCTCTATATACTCCTTCCACCTTTCTGCCTTCCCTTCTTTGGTTAGAACTGGGTTGCCATCTGAGCTCTTGATATTCATACAAGTGGTTCTCTTCTCTCCAAAGGTCTCTTTAATTTTCGTGTAGGCACTATCTATCTTACCCCTACTGAGACAAGCCTCTACATCCTTACATTTGTCCTCTAGCCATCCCTGCTTAGCCATTTTGCACTTCCTGTCGATCTCATTTTTGAGGCGTTTGTATTCCTTTTTGCCTGCTTCATTTACTGCATTTTTATATTTTCTCCTTTCATCAATTAAATTCAATATTTCTTCTGTTACCCAAGGATTTCTATTAGCTCTCGCCTTTTTACCTACTTGATCGTCTGCTGCCTTCACTACTTCATCTCTCAGAGCTACCCATTCTTCTTCTACTGTATTTCTTTCCCCCATTCCTGTCAATTGTTCCCTTATGCACTCCCTGAAACTCTGAACAACCTCTGGTTCATTCAGTTTATCCAGGTCCCATCTCCTTATATTCCCACCTTTTTGCAGTTTCTTCAGTTTTAATCTACAGTTCATAACCAATAGATTGTGGTCAGAGTCCACATCTGCCCCTGGAAATGTCTTACAATTTAAAACCTGGTTCCTAAATCTCTGTCTTACCAGTATATAATCTATCTGATACCTTTTAGTATCTCCAGGATTCTTCCAGGTATACAACCTTCTTTTAAGATTCTTGAACCAAGTGTTAGCTATGATTAAGTTATGCTCTGTGCAAAATTCTACAAGGCGGCTTCCTCTTTCATTTCTTCCCCCCAATCCATATTCACCTACTATGTTTCCTTCTCTCCCTTTTCCTACTGACGAATTCCAGTCACCCATGACTATTAAATTTTCGTCTCCCTTCACTACCTGAATAATTTCTTTTATCTCGTCATACATTTCATCTATTTCTTCATCATCTGCAGAGCTAGTTGGCATATAAACTTGTACTACTGTAGTAGGCATGGGCTTTGTGTCTATCTTGGCCACAATAATGCGTTCACTATGCTGTTTGTAGTAGCTAATCCGCACTCCTATTTTTTTATTCATTATTAAACCTACTCCTGCATTACCCCTATTTGATTTTGTATTTATAACCCTGTAATCACCTGACCAAAAGTCTTGTTCCTCCTGCCACCGAACCTCACTAATTCCCACTATATCTAACTTTAACCTATCCATTTCCCTTTTTAAATTTTCTAACCTACCTGCCCGATTAAGGGATCTGACATTCCACGCTCCGATCCGTAGAACGCCAGTTTTCTTTCTCCTGATAACGACGTCCTCTCGAGTAGTCCCCGCCCGGAGATCCGAATGGGGGACTATTTTACCTCCGGAATATTTTACCCAAGAGGACGCCATCATCATTTAATCATACAGTAAAGCTGCATGTCCATGGTATCTTGGATTATTGTAAGAGTCGTAGACAGACCCGGGCAACTTGAGCTGTGCTTCATGGGAGTGTGTTGCGACCCTTCCTTTTGGCGTTGAATGTTAATGATCATGCAGGCAATATTAATAGTCATCTTAGGCTTCTCACAGATGCTGCAGCTCTCTACAACGAAGTAGTGTCTGGAAAATGTTGCACAAATATTCAGCCAGATATTGGTAGATTTCAAAGCGGTGCAAGAACTGACAACTTCCTTTGAATGTTAAGAAGTCTGGAATTGTGCGCTTCACTTAACAACCAGAATGATGGTACCCTTTGAGTACAATATCAGTGAGTCAATGGGTTAGTTCATGCAAACACTTGGGTGTAACAGACTGTAGGAGCAAAAAATGGAACGATCGCGTAGGCGCAGTCCTAGATGAAGCAGGAGGTACTCTAGTCCTTAGAATACTAGGGAAATGAAATCTGTCCATAAAGGAAATTGCTTACTATGTCAAAAATCCGCCTCAGTTGCGAAATGTTACAGGTCTTTACCCAGGTTTCAGCTAGGGTAATCTAGCCTTCTTCAGAAGCATAAAATAAACTAAGAAATGCCAGAATAAGGCACGGTCAAACATATAAAGCTAAAGTATCGTGGTACCATGTCAAGCTACGTTACTTGGCTGAGGAACAGCCTCGCCCCCACTTCATGGAAAGCGGTCGGTTAGCCGCGGACGCTACGTTGGAATTGACTGTGGCCGGCGGATATGTACAGAGCAAGACGGCGGATCACGTGCATGCGCGCACGGAAGGTCAGAGGTGCCTGCCGTTGGCTGTCTTTGTTATGTACTGGGAAAATACCTATGATGTTAAACCGTAAATTTGTGAGAGAACAAGGCTCTAAGTAGACAGAATCCCGATGAGCGTTAACTGTAAACCGAGACCTTATTAACTGATGAGAAATTTACTTAGACGTTAACTTCAGCTTGTTAGATTAAAAACCACCTATGATCACCGCTTTGTTGCATGGTTCCGCATGATATCACGTGGGGGATGAACAAGGTTATATGTCCGTAACGCGAGAACTTCTCAGGGTTAGGAGAAGGTGGAAATAAAATAATTTCCATTATACATGGAGTAATACGCCAATATGTTAACGTTAAATTTGACTAACGTTGTTATGTTATGGCACTACATTACTACGCATTAATGATTGACTGGGTGTGTAAAGCTTAGGGCATAATTTATGACTTTATGCACAGTTGGTCAACTTTGTGTTTAGGAAACCTGTAATAACTTAACCAAATATACACTAACTATAAATATAATATGTATGACCGTCCGCTATATGTAGTCATAAGGGTGACGTGGAACAAAACTCTTAACGGGAAAGGATAATTATTAGTTAGTAGTGGGTTTAAGACGCCCTATGGATTTAAATAGGTTATGCCACCCTAATTTTTGGATACACACTCTAGTGTATCAGATGTTACCTGTTTAGGATATTGCCTGTAAGGCTATTAACTACTTAGGATAAGTATTACTGTGAGCGTGGTGGAATTCTCACACAGCCTACCAAGAAATAAGGAGCTAATATTTAGAGAGTGTCAGGACATACAACGCCACTGCCAACACACTTACATACTATTGACCAACAAAGGTAAAGCTAATAATATGAACATGAGCTGTATTCTTCCCTTTTGAACGGGAACATAAATTAAGGATATGATCTAATAGTGGGCAAAGTATAAGTGTCTCACGTAGGTTAATAGCATAAATCAGAACTAATAATTAAAGTAGGGTGAGACTGGGCGTACAATACCCCCGTCATCACACTTACGTACTATTCACCGACATAGGTCAAGCATTTACAAAATATAGTCTGCAAATTAACCTTTGACAGGAATAATCTCAAAGGTTACATTGTATGCAGCGTAACTAAGCGGGTAACGCTATAGTTTTCATTAAAAAAAAAAAAAAAAAAAAAGAATATCTTTAGAGCAACAAGGTCAAAGTTATCTGCTTACAAAACACTCGTGTGATCCATTCTTTAATATTACTGTGGTGCATGGGACCCGTATCAAATAAGACTACGAGGGCCGTTGAACGAATACAAAGAAAGGCACCACGAATGGTCACAGAATTGTTTGATAGATGACAGAGCGGCACCGACATGCTGAAGAAACTCGAGTAGCAGATGTTTGAAGACACACACAAGCGTTGGCTTCGGAGCCTACTTACAAAGTTTCAGGACGAAACTTTAAGTGATGAACATAGGAATATTCTACACTGAGGTGGCAAGAGTCATGGGGTACCAGCCAATGTTGTGTCCGAACTCCTTTTGCCCGGCATGATGCAGCAACTCGACATGGCATGGACTGTACTTCATCGGAAGTCCCCTGCAGGAATATTGAGCCATGCTGCCTCTATAGCCGGCCAAAATTGCGAAACTGTTGCCAGTACAGGAGTTTGTGCATGAACTGATCCGTCGATTATGTCCCATAAATGTTCGATGGGATTCGCGTCGGGCGATTTGGATGGCAAATTCATTCGCTCAAGTTCTCCAGAGTGTTCTTAAAGCAATCACGAACACTTGCGGCCTCGTTACATGGCGCATTGTCACCCATAAAAATTCCATCATTGTTTGGGGACAAGATTTCCATGAATGTCTGCAAATAGCCATGTACACTCGGTGATCGGTTCAGATGGACAAGAGGACGCAGTCCGTTCCATGTAAAGACAGTCCACAGCATTATGGAGCCAGCAACAGCTTGCACACTGCCTTGTTAACAGTTTGGGTCCATGACTTCGTGGGGTCTGTTCCACGCTCGAGCCCTACCATCTGCTGTTACCAACTGAGATCGGGACTCATCTGACCAGGATACGGTTTTCCGGTCGTCTAGGGTCCAACCGATACGGTTACGAGCCCAGGAGAGGCGCTGCAGGCGATGTCGTGCTGCTAGCAAAGGCACTCGAGTCGGTCGTCTGCTGCCATAGCCCATTAACGCCAAATTTCGTCGCACAGTCCTAAGGGATGCGTTCGTCGCACGTACCACATTGATTTCTGCCGTTATTTCACGCAGTATTGCTTGTCTGTTAGCACTGACAAGTCTAGGCAAACGCAGCTGCTCTCAGTCGTTAAGTGAAGGCCGTCGGCCACTACATTGTCCGTGGTGAGAAGCAATGCCAGAAATCTGGTATCCTTGGCACACTCTTGACACTAGGTACTTTGGAATATTGAAGACCCGACTATGAACTGAACAATCGAAGAGTGAATGGCATGTAATATTATGTAAAGTGAGTAACTGCAAAGTGCCCAACTCATGAAAACTGTGAACATAGAAAGCAGTATACACGGTGGTCCATTGATAGTGACTGGGCCAAATATCTCACAAAATAAGCATCAAACGAAAAAACTACAAAGAACGAAACTCGTCTAGCCTGAAGGGGGAACCAGATGGCGCTATGGTTGGCCCGCTAGATGGCGCTGCCATAGGCCAAAGGGATATCAATTGCTTTTAAAAAAATAAGAACCCCCATTTTTATTACATATTCGTGTAGTACGTAAAGAAATATTAATGTTTTAGTTGGACCACTTTTTTCGCTTTGTGATAGATGGCGCTGTAATAGTCACAACGTATAAGTACGTGGTATCACGTAACATTATGCCAGTGCGGACGGTATTTGCTTCGTGATACATTACCCGTGTTAAAATGGACCGTTTACCAATTGCGGAAAAGGTCGATATCGTGTTGATGTATGGCTATTGTGATCAAAATGCCCAACGGGCGTGTGCTATGTATGCTGCTCGGTATTCTGGACATCATCCAAGTGTCCGGACCGTTCGCAGGATAGTTACGTTATTGAAGGAAACAGGAAGTGTTCAGCTACATGTGAAACTTCAACCACGACCTGCAACAAATGATGATGCCCAAGTAGGTGTTTTAGTTGCTGTCGCGCCTAATCCGCACATCAGTAGCAGACAAATTGCGCGAGAATCGGGAATCTCATAAACGTCGGTGTTGAGAATGATACAACAACATCGATTGCACCCGTAACATATTTCTATGCACCAAGAATTGCATGGCGACGTCTGTGAACGTCGTGTACAGTTCTGCCACTGGACACAAGAGAAATTAGGAACGATGACAGATTTTTTGCACGCGTTCTATTTATCGACGAAGCGTCATTAACCAACAGCAGTAACGTAAACCGGCATAATATGCACTACTGAGCAACGGAAAATCCACGATGGCTTCCACAAGAGGAACATCAGCGACCTTGGCGGGTTAATGTATAGTGCGACATTATGGGAGGAAGGATAATTGGCCCCCATTTTATCAATGGCAATCTAAATTGTGCAATGTATGCTGATTTCCTACGTAATGTTCTACCGATATTGCTACAAGATGTTTCACTGCATGACAGAATGGCGATGTATTTCCAACATGATTGATGCCCGGCACATAGCTCGCGTGCGGTTGAAGCGATATTGAATACAATTTTTCATGACAGTTGGCTTGGTCGTCGAAGCACTATACAATGGCCAGCACGTTCATCGGATCTGACGTCGCCGGATTTCTTTCTGTGGGGAAAGTTAAAGGATATTTGCTATCGTGATCCACCGACAACGCCTGACAACATGCGTCAGCGCATTGTCAATGGATCTGCGAACATTACGGAAGGCGAACTACTCACTGTTGAGAGGAATGTCGTTACACGTATTACCAAATGCATTGAGGTTGACGGACATCATTTTGAGCATTTATTGCATTAATGTGGTATTTACAAGTAATCAAAATGTAACAGCATGCGTTCTCAGAAATGATAAGTTCACGAAGGTACATGTATCACATTGGAACAACCGAAATAAAACCGAAATAAAATGTTCAAACGTACCTACGTTGATTTAAAAAACCTACCTGTTACCAACTGTTCGTCTAAAATAGTGAGCCATATGTTTGTTACTATTACAGCGCCATCTATCACAGAGCGAAAAAAGTGGCCCAACTAAAACATTCATATTTCTTTACGTACTACACGAATATGTAATAAAAATGGGGTTTCCTATTTTAAAAAAACGCTGTTGATATCTGTTTGACCTGTGGCAGCGCCATCTAACGGGCCAGCGATAGCGCCATCTGGTTGCACCCTTCAAGCTAGACAAGTTTCGTTCTTTGTAGTTTTTTCGTTTGACGCTTATTTCGTGAGATATTTGGCCCGGTCACAATCAGTGGACCATCCTGTATAGTTTAGTTAATTAAGCTAGTGATAGTTGGTATTTATAGTTTAGAGAATAGTAGTATAAGTAGGATAGGTTAGTAAGAAATTGGAAGTCACGGACTTGAACCTTTTCCAAGACTCTCACTGCGCTCATGACCGGTGATGGGAGCCTCTTTCTCTTGTCCTTTCTTTCTTCTCCTCTCACTGCTGTACTACTTAGTTTCTGGTTTGTTTCATTGTTTTTCGTTCATTTGTAAAGTTTAAAAGAGTTGCAGAAAAAGAAAAGAAAAACAAAGTAACAAGATCTCGCCTCCAAGTGGCGGGACACGGGCAACGGCGTGAGTGGAGGCGGGAGCCGAGGTAGCACTACATACCGTAGCTACCTCGGACTCCGAGCCCAGTCACACATTCCCACCATGAAAAATTAGAGCGTGGGTCATTAAATAATTGGCAGCAAGTGAAAAAAAGTCGCTAACGATTTCCAAATAGGAATGTCACATGCGTCTAGTCCAACTACCATTCTGGGTGAAAAATGTGTTAGTTCCTGTCCTGAAGTCGTAATGACGTCGGGAACGTTTTCACATGAATGACCTGAGTACGAGTACAAATGACAGCTCCGTCAATGCACCGCCATTTTATGCCTTGTGTAAGAAATGGCTGTGAGCACTATGGGACTTAACATCTAAGGTCATCAGTCCCCTAGAACTTAGAACTACTTAAACCTAACTAACCTAAGGACATCACACAACACCCAGTCCCTTGTGTAAGAGATACTGCCACCATCTATATCGGTCCATATTGCTATGCCACGACTTTTGTAACCTCAGTGTACAACTCGCTACGTGTGGATCCTGTATAGACAGTGAAGGCAGTGTTGGACCAATTTCCACACGAATAGAGACGTTTAAGCAATCATCCTTCCGGCGTTCTATACGTTGTGGCAGAACCGGTTTATAGTATTTCGTGACTTTAATTACTTATAAATGATATTTCAGGTAGATAAAAAAATATAAAACCAGTTACCTATTGTCAGCGTAACAATTATCCCGGCTAATATTTGTCACTCTACTAAAGAAATCTCCACTTGACGTTGTGTGGTAATGTCTGTAAAATCGTGTGAGTGGCACTAAATTGCATATAATTTATCAGATGTTACAAAACTGTTACCTAAGATGGAAGCTCTTTTCTCTAGCAAAGGGAACATTTAGTCACAAAATAGTACCCGCGCACAACACTGACGTATGTCTATTAAAATATTTCATGTAAATCGTCCGAAATAATTAGGCTTCATACATTAGCAAATAAGAAATTGATATTACGTAACGTGCTGTGAGCACTGTATTTAAGGATTCAATCTGAGTTAAATTCTGTCTTTTAAAGTAGATTCGGGACCAACAGTGCACATTTACTTCCATTCATTTATATCTAACAACATTTATGTTTGTTAAAATTATCGATTCAAAACTGCCGCGAAGATATTTTTGCTAAGATGGCGGCAGAGAGACGATAGTCAATTTGTCTATTGTTATTCTCTATTTATTTTATATCAAGTTAAAATATTTAGATGAAAGTCTCTTGTTCTCTATTCTTTAGCATTAGCCGTGCGGGATTAGCCGAGCGGTCTCAAGCGCTACAGTCCTGGACTGTGCGGCTGATCCCGACGGAGGTTCGAGTCCTCCCTCGGGCATGGGTGTGTGTGTGTTAGGATAATTTAGCTTAAGTAGTGTGTAAGCTTAGGGACTGATGACCTTAGCAGTTAAGTCCCTTAAGAATTCACACGCGTTTGAACATTTGAACTTTAGCATTATAATTATGCTCAATCAAAATATTTCATATTTTTTATACCAGCCACTAGTATACTCCGCTGTAAGTTACTAGCGCTAATGGCTGCGCTCTTAATTACGGAGCAGAAAATTAACACTTACAAACATTAATTACATTGGATTACAATTGAAATAAATACAAATCCACGTGTAGACAATAGCGACTCTATTTTTCAAATAATAATTAAAAATATAGTTACAGATTTTCTCATTACAGACCACATGTCTCACGTCCGAATAGTTCATCCGTTAGCACAGGAAGCACAACTGAACAACAATTAACACGGACAACACAAAGCGATTAGAACTGTCGTTGTCCATGAATGTAGTTCTCTGATAGTAGCTTTAATTCACACATAAATTAAATTATTACAGAAATAATGAAATAATGATCGTCATTTTTACACGATACTGTCTTTTTATACATAGTATTCATAATACACTACTGGCTATTAAAATTGCTACACTACGAAGATGACGTGCAACAGACGCGAAATTTAACCGACAGGAAGAAGATGCAGTAATATGCAAATGATTAGCTTTTTAGAGCATTCACACAAGGTTGGCGCCGGTGGGGACACCTACAACGTGCTGACATGAGGAAAGTTTCCAACCGATTTCTCTTACACAAACAGCAGTTGACCGGCGTTGCCTGGTGAAACGTTGTGGTGATGCCTCTTGTAAGGAGAAGAAATGCGTACCATCACGTTTCCGATTTTGATAAAGGTCGGATTGTAGCCTATCGCGATTGCGGTTTATCGTACCGCGACATTGCTGCTCGCGTTGGTCGAGATCCAATGACTGTTAGCAGAATATGGAACCGGTGGGTTCAGGAGGGTAATACCGAACGCCGTGCTGGATCCCAACGGCCTCGTATCACTAGCAGTCGAGATGACAGGCATCTTAATTAAGCGCATGGCTGTAACGGATCGTGCAGACACGTCTCGATCCCCGAGTCAACAGATGGGGACGTTTGCAAGACAACAACCATCTGCACGAACAGTTTGACGACGTTTGCAGCAGCATGGACTATCAGCTCGGAGACCATGGCTGTGGTTACCCTTGACGCTGCATCACAGACATGAGCGCCTGCGATGGTGTACTCAACGACGAACCTGGGTGCACGAATGGCAAAACGTCATTTTTCCGGTTGAATCCAGGTTCTGTTTACAGCATCATGATGGTCGCATCCGTGTTTGGCGACGTCGCGGTGAACGCACATTGGAAGCGTGTATTCGTCGTCGCCATACTGGCGTATCACCCGGCGTGATGGTATGGGATGCCATTGGTTACACGTCTCGCTCACCTCTTGTTCGCATTGACGGCACTTTGAACAGTGGACGTTACTTTTCAGATGTGTTACGACCCGTGGCTCTACCCTTCATTCGATCCCTGCGAAACCCTACAGTTCAACAGGATAATACACGACCGTATGTTGCAGGACCTGTACGGGCCTTTCTGGATACAGAAAATGTTCGACTGCTGCCCTGGCCAGCATATTCTCCAGATCTCTGACCAATTGAAAACGTCTGCTCAATGGTGGTCGAGGAACTGGCTCGTCACAATACGGCAGTCATTATTCTTGATGAACTGTGGTATCGTGTTGAAGCTGCATGGGCAGCTGTACCATCCAAGCTCTGTTTGACTCAATGCCCAGGCGTTTCAAGGCCGTTATTACGGCCAGAGGTGATTGTTCTGGGTACTGATTTCTCAGGATCTAAGCACCCAAATTGCGTGAAAAGGTAATGACACGTCAGCTCTAGTATAATATATTTGACCAATGAATACCCGTTTATTATCTGCATTTCTTCTTGGTGTAGCAATTTTAATGGCCAGTAGTGTATTTGTTGAAGTTTGTACACTTAGTAACATCTCGTGGCTAGAACATGGTGTCGTGGATATTTCAACGTGAATGCAACGGGAAGAAGCCCTCGTAACTGGCACAGAGGGATGTCCCTTCTGCCTAGTGTTTGATGGTGGTTTGAAGAGCACGGATCCAGACGCATGTGTTAAATGCGTTGTCAGCGTCCCGGGTTCGATCCCCGCTCCGGCAGACGGCTCCAGTTATGCGGCGGCCAGCGGGGAGTGACGGGGCCGGGCGGCACCAACCCGTGACGTGGCGGAGATGTCACGGCGAGGTGAGGCGAGGCGAGGACCCACAGCACGCACGCCGCTCCACGCGTGATTTACACGCGTCACGAGCCGCCACACTGCGGCAGGCTGGCGGCAGTGGTGGGGGGCGGGGCTGGAGGCCCGGCGCATCCTGTGTCCCGCGTACCGTGGCGGGCGGCAGACGCGGTCAGAGTGGCTGAGCGAGTGCCCAGTTGGCCACCTCGGAGGCCGCAGCTCTTCGCTCACCTGTCAGCAGCGGACAGCCGACCCCGCGGTAAGCTCCCCCTGCCGCGCGCCTCTGCCTCGCGTTGCGGGAAGCCGCCAGCCGCGACCTCTATGTCCCTCCCTCCCTGAGACCGCTTCTGAACCCTGGCGCACGGCTTCGCAACTCCTGCGACAGGGACTTCCCGTCTGGGATGCGTGTGTCGTGTAAATCACTGTGCGCCACATTTTAACCCACCGCAATTTGTACAGTCACGAGAGGCCGAATCAGAGTGAAATGGCTATCTGCCCTGTATTTTGAATGGTGACCACACGAGTGTAGTGAAGCTTTTCAAATTCCTTACAGCGTCTGCGCTCGAGCCCGAGCTTCCAGGATGGAGACTTAAATGCTTTGCTGAGTGACCGGACCGCCCCTTTCCGGGTGGTTTATGAAGGTATGCTGTGCAACCAGTCGTTATTTGAGTTCGATACGATTTACTGTATCATTGTCTAGTTTCCGAGTCAGTGCAGGCTAACCGTCAGATGGAGGTGTTACAGGACTGTGTGCAGCTACACGTTAGGATTGTGCTACTGGCGAAAATAACGGAAATTTACCCGTAAGTGAACGAAATGTGTAAGAAACGAAAAGATCTGTAGGTTTTAGCAGACTTACGTTGGACTGCATCTTGATACCTACGACAAAACGTACATTTTACTGAGCCTGCGCGCGCGCGCACACGCACACACACACACACACACACACACACACACACACACACACTTTTAACGAAGAGTGATACAAAGAGCATGAGGATGTTAGATATTACATTTTGCTACATCGTGATCTTTGTTAAGAGATACATTACATTACAGAATAAAAGACTTACACGCAACGATAATGGCAAGTGAACATTGCAAGTTGTAGGTGCATTCATACCTTGGCAATGTACATGTAATGCGGATC
This sequence comes from Schistocerca americana, assembly GCF_021461395.2. Classification (NCBI taxonomy): domain Eukaryota; kingdom Metazoa; phylum Arthropoda; class Insecta; order Orthoptera; family Acrididae; genus Schistocerca; species Schistocerca americana. The sequence continues at coordinate 894,713,563 of NC_060121.1, forward strand.
AAAAAATTGCCGGTAAATAAACAGAATGAAATGTCTATCATTCCAGCGATTAGCAGCCCCGTATATCTACCGTACTACTTTCGTTTTTTCGACTTTTGTTTTCTTACTTTTTTGATGCAAGTTTTACAACTAGCGAAATACATGATGTTCATATTTCTTCCCCTGGTGTGCGTGTGTTCAAAAAATGGTTCAAATGGCTCAGAGCACTATGGGACTTAACCTCTGAGGTCATCAGTCCCCTAGAACTCAGAACTACTTAAACCTAGCTAACCTAAGGACATCACACACACCCATGCCCGAGGCAGGATTCAAACCTGCGACCGTAGCGTTCCAGACTGTAGCGCCTAGAACCGCTCTGCCACCCCAGCCGGTGGTGTGTGTGTGTGTGTGTGTGTGTGTGTGTGTGTGTGTGTGTGTGGTTTTATGGACTTTTTATACCTCAGTTGTTAATATTTTATTATTTTCCTACTTTTATTTACACTGCCTTCTTAAACCTGCCAGGGTAGCCGAGAGCACTAATGCGCTGCTTCCTGGACTCAGGTAGGCCTGCCGGTCCCAGATCGAATCCGCCCGGGGGATTAATGACGAGGGCCAGTATGCCAGCCAGCCTGGAAGTGGTTTTCAGGCGGTTTTCCACATCCTTCTAGGTGAATATCGGGCTGGTCCCCACGCTCCGTCTCAATTACACGACTCGCAGACATTTCAAAAACGTTCGCGCTATTCCATGGCTTACACTAGATGCAGACAGCTGGGATACACTAATTGCATCCTGGGGGGTTCGGGGTGGCGTCTGGCCACCCTCTAGAACTAACAATGCCAAACCCATAGTAACAAGGCCGACCCCGCATTGAAGTGGGACATTGGCCCCAAGGAAATGATGATTTACACTGCCTTCTTAAAACGCAAATGATAAATTTTGAATCCTGCCTAGTCATCGAATTTGGGGTGTCTAGGAAGCCTGCTTTCTCGGATCGCTAGACAACGTTCAAACAAATCGTATTAATGAGTTTTATTACGAAATGGAAGTGACAACACTTAACTTTGTGTTAAATAGATGTGTCGCCAGCAAAGAGCGACAGACAAAATAATAGAGTTTCGTCAGCATAACAATTCCAAGTTTGAGATACATAGAATATATGAGCAAAGTAACGAGCTTTGACGCTTCTGTTCAGATCGCTGGTCTTGAAGCTTCTCGTAGAACCGCGCCGTGGCTAGTCGGGCGCGGCGCTGATGTCTTCGCATAGAGGCCGCTGCTGTCACGTAGTCCTGGAGATGGGTCGGTCAGTGTGTAATTGGCTGTCGTCTTCTTCACAGCCCTCTCTGCTCTCTCGTTCCCAACTGGCATCCCAGCACGTGACTTTATGCCGTAACAATAAATACGTCCAGTGTCAGTAGAGAGATGTGAGGAATGAAGACCATAACTTAAATTTATTTCTTTTATATGGAACTCTAGAAAGTAGCAGATCTTCTTACAAATTTTATGAACAACGCCTTCTACCGTTTAGAAACGTCTATATATCGATATCTACTCTGATATTTCGATATACTCGTACACTGTTTTCTCGAATTGCATTTGCCGCAACTGCAGTTCTACTATTCCAGTACAAAGAAAACTCTGTGTAAGTGCAAAGCCTGCATTACATCGTCAAACACCTTTGACAAATTTTTATAAAATTTAGGCCTGTTTCTTAAGTTTCATAAAAGATATTGTGGACGTACCCAGTCATCAATGATCCCAGTACCCCGCCAAAGATTTTATGAAACATTTTTTTATAAAATATCACACGCAAAATTATTTTACACAGTACTACAGGCCTAGTAAGAGAAATATACTTCAGAACGTTTACTCTCAACAGACAACCAACGGAATTCTACCGTCTAACAGCACTGAAATCTCTACAGCAACAAAGACATCGGAGCTACGGCAAATGTTGTGAGACAAAATGATGCACACTTAATAGAAGTCCTAAAAAAGACGCCTTGGTGGCGAAACACGCCGGTCCATACTGAATATTAATGTAAAAACGCGACTAAGTGGAAAAGTGTGTACTGTATAGCATAAAAGGCCAGGACCGTGTCCTCTGTGCTCGTTGCATCCGGCAGCGAGAATACTGTACCTCGTGCTGCCCTGTTCCAGCGCGCTCTCCGGTATGGTGGTCAGTTTCTGCAAACTATACCTCTGGTTTGGTGCCAAAAGTTTTTCGCGGCGACTACCTTTTGTAAAATGTTACTGGAATTCTTGAAGTACCAAAATAGAATGAAAACGTGAATGGTTCAAATGGCTCTGAGCACTATGGGACTTAACATCTGAGGTCATCAGTCCCCTAGAACTCAGAACGACTTACACGTAACTAAGGATGTCACACACATCCATGCCCGAGGCAGGATTCGAACCTGCGACCATAGCAGTCGTGCGGTTCCGGAATGAAGCGCCTAGAACCGCTCGGCCACAGCGGCCGGCCGAAAACTTTAAGTTTCGACGATAATTCTTGTCATCCTCATGAGGAACAAGTGACTACTGTTGTGATGGCACACATCCTCTTGCGATGTTAGTGGAAACCCGTTGAGATGTAGACAGTTCTGCAAATTTCACTCTGGTAAATATTTTGGAAGACTCTCGCCTTGAGAAAACACTTTCTTGTTGTACTGAATTTTATTCACATACATTCGGTAGTGTTACCCCATCGTCAGTGGGTCTCGCTTTATTCTGCTTAACGGCACATTCTGCTGCCCACGTTGCTGTCTGCCATTTCTCTATACCTTGTATTTTAACACATTTTGTCATCTTTGATTATATCGTTAATGATAATGACATTCTCACTATCAAAACTCGAGGTGTCGTAAATATTAGAAGAGTACGTGTAGTGAATACAGTTTATAGAGTCGTGATAACCGGAAAAACACTTTCAGCCACAATGAAACTGCAGATGACAAGCTGTTTCAAGGTACCAGCTGTACAGAACAAGGCAGGCAGCAACACGGACAGCCAGATGTGCTGTTAAGAAGAAAAAAGTAAAGCCGCTGAGGATGGTGTAACGTCAGCGAAAAATGTACGTGCAAAAAGAAAATGAGTCTTCTCTAGGCGGGATCCTGGAAATACTGCATCAGCTGCTTTAACTGGTACAACGGCTATAACTTAGTGGTGCGTGGAAGCGAGCTCTTGAACCTCAAACACTACACGTATAGAAATTCGCCCAGTTGTCAATTACGTTCAGTGGGGCAGCACTAGAACCGCAGACATCGACAACTGCCTCTAGCAGCATGATGACAGAAAGTGGTTCCCGACAAAGACGATGGAGAGTATCGCCGAAAATTCAGGTTCCTATTCATCGGATGGCGAGAATATTCTGAATATTCTATACACACTGGTGGGTCAAAATATTACGACTGTTGTCCATTGTGAGGAAGCCGTCGAGGCACTGTGAGGGGAGTGAGTGAGGCAGGGCCGTTCCAGTTGCTGGCCGCTCTGCGGTGGAGCGGTGTGACTCCGTTCTCTAGCTTCAGCTCTCTTCGAGCGGGAGCGCGGAGCAGCACTTATACTATTCACTTGACAGTGGTATCCTAAAGGCGCTACGCGAAGCTAACTTGTTCTCCTCTTGTGGAAGATTGTGAGGTACGACTTCACAGCATTTGCAATTGGTTAGTCATAAGTAAATCAATACTCTGGAGAGCAATTGGGAATATGTGTTCTAAAGAAACCGTAAATGGGAACCACAACTGTAATGAAACAAGTTGTACATTTAATGAAGACGCTCAGTACAATAGTTTTAATGCCAAACAAAGTTTCGAATGCAAGAAAACATTGCCGGTAAATAAAGAAGGACAAAGTGAAAGTAAATACGTTCTAAATACGAAAGGAAATTGAATATGACTAACTGGAAGGCAAACCAAGGAAACTGAATAATAAAGAAAATATACGACATTAATCCACCTTAGATTTGCATTGCTGCTTTCTACATTTATTTACTTTCCTCTGCGTAAGAGCTTCAATACTGCGAATGACTGATGCAGTAAATCTCACTCTCAAAACGCATTTCAGATAGTAATCTGATATGTAGCATCTCAGTTGACTTTTAGTTTCATTTGAGAAAAGTACTACTCACAACTGTAAGCGAATCCGAGCAGAACATGCGTCTATGCTGCATGTCTACGAAGTTTCGAGTAACCCTTCTGTGACGACTGCTCGTTACAGTCTTTCTGCTCTGATATCTGTCTTTAGCTGGCCGTTGTGGCCGAGCTATTCTAGGCGCTTCTGTCTGGAACCGCGCGACCGCTACGGTCGCAGGTTCGAATCCTGCCTCGGGCATGGATGTGTGTGATGTCCTTAGGTTGGATAGGTTTAAGTAGTTCTAAGTTCTAGGGGACTCATGTCCTCAGATGTTAAGTCCCATAGTGCTCAGAGCCATTTGAACCACATCTGTCTTTCAGTTCTGCATCGCACTGAAGGTCTATGATTTTCATTCAGAAAGGTGGCTTACAGGATAATCGTCCACAGAGTATAGAGCAGCAAAAATTTCTAAATCTCTCTCCAAGCGCGAAATATCAGTAAATCTTGTTTCGAATTCAATGCACGGCTTCCTTGCAACACCTGTATGCTGCCCAAAATCAGTAGCAAAGCCAACGTTTGCTACTGCTGACAGTTTTCGACAGTAAGAGACGTTCTAATCTGCCCAGCTGCGTTTCGCAGAGCAACAGTTTCATCTTCAGTGCCTTCAGTTTGTCATAGAAATGGACGAAAAGATCCTTGCCTAGAAGTGACAAAGGGCTAAATCACAAATCAATCTACCATTCGACAGTCCAGGAACACTTTCTCTCTACATTTCCGCGAGTAACGAGCTCCAGAACTTTAGCACGACTGAGCCAGCGAACCTCACAGTGATATGGTAAATCTCCATATTCACAACCGAGCTGGCGCGCATCGCAAACACTCTAGCAGTGTCCAAGAACAGATTGGGGGCGCTGATGACCACGACGTTGAGCGCCCATAAGCCCCAACACACACAAGAACAGATTGCACTAGATTCTCATGTGCGGTCTCCTTTACAAATAAACCACCATTTCTTATAATTTTCCCAATAAACCGAAGTCGACCATTCGTCTTCCCTACCACAAACATCACATATACGTTCCATTTCACATCGCTTCATACTGTAACACCCAGATATTTAAACGACGTGACTTTATCAAGCAGGACACTACTAATTCTGTGTCCGAACATTGTGGGCTTATTTTTCCTACTCATCCACATAAACTTATCTTTTTCTACATTAGGAGCTGGCTGCCATTCATCACACCAACTAGAAATTTTGTCTAGGTCATGTTGTATCAATCTACAGTTACTTATCTTCGACATCTTCTTCTAAACCACAGCGAACAACCGCAGATTACTGCCAGGCTTATCTGCCAGATCATTTACGTATATAGAAAACAGCAACGGTCCTATCACACTTCCCTGGGGCACTCCTTATGTTACCCCTGTCTCCGATGGACACTCGCCGTTGAGGACAACATACTGTGTTCTATGACTTAAGAAGTTTTCGAGCCAGTCACATATCTGATAGCCTATTCCGTATGTACGTACCTTCGTTAACAATCTGCAGGGGGTACCGTGTCGAATGCTTTTAGAAATTCTAGAAATTTGGAATCTGTCAGTCGCTCTTCATCCATAGCTCACAGTATATTGTGAGGGTTTCGCACGAGCGATGCTTTCTAAAGCCGTGCTGATTCGTGAACACGAGTTTTTGGGTCCCTATGAAATTTTTTATATTCTAGCTCAGAATATGCTCTAGAATTCTGCATGAAACTGATGTTGTGGTTGGTTGATTTGGGGGACGAGACCAAAAGAGAGGTAATCGGTCCCATCGGATTAGGTAAGGACGGGGAAGGAAGTCGGCCGTGCTCTTTCAAAGGAACCATCCCGGCAGTTGCCTGAAGTGATTTAGCAAAATCACGGGAAAACCTAAATCAGGATGGCCGGACGCGGGGTTGAACCGTCGTCCTCCCGAATGCGACTCCAGTTGCTATCCACTGCGCCACCTCGCTCGGTCCGATTTTAAGGATATTGGTCTGTAATTTCGCGGCTCCGTTCTTTTATCCTTCTTATGTACAGGAGTCATCTGCGGTTTTTTCCAGTTGTTTGGCACTTTGCGCTGGTCGAGAGATTCGCGATAACTGAAATAAGGGGTCAATGACGTAGAGTATTCTATGGAAAACCGAACTGGGATTCCATGCGGACCTGAGAACTTATTTGTTTTCAGTTCTTTCAGTTGCTTCGCTACGCCAGGGAAGCTTATTACTACGTCATCCATACGTGACTCAGTGCGATGGTCAAGCGACGGTATGTTTGTACAATTCTCCTGCGTGAACGATTTATTAAACGTGGAATTTAAAACTTCGGCCTTCCTTTTGCTATCTTCTACCACAATACCAGACGGGTCAACGAATGACTGGATGGAAGCCTTAGAACCGCTTAGCGATTTTACATAGGACCAGAATTTTTTTGGGTTCTCCACCAGATCTTTAGCCAAAGTATGACGGTGGTAGGCGATGTATGCTTCGCGCATAGTTGTTTTCACACGAATCTCTACTATCTTTGCCTATCATCATTTGGGCCTCCTCTTTTGAACCGAGAGAGCATCAGCCGTTGCTTCCTCAGCATCTTACGAATTTCGTTATTAAACCACGGTGGTCTTTTCCGTCCTTAATCCACTTACTATGCACTCACTTTTCCAGAGCGCGATTTACAATCTGTTAAAACTTTGTGCATGATTCCTCTATGGACACCATTCTGAATCTGAGTGATTGCAGTTCATTGTATAACTGAGATGCTAACACCTGCTTGTCTGTTTCTTCTAGCAGGAACGCTCTCCTAGCCATCTCGAGTGATTTATTAACTTTCGCAACCATTGTCGCTATGATGTCGTGATCACTTGTCCCCATCTCTATACTGACGCCATCGATAAGGTTCAGCATGTTTGCAGCTACAAGATGTCATTGCGTGTGGGTTGCCGAACTAGCTGCTCAAGACAGTTTTGGTAAAACGTGTTCAGAAGTACTTCAGAAGATTGCCTATCTGTACCCCTGCAATGAATCCAAACACGTCTCAATCTGTACTCGGTAGGTTAAAGTCACCACCAACTAGTACTGCAAGATCTGGGTATTTATGTACAACTGACTACAGACTTGAATGACTCTATAACTGTTATAGCGGGGTTGGATTGTCGGTAAAAAATCTACTATTAACTTGGTTTCACTTAGACCTGCTATACACGGCCAGATAACTACACTATCACACTCAACTTCAACCTCAGTAGAGAAAATGTTTTTGTCGACTGCAGTGAACATTCCTCCTCCTACGGCGTGTCATCTGTCTTTCCGATAAACATTCCAAGAGTCATTAAATAGCTCAGAACCTTTTACTTCGGTTTTTAGACAGGTTTCAGTCCCAAGAATAATTTGAAGTTGAGAACGTTCCTAGGGGGCAGTAAATTTTGGACCTTCGTTACGAATAATTAAAAAATTTACTGATAAAATTTTATAGTCGAGCTGTCTTTACTTTGGGCGCGGTCTGATTTCCCTATATGCATATCGACTGGCGAGTGTTCATGAGAGAACTTCAAACTACCGCCTAGCCTAAAAAGCTCCCATATGCACTCCACAAGTACTCTGCCATCCGAATAGCTACATCCTTTGGGTACTGTACCCCTGACCTGTGAAGGGCAGTCCAAGAAAAATGCAGCCAAGACTGTCACAGACACGGCGAAGGCTTTTGTTGAGACCATCCACTCGGCTAAAAACGAAAGGATCCCCATCAACTCTAGGAACGAGGCTGCAGATTGAAAGTTCTGCTTGCTCCCCGCGTGCGAGGCCATTAGTCTTTACCCTCTCCGGCAGCCGCCTGTAAGAGCAGGATCGCCTCAGAACCCATGCGACAGGCGTTGTTGGCTCTGAGCACTATGGGACTTAACTTCTGTGGTCATCAGTCCGCTAGAACTTTGAATTACTTAAACCTAACTAACCTAAGGACATCACACACATCCATGCCCGAGGCAGGATTCGAACCTGCGACCGTAGCGGTCGCGCGGTTCCAGACTAAAGCGCCTAGAACCGCTCGGCCACCCGGTCGGCAGGCGTTGTTGGTGGCGACGTGACCCACAACTTGCAGACGACTTCACCCTGTACGCTCGATAGCCGCTGGCAAGGCCACCTCCACATCTCAGATGAGGCCCCCTGGCAGACCTAGAGAGCGCACGTTGGCTTTCTTTCCAGCCCTGAAGGGACTCCATAAGGCACCTAACATTGGAGCTCCCAGTAACTAGCAAACAGGTGCCCACGTGTTGGTGCTCGGACCATGCTGAAGGAGCGGCCATCTACTCACACAAAGGATGCATAGACGAGGCCAAACAGCGAGCCTCCGTATTGGCCCTCCGTATCGACCGACCCGAAAGTGTTGCCACCCGCCACTCACCCTGCGGCTCCACCGCGTTGGGTGCGCTAGAAGGTACCTTGGCAGTAGAGCCCTTGGGCGAAACAAGCGATACCTGAGGTGTCCCATGCGACGCTCCAGAATCTGACACCGCTACACCCTGATCGTATCCAAAAGCCCATTCAACTACTTGCGAATTGCGGCCGGCTCCTCCTGTGTCCACACACAGCAGGCACACATACTAACAAGGGAAACTAAAGATTGCTGAATGGCGAATTTATGATAAGATTAATTTAGGGTGAAGTGAAAGAAAAGAGTTAAGATAAAAAGATGTTGAGCCGAATGTCTTTGTAAATATAATACAATACAATATAATTTAGTAAACTTGCCAAGTGCTCTCAACGTGCCCACTTATTGCTCCACAATCGTAGTGCAGTAGTTTGAGGAGTGTGACAGCGAACTCGAGTTGGTACCATGGCCACCAGTGCCTCCCAACCTGAACCCACTGGAACACATGTGGGACATTATCGAGCACCATCTCCGAGCCCACAACCAAACGACCCGTAATATACAGGAACTGCGTAGTCTTTGCATGGGTATCTAGTGTAACGTACCTCAGAAAAGCTACCAGTGACTTGTCGAATCCATTGCCCGCAGAATCTCTGGTGTATCGCATTGCAAAGTTGGACCAACACGCAATTAAGTACGACGTCATAGTGTTCCGGTTCATCGGTTTTCGAGACAGTATGGATGCGTGTTGGCAAGGCTGCTGTCCATCTGGGCTGTCAAGTCGGCCGTGACCCAGACAACTCCTTCCCTCACACTGAGACAGGGTCCGCCATCTTGACTGTTTGATTGCTTTAAGCCGAAACTTTTTAACGATCGCGTTTTCGGATTTGAAACATGTCACTTGCACGTCCTCCTCGACCTCGCCTGTTTCTCGCTTCTTGGCTCGGCCACGGGGCGGGCGTCGTGCTGTGTCGGCATGCTGGGCAGCTGCCGTCGCTTCTCGTGATGCGGCCGCGCCGCCTGAGGCGCGCTTCTCTTGATTTGCTGGTGACTGCCGTCACCCTCGTTCGTTCGTTTACAAGTCTGTGTTTCAGTCGGCACAACGTTGTGGTAGCCAGAGCCAGCGTAACATTTCCATCACAGGTTTAGTTGTTACCGTCTAACGTTCTGAGCCGTATAGAGGCGCCGGTTAGATGATGGAGCTATAAACTTTGCCCTTGCGATGTTTCGCTACCTTCTTGTCGCACAGCACTGGTGATTAGTCGCCATTTCAGCCACTTTGCACCAGCTCGTACTTGACAGTCTGGAAACACCTCGTCGTCAGAAATTACGTGAGGGCCAAAGTGATAGCGGTGTGCCGTCTTCTGGGCGCTTTCCGTAACCTCTGCGTGTGGTAGGGGTGGACGTCTCCTGTGGAGAGCGAGATCAATGACTTTGCTGCGTCGTTGCATAAGGTGGTTAGTTTAGCAGCACCAGCTTTCTGCAGTTGTAGCTGGGTGCTTTCCTGTACGATACACACGTGCGATCTTTTGTGAAAGTGAAGCGAAAATTACAGTAATACTAAAATGTATCTTTACGGGCTGGTGGTCTTAAAATGGTTCAAATGGCTCTCAGCACTATGGGACTTAACATGTGAGGTCATCAGTCCCCTAAAACTTAGAACTACTTAAACCTAATTAACCCAAGGACATCACACACATCCATGCCCGAGGCAGGATTCGAACCTGCCACGGTAGAGGTCGCGTGGTTCTAGACTGAAGCGCCTAGAACCGCTCGGCCACAAGGGCTGGCTGGTGGTCTTATGATCGAGCAACTGGTGCATGTTGCGCCGAGTTTGTGGGTACACAGATGTGCACAACGGCGTTTTTGACATGCTGCCAACCACAAAGTTGATGAAACGTTTCCGAACATTTTATTTTTATTGTCGTTACGGAGCTAGAGCGTTTTGTGCATATTGAAACACATACTGTCGGCACGAGATCGGTATGTTCACTGTGCAGCTGCCTACTCTATGTTTTAGTTTGGTATGTCTGTCATTGTGCTGGCGTGAAAAAGGCTCACAACACTGTGATAAGCGTACTAACCCCATTACCGGCTCTACACGGAAAACGAAATTTACCGAAATAGATGGGACACTTCCATTGGCACCGTGACACCCAGAATATAGAACAAGTTCTGCAAACGTGTCGCAGGCACCTGGTAATGAACAGAAACTGTAATGGCAAGAAACAACAAAATGTTTAAAAAAAAATGGTTCAAATGGCTCTGAGCACTATGGGACTTAACTGCTACGGTCATCAGTCCCCTAGAACTTAGAACTACTTAAACCTAACTAACCTAAGGACAGCACACAACACCGGGCCATCACGAGGCAGAGAAAATCCCTGATCCCGCCGGGAATCGAACCCGGGAACCCGGGCGTGGGAAGCGAGAACGCTACCGCACGACCACGAGATGCGGGCTAACAAAATGTTTAAAAATGTCAGAAATTTAGTGGTGAGTATCTGTCAAAACAATGTCTTACTATACAACCACGGTATCCTCAAAATGTCATCTAATGGCAACATAGCTTCAAAACTTTGATTAATGAGACGCAGTGTATGTCGCAGTGATGTCCTATGTGGGAAGTTTGCCCAGAAAGTAATGCATCGCATTTTTTCCTTCAACAACTGTTTATTGAACATAACGTGAATTACACACACGAAAGAATGGTGTTTTATCTACACACCCTATTTTTCCTCATAATTTCCATTCCGTTCTATGGTCTTCTTACAGCGTGAAATAAGGGCGTGTATACGCTGTTGGTTTCTTGTCATGGAGGTGGAGCCAGTGATTCACTGTCTCAATCACATCTTGATCAAAATGTCCTCCACGAATGGCGTCCTGTAATGGCCCAAACAAGTGGAAGTCCGAGGTGGCTAGGTCAGGTGTGTCAGGTGTGACAGCCGTGGATGGTCTCCCCTACCGCTGCAAATCGTGGAGCTCAGCCGAACCGCCTTCTGATGGCCTCACCCTCCGTGCCCAGCGACTAACTGCACTTCTGTCAACAGGCGATGCTCCATAAACTTTGCACAAGCGTTTGTGAGTATTCAGCACAGTTTCTTTCTGTGTAGTGAGAAATTCAATGACGGCATGTTGCTTGTAATGTGCATCACCTACAGGCGACATTTTGAAACTGTCCTGCTGCTATGCTGTCTGTCGGAAGTGACAGAAACTTGGTGCGCTCTGGAGACTTCAAATAATACAAACGTAACGTTTCGAATTCGTAGCATTGTTTTCGGCTAAAAAAAAAAAACAAAACAAAAAAAAACGGCGCATTACTTTCCGGCAACTCTCGTAGTTTGCCAGCGAATTTGTTAATTTTGCTACAGGTAGCACATTTTTTGTATGTAGTATAAGTCATGTTGGATCAGCATACGTCCGTAAACAGAGAGCTTTGACTTGTGGTTTCCTACCTCGAAGTAGTTAATCTGAAGCTTTACCGTTATGGTCACACTGCGGACCGAAGAAGAACGGACGCTTTTAGTTCCTGAACGTACGGTTGCAGCTCGACGCCTGCAAGCTTGCATCGTGAAATGCATTCGAAACTCCTCTCCACTGTCATATGAATTTATGTTCCTTGCTTTCGGCGCTTGGTATTTGTACTGCTGCCACCAGTTCCTAAAAACAGCGGGCTTGTGTCTTTCAAGGACCGCTTTTATCTGCTGTTTGTACTGAAACCTAGCTAGCTTCATCTGCCATGCAGTCCTGCTATTATTACTATTATTAGTTTTGTTGATTCAGCTTTACATTCTACATTGTAGCAACTTGGGACTCCGATTCCGCACACGAGTGCACCACACGATCTATGCTGCGGGTGCATTGTGATTCAGACAAGGAATATGACTCGACCAGCAATAGACTGTCCACCCACAGTTATGTAGCCACAGCCCGTGTTTGACGTCAATGAGCCATAACCACTCACAGACGGACCTTATCACGGGCGCTGCGCTAAGCTGTAAGGCCCTGTCGGGTAAAGTTTCTAAGCTGTGTGTTGCTGCTCGCAGCAGTGGTCTGGGGAACATTCCCACACCCGTCGACCAGGTTCTGGACGTCCATTAAGCACAGATGCACATCAAGATCGACGCCTTGTGAGAGCAGCGGTGATCGACTGTACGTTGTTCAGGGAAGAAATCTGGGAACATGTTGCGCCCTCTGACTCAACAAGGAACATTGGGAACCATCTGGTAGCAGCTTGATTAATATCGCGCTTCCCTCTGGCCAGGCTACCACTGACGCCGCGACACAGCCGAGCGTGGCTACTCTGGTCTAGTGACAGAATCGACTGGTGAGTACGATGGAGCTCCTTTGTTTTCAGCGCTGAGAGCAGGGTCTGTCTGTAAGTGAGTGGCGGGCGTACACGTGTACGGAGTAGAGGTGGTGAGCGGCCTGTTCCGAGGTGCATTCGCCACTGATACACAGGCTCCACGCCAGGCTGGACCTTCAGTTAGCACTCGCGGTCACCCATTTCGTGCTTCTGCAGTGAAAAGTGACCAGTGCCCGCTGCATCGCACGGGATGGTTATCCCTGCGCTAGCGCCGTTACTTAGGAAGGTGAAAAGATTTTCAGTAGCGGCACAGTGCACGTCCACCTTCGGCTGCTGCGATGCTACGTGCTCTTCACGGTGCGCACCCTTTACTGTGACACATGCCTTTCATTTGGTCTGAATTTGTTATGATATAGTCCTACAATGATGAACTACCTGTTACATCACTTGTAGTGAAGTGCCATTGTCCTTCACGCTGTTGCTCTATTTTTTTGTTGACGGTGTATACACGCAATTACGTAATTATTTTTGAAAAGAGTAAAGAATATGACAAAATATGTAATACGACGTAAATATTTTGTTAAATATTATACATAAAATAATAATTTCTACTACAATTGTCTTCAAAGCCTCCTAAATTATCTTAATGCGCGCTTGAACGTACGAGAAACACGAGAAGTACCTAACCTAACCCTCGCAATACGAAGGGGAGGATGTGGGGGGCAGGGGAATCTTTATGCCCACCTTTTGAAAATATTCTAAGTAAGCAACGTACTATATATTTAAAACTGTAAAAAAAGTTTATTTTTAATGATTTCTTATACCATTTTCCGTAATTTTAAAATTTTCAGCAAAACCTGACCCAAAAATTTAAGTCTTAGTACTGAACCACAAATTTATTATTTCTGGATTCAGTACCTTTCTTAAACATCTCTGTCACATACACAAATTGTGTCTGATTAATAAATGTTTTAAAGCTGTATTGTCACTAGATGGCATTTTGAGGGTACCGTGTTTGTGTAGCAAGACACTATTGAACAGCTACTGACCACTAAATTTAGGACACGTTTTAAATATTTTGTTGTTGCTTGCCGTTATCTACTTCTGTTCATCACATGGCTGCAATGCGTTTGCAGGACGGACTATTAATCACTTGTTCTATAGCGTTACATCAGAGTGTTCACTGCACAGTTCCCCTGTCTATGTTTCAGTTTGGTACGTTTGTCAATGTACTGCCGTGAGAGAAGCTCATAATACAGTGATAAGTGTAATAACCCCATAACCTGGAACAGCATTCTGGATGGCGCCCCATGTATCACAGCCCGCGTGCTGGTAGAGTTGCGATACTAACACAAGTGGCTTCAATTCTCTATGGCTAGATATTTAAATGCTTTCGGACTGCGCTTTCTTGGGCTTCGCTATGCCTTCCGGAAGTATACTAAACACCTCCTCGGCTGTCGGCGTGGAAAGGCTTCCTCAATAGGCGCTCCTACGTCAGCTGTTCCCACATCTCTCGTCCTCGCGACGCTGCGACGGCTGTGTCACGTTTGCTGAGGCGCGACATCTGGGCTCGCCAGCGACTGGTGCTGCTACAGTCTGCTTCTTACTTTCCACGTTCTTGGCCGAATATGGTCTGTGCGCTACAGTGGAGTTTAGAGTCTTTGAATCCGCTTCAGTAGCATTTGCTCCTCAGACGATTGCGTCGCTTTGTTCTTTGCGTGTGCATCGAGACGTTTTTGTTACTGAAGTTGGGAGTTCATAGAGCACCCTATTTTCGCACTACACACTCGACATAGAAAAACCTCTTGATTAGTAGTGAAAGCGTCATCGATCGTTACAGAAGACCTCAATTTAAATGACAATTTTGATGCAGCTGGAGGCATCATGAATATAAACACTCGTGAACACTTAAAAAGTGGTATTTGGAACACTTTTCTTGGCGAATGCACTCCGTAATTCTAAACAGAGAAAAGTCGCTAGCTGACGCAAAACTTCGGGCCATTAGTCTTTTGTTTTCCCCACTGCCAATCTCGACAGCCCACAAATACATTTGCTACACTACTACAATGCTATACACAGCATTGTTTTTGTATATCCTTTGGTTTTGACAACTGAAATTCCGAATCTTAGAAAATTATGCAGCAGCAGCGCAATCCTATTCAAAATGTTATTAACCACATGTTATTGCACTGTAATGTGATATTTAGGTATAATTTGCTCATGGTAGATCGGATTCTGACATTTTTCCAACGTAGCGGTATATTCGGAGAAAGGAGAAATATAAAGGGTAAAGAAGCACTAACATCAAATTTTTTTGTGGCACAGAGTTGAATTATGTAAAACGCGTTATTATAGTGAAAGATGTGAAAATATGTAGTCATGAAATATATGATCGCTGGCAACATAATACGTGAATCTTTAGATTTTTCCACTGGAGCGAAGAAGGAGATGTAATTACGTAAAACACCAGGCTTTGCTGATGATCTATGGATGTATCGCTTTTGCG
The DNA here is from genome assembly GCF_021461395.2 of Schistocerca americana. Taxonomy (NCBI): domain Eukaryota; kingdom Metazoa; phylum Arthropoda; class Insecta; order Orthoptera; family Acrididae; genus Schistocerca; species Schistocerca americana. The sequence continues at coordinate 894,728,809 of NC_060121.1, forward strand.
TACATCGTGCCATCCCTGATGCTCGAGTTAAGAATTCCACAATACTGTCGTTGCGGCAGGACTCCTCCTCGCCTCAGTGAGTAAACATACACGGATTTATGCCCAGCTAATCTCTCCACGCGGCTGCTACGGTCGCAGGTTTGAATCCTGCCTCGGGCATGGATGTGTATGATGTCCTTAGGTTAATTAGGTTTAAGCAGTTCTAAGTTCTAGGGGACTGATGACCTCAGATGTTAAGTCCCATAGTGCTTAGAGCCATTTGAACCATTTGAGCTAATGTCTCTAACAAGTTTTTGGCCGACGTACTCGCGGAACGTTGAGTTCGCTGGGGAAACCTGGAGAACAGCGAGTCGTGCCGACCTTGGGGATAACAGACATCCTCAAACGCCACAGGTAAAAAAAAAAGGTTAAAATGGCTCTAAGCAGTATGGGCCACAGCGGCCGGCCGCCACAGGTCACTCGTAACTTGGCGGGTGACTTGCTATGGCTCTGGATCTCCACACGGTAGGTGCAGGTTTCGAATCTTAGTCCGGTCGCACGGTTCCTGTGTCCCATAGTTTCATTCGCATTTTGGGCTACACTCCACAAGGTGCGTGGCGAAGGGCACTTCTGGTAGGACTATCACTTACCCTCTTTCCTGTTCCATTCGCAAATGTTGCGCGAGAAGCACGACTTTCCACTAGCCTATTTAAGAGATTTAATTTCTATAAATTGCCCACCAACGTTATTTCGCAAGCTGTACGGTGGAGGTTGTGATACGCTCCTCGAGTCTTATTGGAACGTACGCTCAGGGAATTTTAACTGTCAATCTCTCCGTGATGCAGGACGACTCTTTTTGTAGCTGCTGTTACTCGAGCTTGAAGAGCATCTTCTACTTTTTGTAGTATGTCTCTCCCCTCTCTCTATTTCTCTTCGTAATGTTCAGTAGGTCAGAACAAAGAATGTCTAAGTTAATTCGAATTCATTTGCTCCTTGTGTACTATTGTTCTTTTCTTAGGACAGATGTCATGAAGGAGTTACCAATACACTTCAACTATGGCATTTAATCTGTATCCATAATTATCATAAAAATGTATGTATACATGTTCGATGTCTCCTCCTGAGCCACTGAATCGACTTCAGTGCGGGGTAGCCGCGCGGCCTCTGGCGTCTTGTCACGGTTCGCGCCCCCCCCCCTCCCCCCGCCTTCCCCTCGCCACGCCCCCCCCTGCCCCCTTCGTCACAGGTACGAGTCCTCCCTCGGGCATGGGTGTGTGTGTTGTACTTAGCGTAGGTTAGTTTAAGTTAGATTAAATAGTCTGTAAGCTTAGGGACCGATGACATCAGCAGTTTGGTCCCATAAGACCTTACCACAATTTTCCAAATTTTCGACTTAAGCCAAACTTGGTACACATATCACTCACTATCTGGAAAGAAGAGCTGGAGAGTAAGAACATCCTATTTTCCGTAGGTATGGAAGTGGTCGTGAGAACAAGATGACATAGAAACATGACTCAGGAATTTATGGATGATTTTCAACCAAATTTTTTTTATAAAAAAGGCTCGTTACTATTATTGTTTGTATAATACTATTATTGTTTGTATAATAAGAGTGGACGACCAAGAACGAAGTGCTCGTATTAAGAAGGGTGTAAGACAAGGCTGTAGCCTTTCGCCCCTACTCTTCAATCTGTACATCAAGGAAGCAATGATGGAAATAAAAGAAAGGTTGCTATCCTGAGTGAAAGTGAAGAAGAATTAAATGATCTGCTGAACGGAATGAACAGTCTAATGAGTACACAGTATGGTTTGAGAGTAAATCGGAGAAAGACGAAGGTAATGAGAAGTAGTAGAAATGAGAACAGCGAGAAACTTAACATCAGGATTGATGGTCACGAAGTCAATGAAGTTAAGGAATTCTGCTACCTAGGCAGTAAAATAACCAATGACGGACGGAGCAAGGAGGACATCAAAAGCAGACTCGCTATGGCAAAAAAGGCATTTCTGGCCAAGAGAAGTCTACTAATATCAAATACCGGCCTTAATTTGAGGAAGAAATTTCTGAGGATGTACGTCTGGAGTACAGCATTGTATGGTAGTGAAACATGGACTGTGGGAAAACCGCAACAGAAGAGAATCGAAGTATTTGAGCGACGAATGTTGAAAATTAGGTGGATTGATAAGGTAAGGAATGAGGAGGTTCTACGCAGAATCGGAGAGGAAAGGAATATGTGGAAAACACTGATAAGGAGAAGGGACAGGATGATAGGACATCTGCTAAGACATGAGGGAATGACTTCCATGGTACTAGAGGGAGCTGTAGAGGGCAAAAACTGTAGAGGAAGACAGAGATTGGAATACGTCAAGCAAATAATTGAGGACGTAGGTTGCAAGTGATACTCTGAGATGAAGAGGTTAGCACAGGAAAGGAATTCGTGGCGGGCCGCATCAAACCAGTCAGTAGACTGATGACAAAAAAAAAAAACAAAAAAAAAAGACACTGTTTGGGTAATACGCCCCTATGTATCACCTGTAGGGGAGAAGTTTGGAATAAGAAGGCGAGAAATGTAAAAATATTCGGTAACGACCGATATTAGTATCGAAAATATAAACTAAACTACGTTGGATAGTATGCACTGATGTGGAAAAGACCTAACAAGCTGTCACAGATTCGCTGAAATAAAAACATAGATCACAGAATCGTAGACAACCATTTAATAAGCGGCAGTACAACACACCGATGTGATATGGAAGTCAAGAATGGCTTGACATAGCTTGGTAATTGCAATTGTAGCCGAAGTAGGACTATTGCAGTAAAGCAATTCAATTGAAGCAGCGGACTTGGACTCAAATATAACAATATATTCTCTCATTACAAGCCTTATATCGCGTTGTGGACCGAGAAGTACGAAACTTGCAGTCCAGAGATAAACAGTATTCGAAAAGATCCGTCCGAAAATTAGAGAAGTACATATGTCACAACTAATTTTAGAGCTGTAATGGCAAAAATAACGTCTCATAATTTACAGAAATAAATTCTGGTGTGCGCTCACAGTAATTAGTGTTTCACTGAAAACTACCTTTGTAAAGAGCGAGTGATTAAACAGATAAACTGCTGTTCTTTTCAATCGCTTCCATCGACCTGCGGAAAGCCGGTCTCCCTGTTATTTTTTCGTTAGTCGGCGGCTTTTCCCTTTCTCTGCTGCCTTAGTTATTGTCGTTTAGTTTGTTGGTTCAAGCTGTAGACTCACCAACTGATATTGGCCGTATCGACGGTTTTTTTTTTGTGGTTTTAGGGCGCACAACTACAGTGGTCAATAGGGCCCAGACTAAATTATGAATGTACTGCGAGGCACAATGTTAAAACAGCAACTAAAAAGAACAACACTATAAAAGGCACATTAACAGGCAAGTTATTAAAAGAAAAATATATAATCAAATGTCCCGGGGTGTTGGCAGCAGCCGGTCAGTGTGGCCGAGCGCTTCTAGGCGCTTGAGTCTGGAACCGCGCGACTGCTACCGTCGCAGGTTCGAATCCTGCCTCGGGCACGGATGTGTGTGCTGTCCTTAGGTTAGTTAGGTTTAAGTAGTTCTAAGTTCTAGGGGACTGATGACCTCAGAAGTTAAGTCCCATAGTGCTCAGAGCCATTTGAACCATTTTTTTTGTTGGCAGCAGACACGACCAGTGGCAGGCCCCCGCCCAAGCTACTGCCAAGTGTTCCGCACTGAACACAGCTTGTGATTTCTGCAGTTACTGGCCACTGTGGAGACTCTTAGTTTCAATCTTACTTTATTCCCGAAACTTAGTTCAGAAATCGGGAAACATATCAAGAACAATACACAAAATCTTATTCAGACCTTCTTTCGGGCGGGAGAGGGGGTTGTCATGATGACCGCCCTCACCCTCTCTGTCTTCCACCCACACCCGTACTCATCTAATTCTCGGCATTCACCTGCAGGACCACATTCAAAAAACTGGTATTCTTGTCACTGTTTGTCGTATACTTTTCAAATTCCTTACAAGGAAAGCACTAGAGAGATACCTTTAGAAATGACTAGCTAACGCCTAAATTTATATTCGATGTTAAAATGTTATTTAGAAAAACTTTTCTTGCTATTACGAATCTACGAGGGCATGCTGAAAAGTTAAGCCTTCTAATTTTTCATGTGAAAACTCTGAAAGCTTTCAAAATAAAACGAGCTTTATTAACATTCTACACCTTTATTCTTCATGGCTACTCCCAAAGAGTCCTCGTGGCAACGAACACTTCTCTCCCAACGAGACACTAGTTTGTTGATCTGCTTGAACCGCTTCAAAAAAATGGTGCAAATGGCTCTGAGCACTATGGGACTTCTGAGGTCATCAGTTCCCTAGAACTTAGAACTACTTAAACCTAACTAACCTAAGGACATCACACACATCCACGCCCGAGGCAGGATTCGAACCTGCGACCGTAGCGCTCGCGCGGTTCAAGACTGTAGCGCCTAGAACCGCTCGGCCACCCCGGCCGACTTGAACCGCTTCATAACTGCCAAACTGAAGTCCTCGAAAGTGTTTTTGATCTTCTTAACCTATGAAAATCGGAAGGAGCCGAGTTGGGACTATACGGGAGATGACTGATGACAGCGAACAAAAGGCGACGGAATGTTGCAGATCTCGCGGCGCTCGTGCGTGGCCCGGCGTTGTCATGCTGAAGGAGAGGGAGCTCCATGTGCAGACGAACTCATCAAATTCGAAACTCGGCTTCAGCACTCTGTTTCTTACGCACCGGCACAGCTACGTTACACATCGCCATGTTACACGGTAAAATTTGGAGTCCTGTAGCAGCAGACGGCTGAAAATATATATAAGTGAGTAATAAAGATGTAGAATGTTAATAAAATTTGTTACATTTAAAAAGCCTTAAAAATTTTCAAATAAAAAAATTTTTTTTTTCAGCTCGTACTCGAACATTTTATTTTTCACTGCTTCGTCCATGTTTAGTTATTTTGCTGCCCAAATAACAAAAGTCATCTACTACTGGTGACTTTCGTGTCGTGGACATTACATAGTGCTCAAAGCAGATTTCTGTGCCTAACGTCCCGTCCCCTAATGATGCAGACACCATCCGAGGCCACAGGGACTCACACTGTAGTTTCAGACTTAAGCGGCGATGTAGACGAAAATAGTAAAATTTATTTAAAAAGTCGTTGCAACAATAGTTATTAGCATACGAATCTAAAATTTTACAAAAGAAAAATTTGTAATAAAAGGTCCAGGATTAACATTTTGCGATAAACATTAATTTTAAATTTTTTATTGTCTTTTTATAAAAAGTCTAACTCAAATTCCAATCAGGTAATGAATTTGAAAATTTTGTTTTAGGTTCCTAAGTAGGTTATAAAACCATTAAACTATAATCATCAATTTTTGGTGATTTTTTTATTTAGAGATTTGAATTTTACACATTTGAAATTATTTTTTTCCGATACACGACCCTATAAATCAGAGTGTAATTGAAGGAAATTGTATTTTTTAGTTCCAATGAGAACAGAAATACGTTTCGAACGGCTCCCGCGAATTTCATTGTATTAGCACGTATACTTTTTGAGAAAATGCTTCTAAGAACGCAAAAAAAACATTTAAAACGGAGAAACTGCAGTTTAAAGATATTCTTCTCAAATTTCTACGTGTAATAAACTTACCTCAATTTTAAGATCCTCCATGCATGCTTGTACTCCTCATCCTCTAGTCTTTCCATCCTTCCCTTTCTAATCTGGCTGGTCCGGCCTGTATCTGTAGGCGAGACTGCGAGTGGTCTTCCGGGTTTCTCGACCCTGCTCTCATCAAGGCTTTTGTTGTAAACACTCCTGTATTTGCACCAAGTCACTTCAGCACTTGAGTTCTGCCATTATTTTTCTCAGCAAAACCATAAAACGACCTCATAGACAGCTATTTTGATATGTAAAGTCCACAGAACGTCATTTTCAACGTCTAATCCAAATAAAATTACATAGGATTTCATCTGCATTTTGTGTTTTGCCACGAAGACACTTCTTCAGTAAATCAGCGTTTGCAAGAAACCTGAATTTGGGCTTCATTTGATTCGTAACAAGTTGTGGCAGTGAGTCCTGATCTGACTAGTTTTCGTTTATTGTGTATTACTCAGAGCAATCGTCTTTCAGACACAGATTACGCGTTGGTCTTTGGTCGGTAGATACCTGTGAAAGGAAACTGCCAACACATCAAGCTTCATTGGCTGTAAATCGTTTGTATTTTTCTACTACCTCTCTCATAATATAAGTTAAGAGATTTTGAACGTGGTTATGCTTCGTCAACTGTGCCTCCAAGAGCTTGGAGCCAAATCCATTACCCCCGCCCCCCTCGAAACAAGCTCTGCTCGTGACGTAATCGTACCGCTGCCTGAGATAGCAAGGTCGCGCCGATGTGAGTTATGGAGCATGTGTTGCGGAAGAGGCAGCGCTGTTTGCTTTATTTAGCACTGAAGCCCAAAACTTGTCTAATTTCAGTCCTTATTTTCTGTTAAAGTTTTTTCTGTGCTTTGGAGTTTCTATGGTCCCTCCGTGCATCCTAGCGTACTAATTACTGGTGTCTGAGAAACTAGTTTTGTGGAGCCCTGTTCCCAGGATCTGATCCGCTACTGGTGATTTGCCCGTGTTTCCCTGACTATAATTCCCCTGTGTGTCGTAAGCTGGGTGTTAGTGCTTCTTTTTGTAGGCCCTATGTACACTTGGCTGCAGGTACAAGGGATTTTGTATACTGCTGCTGTGGCGAGCGGCGGACGTAGGTTCTTTACAGTGCAAATATTAATTCACTTTTCTTGTAGGTTTAAACATCGTGACAAAAATGTTTCTTCTTAACACCCTGCTGATGCAGTCTGTGACCGTTTTTATGACTGGGAAGAAAACTCCCACGTTAGTTGATTCTTTTTAAATGGAACTTCAGATCTGTTAGTATGAGGTGCTCTATTAGTAACTTTCTCAGAGTAGCCGTTTCTTAATTAATCGAACTCTTCTTTCAAGTACTGTCTTTCATAGATTCTTTTAGCCCGATCCACCAATATTTTATTCTATCACTCCTGCTTCCAACTTGGGATGGTGATTAGAATTTTTGTGAAGGTGTCTATTTGTGTGAGTGGGCCTGCTCAAAACTGTGCGCCTCAAAGTTCCTTCGAGATTTTAAGCACCTATTCATCCAAAAATGAAATTCGACCTTTTCTTTTTCCATAATATCAGAATTAATCATTCAGAAAATTTAGAAATTAGAAGATTTCTTTTTCTCTATGAGGGCATATAACGAAACTACCATCAATGTGCCCGCCCGGTTAGCCGCGCAATCTAATGAACGACTTTCCGGATTGGGAAGGAGCGCCTCCTGGTCCCCGGCACGAATCCGCCCGCCGGACTTGCGTCGAGGTCCGGTGGGCCGGCCAGTCTGTGGATGATTTTTAGGCGGTTTTCCATCTGCCTCGGCGAATGCGGGCTGGTTCCCCTTATTCCGCCTCACCTACACCATGTCGGCGATTGCTGCGCAGACAAGTTCTCCACGTACGCGTTCACCACCATTACTCCGCCAAGCATACATAGGGTTACACTAGTCTTGTGTGAGACGTTCCCTGGGGGGTCCACCGGGGGCCGAACAGCACAACCCTGAAAGAGTGGTTCGGCGTGGGGCATCGGAGGGGTGAAGTGGACTGCGGCAGTTAAAAAAAAACATGTTCAAATGTGTGTGCAATCTTATGGGACTTGACTGCTAAGGTCATCAGTCCCTAAGCTTATACACTATTTAACCTAAATTATCCTAAGGACAAACACACACACCCATGCCCGAGGGAGGACGCGAACCTCCGCCGGGACCAGCCGCATAGTCCATGACTGCAGCGCCTAAGACCGCTCGACTAATCCCGCACGGCGACTGCGGCAGTCGTCGTGGGGTTGTGGACCACTGCGGCTGCGGCGGGGACGGAGCCTCTCCGTCGTTAACATACAATACAATCCTCAGTGTGCCGAAACCAAAAAGCAATTTTCTTCTCGTCCATCTGAAGGACTATGTCTTCAAATTTGTCGGCACAGAAATTCGCTACAACTGCACTAAATGGATTTTCTATAGCCACCTCATATGTTTTCTCACAGGATGTGTAGTCCCATTGAAAATAACACGATATGACATAATGTTTAAAGAGATCTGCAATATCCTTTGCGCAAATACCTTCCAACTGCCACGTCATCTCATTAAGAGAAACAGTATTTAACGGTGACACAGCACAAAACTAGCCATCATATGTCTTGGACTCCACATGGACGGTATTAATTTTTCGATAAACTGACCAGAACCTCTAATAAAAGTGTCAGTTTTTCCTACAAATGGCTACAGGAGATAGGCGAATTATTTGGCAATCCCATAAATTGGACAAACAGTAGTCTTAACAATAGGTCTTCATGGAATGCTACATTCCTGATTTTTTCGTAAACCTTACAGTATTGGGGCAACGCAAGTGAGTTCATGAGACACTTCTTGTGAATGGGAGAAATACTCTACCACATTTAGTGTCTCATTTTATAATCTAATACCACCAGCATCGCCTGACTTCATTTCATTCCATTCCATTGCCCCTGTCCTGTTTTCATTTAAAGATATTGTCCCTTCCGTTCAAACTGCTTTTAAATGTGCTTTAGCGCGTCTGATAGTATTATGATTCCACTGGCAAAACTCCAAGATTTTGTTTCTTCTCCCTGAACTTAAATCCTCTTTCCAAACTTCTCTTTTTCCATTTATTTTGGAAGGATAAGAGATAGATAAATGTTGGGGGCAACAACTGGTTACCTTTTCTCAGCAGATGATCTTTTGACGCAACTGTTGCACTTTGAGATGGGAAGAAGCCAACGTGAGCCAGGAAAGGGAACCTCTTCAACTAGGCACTTGAATCTACACCCCCCCCCCCTCTCCATTCCACCAACGTGTCGGTGCATCAGCCCACACGAGTCTTTCTCCTCTTACAGTACGAAGGATATTCAGACTGCTGGAGCCATGTACTGTCCAAACACTCCTGAGACATTCCATTCCATTATTTTTGGTCGGGGTAGTTAAGTAGTTAGCAAGCGTGCAGAATAGTTCCAAGAACTTGGAACTAATCGCAGTGACAAGCAGTCAACAACTTTTTATTTTAGAGTTGCATATTTTCTCTTTGTTATGTATTACACAACGTGCAACATTCGTCCTTCCTAAATCTGTACTCGCCATACCGTGTGATCTTCAATGGATGACTTAGAGGCACAGAGGAGAGGCTGCATTTGAGAAAGAACTGCCGAAGTCATCCTCACTGAGTCGCTACACAGCCAGTTCTTTTCCACTTACCATCAGGTACCAAGTTCGTTACTCTTGGCGACCAGGCTAAGCATAAAAAATTGAAAAAGGTTGCTTTTGCTACATGCGTGAAAAACTTTCACGCATTGCTTCTTGTGCCAGTGTCGGTAAACACTTGGGTTAACACTCCAGTCCGCAGCTTGTGGCCGTGCGGTAGCGTTCTCGCTTCCCACGCCCGGGTTCCCGGGTTCGATTCCCAGCGGGATCACGGATTTTCTCTGCCTCGTGATGACTGGGTGTTGTGTGATGTCCTTAGGTTAGTTAGGTTTAAGTAGTTCTAAGTTCTAGGGGACTGATGACCATAGATGTTAAGTCCCGTAGTGCTCAGAGCCATTTAAACCATTTCGTTAACACTCCGCCCACAGAACGTTATTATCAAAGTCACTGTAAATAGTCTTCACGGGGTTGTGAAAATTCCACAATATTTCCTCGGAGCAACTGTTCGACATCTTCAGATGGTTCAAACCTTGCTGGTGGCTCGGTATCGAGGAATTTGCACATCGTCACGGCAAACCCGTGAAGACTATTTACAACATATGCGCCAGGAAAGCTTGAAGAGTGACATCAAAACCATTGCTAAGAAACTGTAAAGTGAGAGCTAACTCTGTTGTTTGACTTATTAGTGATCTGAGCACTGATTGTACTACAATAAATAGCAGCGTACCTGTATGTGATGCTCACCCTGGCACGAGTGAGTTGTCAAGACCACGTTGAGCATTGGTTGTCGCAGTTTGGTGAAACTTTTCAGTAGTTCATGCATCTCTGTATGCGTTTGGAGATGGTTGTCTAACGTCTGTCACTTTCGTTATCAGTGATGTATTAATGCCGACAGACTTCAGCGATATGCGAGTAAGCAGCGGTAGACTCAGATCCAAATGTTTAACAGTTACCAGTTTCAGGCACTATAGCGCCGTAACCGTCCGCGCTCTCCTCCCCACCCCCCCCTACCCCCACTCGTCAGCTGACCACAGGAAGCAGACGGGGCTGAACCGGTAGTGAGCCGTCCTACTGACGTTCTTTAAAAAGTCTGTTTCCACTGCGCCTAAGGCATCTCCTTGTGATTATTAATTGAATGTAATGATTGGAATAACCCATTAATAATGGAGATGTCACAACGGCACTGAAATCCAAGACATCTACATCTATATATATACTCCACTAGCCACCAAGCGGTGTGCGAAGATCGGATTTCGGAATTTAGTGAGCAGCCCCTTCCGTTTAGCGCGACGTCTTTTTGCAAATGTATCTTACTTCAAACTTTCTAAGAGATTTGTAACGCTCTCGCGATGGCTAAATGTACCAGTCACAAATCTTGCTGCTGCTCTTTGGACCTTCTCAATCTCTTGAATGAGACCCAACTGGTAAGGGTCCCATACAGACGAAAAATACTGGACGAACTAACGTATTGTAAGCAATTTCCTTTGTTGAATGGATCGCTTCAGGGTTCTATCAATAAACCGAAATCTAGAGTTCGCCTTGCGCGTTATTTGCGTAATCTGATCATTCCATTTGAGATCATTTCGAATAGTCACACCCAGTACTTGACGGATGATACGGGTTCCAAAGACTGGACATTTATTTTGTACTCTTACATTAATGGGAATTTTCAAATGGTTCAGATGGCTCTGAGCACTATGGGACTTAACATCTGAGGTCATCAGTCTACTAGAACTTAGAACTACTTAAACCTAAGTAACCTAAGGACATCACACACATCCATGCCGAGGCAGGATTCGAACCGTAGCGGTCGCGCGGCTCCAGACTGTAGCGCCTAGAACCGCTCGGGCACTCCGGTGGGCCCTGTTGTATATCATGCAAAGAGAGGGCCAGCTGTGTCTCGCATGACCACTGTTTCCTAAAACCGTGCTTGTTTCTGCAGATGAGCTTCTCAGAGTCTAGTAAGGTCATTATGTCTGAACCCAAAATATGTTCAATGATTCTACAACAAATCGATGTCAGTGAAACTGGCCGGTAATTATGTGCATCCGATTTTCTACCCTTTTTGTAGATTGCTATGACCTGGGCCTTCTTCCACTCCCGTGGAACTTTCCGCTATTCCAGTGATCTTTGATAGATGATGGATAAGAATGGTGCTATATTTGTAGCATAGCCATCTTCTACTCTAACAGTAACATAATTGATCCAATAAAGCAGTGTAAGAGAGTTGTCTAGAATTGAGTAGCTGATGCGGAAATGCCGTGAATGGAACAGTTTGTAGACAGCTTGTAAGTACAAATAACGAGGCCCCTCTGTCTCGTCATTCTGGTGTCGGAGCCGAAATGTAAATAAAAGTAAGAGATATAGGCGGTTCAGAGTTTCGTGATTGTGGTATGCAGCCAGTGGACAGTCCTGGTATCAAGCATCCACCAGGTGACTGTTTAAAAATATATCGTAACATACAGCTGTAGTGCTCTCAAAATGTGATCTACTGCCAAAATAAATTTGGGAAGCGGCACAACTCAGAACCTTTTTGCGCGACTGCTTTGCGCGGGGAGACGACGACAAAACTTGGAATGTCACCATTCTGCTGCGGACTCGGCAGCTAGCGGTCTGTACGTGAGTGTGTGTGTGAGCGCACTTCCGCCGCCGCCCCGCCGGCGCTGCTGGCGCGGACGTGGACGCGCCCGGAGCCCGGAAGTCGGCGTCACGTGACCGGAAGCGCAGCGCGCGGTCAGCTCCAGGAAGTCGCCACCTGCTGGCCGCTGGCGCTCTGCCTCTGCTGCCACTTGTTACACGAAGCTCCAGATTTTCCAACTCTTACTACCTTCCCTCCTCACCTCCACACCTCCTCGCCTCCCGCTGTCCAACTGACAAAGGAAGCGCTGCAGCTCGCCCGCTAAAACTCAAAGCCCCAATGTAACTGATTTTAAAATGCAGAGCCGCGTGTGTTTCAGTGGTCGTCAAGGTCATCTACCTGTAAAACTCTGCACTTTCGTGCGGCTGATGTTCGGAGGTTAACGACTATGAGGACTACAGGTGCACAACCCGCTGGAGAAACTATGCTGTGTGTGACAGACAAATTACGAATACTACCAGCAGATTCACGAGCGTCCAAGGTAAACATCTACTTGGAACAGTGCGGAGGGGAGGGTGGGTGATTAAGTGTTTAACGTGCCGTCGACAGCGGTGCCGTTAGAGACCGAGCACAGACTCGGATTACGGAAGGATGGGGAAGATAATCGGCCGTGCCATTTCAAAGCAACGATCCTGGCATTTGCCTGGTTCGATTTATGGAAATCACCAAAAACCTAAATGAGGATAGCCGGACGGGGATTTGACCTGTCATCCTCCCAAAAGCGAGCCCAGTGTGCTCTGACCAATGCGCAATCTCGCTCGGTTTGAAAAGCGTATGTTCACACTTGCAGTACATACAAAGTGATATTTCTCGGAATATAAGTACCTGTGTTGTTGAACCGTCTTCCTTTATCCGTCACTGAAGTGAACATGTGGAGTTTCTGTGGAGCAGTTAAGACGCAAGAGAATGGAACAGCTCGTGGCAAGTGCGGTTCTAGGCGCTACAGTCTGGATCCGAGCAACCGCTACGGTCGCAGGTTCGAATCCTGCCTCGGGCATGGATGTGTGTGATGTCCTTAGGTTGGTTAGGTTTAATTAGTTCCAAGTTCTAGGCGACTGATGACCTCAGAAGTTAAGTCGCATAGTGCTCAGAGCCATTTGAACCATTCTGTGCTCGTGGCAAATACCTGGATAGTGTGATCACTGTGACCTGCAGTACTGGAATGCTGCGGTGTGGATACAAGCGAAAAAATTTAGCATGTTCACGTGTTACCTTGTCAAACATGCTTACTGTTCCTCCGCTGCGTACGTCCTTAGTATTTTATTCATATTTGTCCCGTTCCTTTATAAGTTGTCATCTGGAACTGCTTTTAGAATCTGATTGTCTGACCGTAAAGATTACATCAGTGCTCGATATTTCTTGGTTTAAATCTAGAAACATGATAATGAGACATAGGAGCATGACGCTTCAGAATGAAAATAACACTGAAAACAACTGCAATCAAATAAACACATGCAGTTAGCATTTACTACTATCTATAAATTGTTAATACTGTACAGAAGAGGAGAAACTGTCCGTTTATTGGTGGCGACCATCCCGGCATTCACCTCATGTGCGAAAAACCAAAACCCAGAAGGCTGAATCATGTACACAAGCCAGTAATTCCGTTCCCCCATTAGACAAACAGCATCCACATTTCCACATTTTAGTGTCAATGAATCAGACCTTCAGGCATGCAACATCCACAAATGAACAGTACTGACCATATCGTCTACTACACCACGGATTTCAGTGGATTTCATCTGCATCTGTACTCCCTAAGGCAGCATATGGTGTGTGCCGGAGAGTACATTGTGAGCAAGAATATATACATGGTGATTCATTTCCCCCAACCGATCCGTTTTATGCAACCCGCACTACGTCTGCAACGGAAGCGGTATCCGAACAGGCGAAGCCGTGTAATCGATATAGTTTTCTCTAAGAGCTCTGGACGCAATCACACTGTAAAAACTACAAATGTGGACTGGCCATAAGTTACACGGATTTTTCGATCAAGATATACCTTGCTTCGGTCATACTTATCCAAGTGTCCCGAATCTAATTATGTAATTAGCAGTGTAGCCATATAGGCCTTCATTCCCTTTATAGCACTTAATATTTCGTAAAGTTGGCTTATTCAGTGCGTTTCACCATGTGAAACAACGAAATTAACAGCACATACCAAAACAGGAAGTGTGGAGGTAACAGCTTCCAGGTACATAACCCAGTGACAAGATTAATAAACATGATGACTCAGCTGCCCCTGTCTGTGTCGTTTCATATGTCCCCACATCAACGAAACAATGCCGGCCAGTGTGCGTTCTGGAGATGTGTAGCATATGGTCAAAATGTCGTAGGATAACTGGTAAAGTATACAAAGAGAAATTTTGTTTATGAAACTACTTCACCACTTTAATATATTAATCTTATCGCTTGGCCATGTACTGGAAAGTTGTTACTTCCACACTTACCATTTTGATATCTCTTGTTAATTTCGTTTCCTTCTGATGTAATACATTTTAAAAGCTGAAGTTTATGAACCATTCTCGAACGATTAAGTGCCATAAATGGAATAACCTTACGGATAAATCCAAAACCTCTAGGACTACACTGATAGTTACCCAAAGAAAGATTGGAGACACTTGGGAAGTATGGCAGAAGCAAGGTATACCTTAGTCTAAAAATACTGTGCAGTTGATGATCAATCCTCACTCGAATACTTTACAATATGATTCCGTTTGCTAACAGTCACCCAAAATTCTTAGAGGTAACGTATATCGATTACGCGACTATAGTCTGTCTGGATACCTTAGTGTGGTTTGCATAAAACGGATTGGTAGGGGAAGCTGACGTGCATTGTTTATTGGCTCTTTTTCGAGCATGACATTTCCTGGTGACAAAGCAAATCTGCAATGCAAAAAGTTCCCTTTGCAGCGTTTTCTTGCGCAGCAGTCCGTTATGCGTTCCTCATGATTGGTACGTCGCTGGTGTGCAGCCTAACATGAAAGACTAAGATGTTTTTGAGAAACCCGACACTAAAATTCATGACCCGCAGTCGACTCATAATAGACAGAATCGATAGATAATTGAAAATTGAGAATTTTCCATCATCTCATATGGGCTCCACAAACGTACAATTTCTCTAGAAATTCAGGAAATAAACTTTACGATTGCCGTTAATGTACCCGTAAGGTAAGCACCATTCAGCATAAGCGGCTCTGGCGTAGCTACCAAGGCATGTCTCTGGGGAGTGGAGAACCCGTGTTGGATTCCCACATGCAGTCTACAGTTTTTTTCCTCGGCACTTCTGTCCATTCGCAATTGCGGGTAACAGGAGGTTTAAAGAGGTAAGTAAATTAGTAACGAATAACAAAGAGATATGTTGTTGTTGTGGTCTTCAGTCCTGAGACTGGTTTGATGCAGCTCTCCATGCCACTCTATCCTGTGCAAGCTTTTTCATCTCCCAGTACCTACTGCAACCTACATCCTTCTGAATCTGCTTAGTGTATTCATCTCTTGGTCTCCCTCTACCATTTTTACCCTCCACGCTGCCCTCCAATACTAAATTGGTGATCCCTTGATGCCTCAGAACATGTCCTACCAACCGATCCCTTCTTCTGGTCAAGTTGTGCCACAAACTTCTCTTCTCCCCAATCCTATTCAATACTTCCTCATTAGTTATGTGATCTACCCATCTAATCTTCAGCATTGTTCTGTAGCACCACATTTCGAAAGCTTCTATTCTCTTCTTGTCCGAACTATTTATCGTCCATGTTTCACTTCCATACATGGCTACACTCCATACGAATACTTTCAGAAATGACTTCCTGACACTTAAATCAATACTGGATGTTAATAAATTTCTCTTCTTCAGAAACACTTTCCTTGCCATTGCCAGCCTACATTTTATATCCTCTCTACTTCGACCATCATCAGTTATTTTGCTCCCCAAATAGCAAAACTCCTTTACTACTTTAAGTGCCTCATTTCCTAATCTAACCGAGCGGGGTGGCGCAGTGGTTAGACATTGGACTCGCATTCGGGAGGACGACGGTTCAATCCCGCGTCCGGCCATCCTGATTTAGGTTTTCCGTGATTTCCCTAAATCGCTCCAGGCAAATGCCGGGATGGTTCCTCTGAAAGGGCACGGCCGACTTCCTTCCCCATCCTTCCCTAATCCGATGAGACCGATGACCACGCTGTCTGGTCTCCTTCCCCAAAACCAACCAACCAACCATCCTAATCTAATTCCCTCAGCATCACCCGACTTAATTAGACTACATTCCATTATCCTTGTTTTGCTTTTGTTGATGTTCATCTTATATCCTCCTTTCAAGACACTGTCCATTCCATTCAACTGCTCTTCCAAGTCCTTTGCTGTCTCTGACAGAATTACAATGTCATCGGCGAACCTCAAAGTTTTTATTTCTTCTCCATGAATTTTAATACCTACCCCGAATTTTTCTTTTGTTTCCTTTACTGCTTGCTCAATATACAGATTGAACAACATCGGGGAGAGGCTACAACCCTGTCTTACTCCCTTCCCAACCACTGCTTCCCTTTCATGTCCCTCGACTCTTATAACTGCCATCTGGTTTCTGTACAAATTGTAAATAGCCTTTCGCTCCCTGTATTTTACCCCTACCACCTTCAGATTTTGAAAGAGAGTATTCGAGTCAACATTGTCAAAAGCTTCCTCTAAGTCTACAAATGCTAGAAACGTAGGTTTGCCTTTCCTTAATCTTTCTTCTAAGATAAGTCGTAAGGTCAGTATTGCCTCACGTGTTCCAGTGTTTCTACGGAATCCAAACTGATCTTCCCCGAGGTTGGCTTCTACTAGTTTTTCCATTCGTCTGTAAAGAATTCGTGTTAGTATTTTGCAGCTGTGACTTATTAAGCTGATAGTTCGGTAATTTTCACATCTGTCAACACCTGCTTCCTTTGGGATTGGAATTATTATATTCTTCTTGAAGTCTGAGGGTATTTCGCCTGTTTCATACATCTTGCTCACCAGATGGTAGAGTTTTGTCAGGACTGGCTCTCCCACGGCCGTCAGAAGTTCCAATGGAATATTGTCTACTCCGGGGGCCTTGTTTCGACTCAGGTCTTTCAGTGCTCTGTCAAACTCTTCACGCAGTATCGTATCTCCCATTTCATCTTCATCTACATCCTCTTCCATTTCCATAATATTGTCCTCAAGTACATCGCCCTTGTATAGACCCTCTATATACTCCTTCCACCTTTCTGCTTTCCCTTCTTTGCTTAGAACTGGGTTTCCATCTGAGCTCTTGATATTCATACCAGTCGTTCTCTTATCTCCAAAGGTCTCTTTAATTTTCCTGTAGGCGGTATCTATCTTACCCCTAGTGAGATAGGCCTCTAAATCCTTGCATTTGTCCTCTAGCCATCCCTGCTTAGCCATTTTGCACTTCCTGTCGATCTCATTTTTGAGACGTTTGTATTCCTTTTTGCCTGTTTCACTTACTGCATTTTTATATTTTCTCCTTTCATCAATTAAATTCAATATTTCTTCTGTTACCCAAGGATTTCTACTAGCCCTCGTCTTTTTACCTACTTGATCCTCTGCTGCCTTCACTACTTCATTCCTCAAAGCTACCCATTCTTCTTCTACTGTATTTATTTCCCCCATTCCTGTCAATTGCTCCCTCATGCTCTCCCTGAATCTCTGTACAACCTCTGGTTCTTTCAGTTTATCCAGGTCCCATCTCCTTAAATTCCCACCTTTTTGCAGTTTCTTCAGTTTTAATCTACAGGTCATAACCAATAGATTGTGGTCAGAGTCCACATCTGCCCCTGGAAATGTCTTACAATTTAAAACCTGGTTCCTAAATCTCTGTCTTACCATTATATAATCTATCTGATACCTTTTAGTATCTCCAGGGTTCTTCCATGTATACAACCTTCTTTCATGATTCTTAAACCAAGTGTTTGTTATGATTATGTTGTGCTCTGTGCAAAATTCTACCAGGCGGCTTCCTCTTTCATTTCTGTCCCCCAATCCATATTCACCTACTATGTTTCCTTCTCTCCCTTTTCCTACACTCGAATTCCAGTCACCCGTGACTATTAAATTTTCGTCTCCCTTCACAATCTGAATAATTTCTTTTATTTCATCATACATTTCTTCAATTTCTTCGTCATCTGCAGAGCTAGTTGGCATATAAACTTGTACTACTGTAGTAGGTGTGGGCTTCGTATCTATCTTGGCCACAATAATGCGTTCACTATGCTGTTTGTAGTAGCTTACCCGCATTCCTATTTTCCTATTCATTATTAAACCTACTCCTGCATTCCCCCTATTTGATTTTGTGTTTATAAACCTGTAGTCACCTGACCAGAAGTCTTGTTCCTCCTGCCATCGAACTTCACTAATTCCCACTATATCTAACTTCAACCTATCCATTTCCCTTTTTAAATTTTCTAACCTACCTGCCCGATTAAGGGATCTGACATTCCACGCTCCGATCCGTAGAACGCCAGTTTTCTTTCTCCTGATAACGACATCCTCTTGAGTAGTCCCCGCCCGGAGATCCGAATGGGGGACTATTTTACATCCGGAATATTTTACCCAAGAGGACGCCATCATCATGTAATCATACAGTAAAGCTGCATGCCCTCGGGAAAAATTACGGCTGTAGTTTCCCCTTGCTTTCAGCCGTTCGCAGTACCAGCACAGCAAGGCCGTTTTGGTTATTGTTACAAGGCCAGATCAGTCAATCATCCAGACTGTTGCCCTTGCAACTACTGAAGAGGCTGCTGCCCCTCTTCAGGAACCACACGTTTGTCTGGCCTCTCAACAGATACCCCTCCGTTGTGGTTGCACCTACGGTACGGCTATCTGTATCGCTGAGGCACGCAAGCCTCCCCACCAACGGCAAGGTCCATGGTTCCTTCTCTCCCTTTTCCTACACTCGAATTCCAGTCACCCATGACTATTAAATTTCATGGAGATAAGTAAATGAATTTCTCAAATGACTTGAGTTAGTAAAGAATTAAAAATTTAGCACTGGTCGCTTTACAATGGCCCTTTCACTCACTCTGTAATAGGTCCCCATTTCCCTTCGAACAACATGATGGATAGTACGAGGTTTATTCGGAAAGTAAGGTCCGATCGGTTTTCAAAATGGAAACCACGGTGAAAATCAAAAATGTTTTATTTGCAAAAAGTTAGCTACACCTTCCAGCTACTTTCCTACATAGTAGCCGCTTACACGTAGACATTTGTCGTAGCGTTGTACCAACTTTCCAACACCCTCGTCATAGAAGGAAGCTGCCTATGCTTCATGCCAATTTTGTACGCTGGTCTGCAGCTCGTTGTGTGTGTCAGAACATAGTCTTCATAGGTAGCGGTTCATGTGAGCAGAGATGAAACTCAGGGAGAGTCAATTACGGGCTCTATTGTGGGTGACAAAACAGTTCCCATCGAAAACGCTGCAGGAGCATCTTCATTGCCCCTTCAGAGTGCGGCAGAGGATTGTCATGCAGAAGGAAACGCATGACAGTTATGTGGGCTGCATGACGCAATCTCGCAATGGGACCTCATACGTGGCAGGAGACACTGTTGTTGTAGGCATCTTTACGTGCTCACTTTGAGCTCATAACTGAAAACAGTGACGTGACGTAATCGACGGGCGTACTAGAGGCACTGCCCAACACATGCCTACAAAGCTTCATCGGATTTTCACTGTGGTTTCCATTTCGCACCCCATCGGACCTTACTTCCCGAATAGCCCTAGTATTTCTCATATAAACATTTAAATGAAATACACTCACAGCACCGAGAACAACTAAGGAATGCAGTCTTCGTGCAACTACATCGCTCCTTCCACAGTTTCAGCCGAAAACAGGTTTCGTTTACGTTTGAAGGTATTTCTTTTTCGAGAATTTTGATGCTTACCACTCAATTGCCTGAAAAGTCGTTGCTGAAAGTTTGTCACGAATTATTCTGTAAACCGTTGTTGCAACCGTACTGTTCTGCAATTCCCGCTGGGTTTCCAGAAGCAGATTGCAATTTTCAAGTGTTGATATAAATTTTGTAATTTGACGATGAAAATAAACATCACATGGCTGGAATACAGGTGCGCAGCTTGGCGCTGTTACTTCTACTGTGCAAGTCAGTTGACCCTCGGCATCTATGGACATGTTATAACACGTGGTAGTCTTACTGCGTCCACTTCAGGAATATAATATCCAATAAACCTTATTAACAGCAATACTTTTAAAATGTTCTGAAGACATGTTTTGTAAATTAAATTTCTCAATTTTGCGGATTTGGAATAAATTGTTGCAACATTTGTTAATGAATCAGTTACACGATTGACCACTTCTGTACAACAAGGGCCAAATTAATCTTCGTGAGGATAAAGTGATTTGCAGCACTGAGAGGTTTATTCAAACACCTTGACATACGTTCCATCGTCTTTAACAATGTGTTCATCACAACGATCAATGCTTACACTATTTACATAATGTTGCGGAGGCATGTTGAAATTGTAGCCATAAGGCACCAATTAAAGACAAAAATTCATGTCCATAGTAGTAAAACCATACATATTATGGAGCATGTGATGGTTTGCCTTCTTTATTTCTTCGTTTGTTGTCCTCAGTATCGATGTACTGGCTGAAAAAATAGGAGGTAGAAGTGCAGTAGTGTGTACTGTAAATGATGGAGCCGACAGGTGCACATTTGCGTTTCACAGATGTTTACTTTCACTTTTCACAACCCCCCGTATACACATTTAATAAGGCTAGTGGACTATTGTTTAACTTTCGAGAAGCCTCATTCATAGTTTTCAGGTGAACATCCACATGCTGCTACAATAGTTTTCTGTTGAGTATCTTTCTTTCTTTCCTTTTGCTTGTGCCGTGTTTCCCGCGGATACGCAGGGTCGGCATGGTTAATCGGATGTGGCAATGTTAGTTATAGGGGTGCCCTTCCTCCCGCCACCCTATACCCTCCGGGAAGGAATTAGTGTACCTCAACTGTCTGCGACTAGTGGAATCCATGGAATAGTGCGAAAGTGTTTAGATGTCTGCGAGCCGTGTAACAGAGGCGGGACGTGGGGACCATCCGAGTATTCGCCTAGGGGGATGTTGAAAACCACCTAAAAACCACATCCAGGCTGGGTGGCACACCGGCCCTCGTCGTTAATCCGCCGGGTGGATTTGATCTGGGAATGGCGCGCCTACCCGAGTCCAGAAAGCAGTGCGTTAACGTGCTCGGCTAATCTGGCGGGTCTTACTGTTGAATATCTATGAGCAGTAAAAACATAATCACATAATTCACAGTTATTTTGGAATAATCAGGTATGTATGGAACAGACACTGTCATTGTTTCAACACATGGTCCAATTGTGTAACACTTATTATACAGTTAAGTTGAAGTATTGTTTGTAAATAAGTTATATAAAACTGCAGCCAGTCACTTTTTTGAATAATTATGTTTTATTCCCTCAAAATAGTGACTGGTTGCAATTTAATATAACTTATTTACGTTCAATTAACAGTCATGGTTCTAAAATATCCATAACGGATAAGCATAATCTAAAGCATTGTTGTTGTTCTAACCAACACAGGTTTCTCATCTGAAACTCGGCCGTGGATTGACTGTCTCGGGACCAAAAATCAGGTCCTTATGTAATAGGTGCCGAAACTTCACGTTTTCGAAGTTAAATTTACAGAAATTACAGTTAAAACTTAACTCATTAAATTAACTGAATACATGGAAAAATTGGTTCTTTTTAACAGTTTCTTCTACTACGAGGGTTAAGCCGAATTATTTGTTTAAATCATGAAATTAACATATATAGTTACACAAACAGTACTTTTGACAAACTGTTAATTACTTTGGAATTTAATAAGGTCAGGCTTTGCTAACATGTTTTCGAATAGAGCGAAATAGATTCCTAAGGAATTGTATTGTTGTTCGTCCAAATGTTTATAATTAGTACAGAAATTAAATTTGCTTATAAGTCAACAATGGAATTTAAGTTACGAAAAAAATACTGATTTCACTCTATGATGAAAATATTAACCAGGAATAGTCAAACTGAATTATAAAATCAATTACATACATAAAACTAAGCACAAAATTAGATCTGGTGTCATATTCTTTAAAATTATGGACCAACCTTTATCTTTTATGAAAATGCAGATTATACTCGCGTATGTTCATGGTAATTAGTCAGGAGTGAAAAAATGAATTTTAAGGAGGCTGATGCCAAAACAAGAGGAAAGTAAAATTACCCCGGGTAGCTTCGTCACAAGCTGAATTTTATCTTTCATTGGTGCTTTATGACTACTATTTTATCGTAGTTCCACAATTTTATGGAACCGGTGGAACCGTTCATACTTCTGAAGAAGAAGTGAGAAGAGATGAAACCTAGGTTAAAGTGTTTGAATAAACATTCCATTTGTGCAAATTATTAGGTGTATTTCGCTTTATCTTCACGAAGATTCTATTCTACATCTTCTGCATCGAGTCATATTCAAGATTTTGAACCAGATTAGTTATTAGTTTCTTATAAGCACAGGAAAACTTTAAGCAACCGTTTTCCACGTGCTGTGGTGGAACACTGCCAAGTATACGAATGCGTATTTCATGTATGGCATCAACTGCAAAAAGAATTCCTTTTTTCTCCATTATGCGAAAACGTGCATCGAATGCTCGTCTTCGTAGCAGTCTTACTCGGATTTGTTATGATATAATGAGTTTTAAAATTTTAATTCTTCGGTAGTCCAATCTGTTTCAGACGTTTATTTGTTTGCTTTGTTATTATTCCTTACTGATTTACTTATTTTAATAACCTTCCTATTACTACCAATTTCGATGAGGAAAAAATGCGAATAAAAGTACCTGCTGAATACATCTGGGAATCGTAAACAGGTTCTCTCCTTCCGAGATAGATGCCTTGGTCGCTACGGCAACGGCGCTTTCTTTAAACAGCCTATACTTTATAGGCACATAAGCGACAGCCGCAATGGTTTCTTTCTTCGATTTCTAGGAAAAAAATGCGTTTGCAAACAATCACCAGAGACAGTCACGTCCAGCAAAATCTGGGAGTATGTGGGAGGAGTGATTAAAAGCGTTGTGACCACGTAACATTAATCGCGAGTAAGGCAGGTCCCAAATTGAGATTATTTGGAAGAATCCCCACGAAGTGTTGTCCATCCACAAAGGAGGTAGCTTAGAAGACCATCATTCGACCAGTACTTGAATACTGCTCGTCAGCCTGGGATCTGTACCAGATGAGACTCATGGAGGAAGCAGACATTATACAAAGAAGAGCAGCACTTTCACTATAAGTTCATTTAGTACGCGCGAAATTGCCATGGAGATGATCAACCAACTCCAAGAGAGGCAGTCTGCATCGCGATGTGGTTCAGTATTACCGCTCATCGAAGATGGTTGTTGTGGTCTTCAGTCCTGAGACTGGTTTGATGCAGCTCTCCATGCTACTCTATCCTATATCCTTCTGAATCTGCTTAGTGTATTCATCTCTTGGTCTCCCTCTATGATTTTTACCCTCCAGGCTGCCCTCCAACACTAAATTGGTGATCCCTTGATGCCTCAGAACATGTCCTACCAACCGATCCCTTCTTCTTGTCGTGCCACAAACTCCTCTTCTCCCCAATTCTATTCAGTACTTCCTCATTAGTTATGTGATCTACCCATCTAATCTTCAGCATTCTTCTGTAACATCACATTTCGAAAGCTTCTATTCTCTTCTTGTCCAATCTATTTATCGTCCACGTTTCACTCCCATACATGGCTACACTCCATACAAATACTTTCAGAAACGACTTCCCGACACTTAAATCTATACTCGATGTTAACAAATTTCGCTTCTTCAGAAACGCTTTCCTTGCCATTGCCAGTCGACATTTTATATCCTCTCTACTTCGACAATCATCAGTTATTTTGCTCCCCAAATAGCAAAATTCTTTTACTACTTTAAGTGTCTCATTTCCTAATCTAATTCCCTCAGCATCACCCGACTTAATTCGACCACATTCCATTATCCTCGTTTTGCTTTTGTTGATGTTCATATTATACCCTCCTTTCAAGACACTGTGCATTCCGTTTAACTGCTCTTCCAAGTCCTTTGCTGTCTCTGACAGAATTACAATGTCATCGGTGAACCTCAAAGTTTTTATTTCTTCTCCATGGATTATAATACCTACGCCGAATTTTTCTTTTGTTTTCTTTACTGCTTGCTCAATATACATATTGAATAACATCGGGGAGAGGCTACAACCCTGTCTCACTCCCTTCGCAACCATTGCTTCCCTTTCGTGCCCCTCTACTCTTATAACTGCCCTCTGGTTTCTGTACAAATTGTAAATAGCCTTTTACTCCCTGTATTTTACCCCTGCCAACTTTAGAATTAGGAAGAGAGTATTCCAGTCAACATTGTCAAAAGCTTTCTCTAAGTCTACAAATCCTAGAAACGTAGGTGTGCCTTTCCTTAATCTTTCTTCTAAGATAAGTCGTAGGGTCAGTATTGTCTCACGTGTTCTAATATTTCTACGGAATCCAAACTGATCTTGCCCGAGGTCGGCTTCTACCAGTTTTTCCATTCGTCTGTAAAGGATTCGCGTTAGTATTTTTCAGCTGTGACTTATTAAACCGATAGTTCGGTAATTTTCAGATCTGTCAACATCTGCTTTTTTTTGGGATTGGAATTATTATATTCTTCTTGAAGTCTGAGGGTATTTCGCCTGTCTCATACATTTTGCTCACCAGGTGGTAGAGTTTTGTCAGGACTGGGTCTCCCAAGCTGTCAGTAGTTCTAATGGAATGCTGTCTACTCCCGGAGCCTTGTTTCGACTCAGATCTTTCAATGCTCTGTCATAGAAGGTATATATCGCGAAAAGACCACGAAGGTAGAATTAGAGAGATTCGAAGCCACGCGGAGGCTGTCTCCGTTCACATCCGAAAATTCTGCAAAAGTTTCATTCATTTCGTATACCATTTTCGTTAAACATTGGCCGGTTTAGTTCGGGATAGCCCTGCTTGCCCATAAAGTGCAAAGTCTAACGTTTCACTCGCCACTCGAAGTTTTAATGCAGGCGGCACGCGAAAACTGGCAAATACCGAGATGTATGAGGCGGTAACACCCTTGAAAGTCGCAAGCTCTATCTCCTTATCTCGTGTTTTCTACTGAAAATATGGTGCTTGTACTCTTGCTAACTTTGCTGTTACAGAGATCGCCTAGACTTTACTTTTGGTCCTGTGCGCAGCAAATAACTTACTTGGTCTTTCTGCTGCCACTGCTTGATCTGCTGCATTCCATTATTTAACAAAAACATAAAAAAACCTATTATTTATGCTGAGTGCAATGCATGTTCTGTATGGCGGCTCCTGCTGTTGCTGTGGCTGCTGCTGCTTACTGCAACTACATATAATTCAAGAGAAAGGGTTTGGTCAAATCTAAACTCGATAAATGATAACCCAAACCCGTAATTCTTTTTTTTTTAACTCTATTCTGAAAGCGATTCTTTCTCATTCAATTAACAAAACGCTAGAATCGCTTCGTATGTAAATCTGCTCCCAGTGGCATTAAAGCAATATTACAAATTAATCAAACTCTTGAGACAAACTGAAATACTTCTCAATTCCCAGACATTTACAAAAGAAATAAATGTCAAAAATCAATACTTAATCTATTCGCATAACAATGGTTTCCCTTAAGAATTCAATTCGTATCATTATCAAAATGTCCGTCTGCTGCTACGCACATACACAAACCCTTTTCTTTAAATTAATAAGCGCGCTGCAAATTACAAAAAATATCAACTCATTACCAAATCCTGTGTCGCTGCTGGCGGACACAGCAGTACGGCAGCTCTGCGACGACCCCTCGCCCAACACACGCGCGTACTACAGCAGGCGGGCTCCTACACTGGCCTCCAAATTGTAGTTAACCCGTGCGCTGCGAAGCCCGACAACAATACCTTAGATTCCAGAGCTTGTGTATGCGCGCTGTAGCCAACCTTTACATCCTAAGAGAGTATTGCCAACTCTCACCCTTCAGTCTATCTGTATTTTTCATAATCTACAGACGAATCCTCAGTTTCATAGAACAGAATGGAATACCAATTTAGTCTCTTTTTCCCAGTGCAGTCACCTAATACTCCCGTTTACTGGCTACAGCACAGTTATGCGTCAGGTGCTCCGAGCTTCTGTCACCAACAGCTCAGGCCGATGGACTGCTGGAGCCTGGTCCCTCTGCCTAAAAAGACGTTGCTTTCGTCACTCGATGCAGATGGCGATGGGAACACCTTGTTTCTTACCGCTGGCGCAACAGACTGTCTGCTCAAAAAGCGTAGTTATGCAGCACCAAATCTCAAATACCGTTCCTATTTACGATGTAATTTCCATACAAAGTTTTTTCTATACTAGAGAACAGTTTCCAGAGTGCATTGTCGAAATTTGGAGTCTCTATTTAATTAATTACGTTCTCTACAAAACTAGCTACTTCCTCTCCTGCGTACGAAGCAAATTACATTCATTGGCCCGGAAACTGATACAGCTTCATTAATTCGTAACAGGAACACGATGGAATTTATTTCTATCTAACTTTTCTCTAAGGCCTTTAGGACACGAGACGAATTAGTTAACGCTGACGTGGAGCTGTACAAGTTTTGTAACGCCACTTCCTGTCATTTCACGTTGCGGAGCAATTATCTCTCATCAAACAAGATGTACGATAGATTGAACTAGTGACTAGTAAGAGATAAGAACGTTCACAACGTCACGAACAGAACGTGTGAGACCCATATTGTATCTGTCGTTGTTGAAGCCCATATTTAGTTGGTTCTCTACTAAAACTTATTCCTATGAATATTGGCTCTTTTTAAGCACCAAAACATTGAGGATAATTGGTAAATTTTGTTGTAATAAAATGAGGGGAATCATCATGATGGTGGTAAAAGAATGAAAGTACAGCGTTTTACTTCCTTATTAAATAAATGTCGTGTGACTAGGGCCTCCCGTCGGGTAGACCGCCGAGTGCAAGTGTTTCGATTTGACGCCACTTCGGCGACTTGCGCGTCGATGGGGATGAAATGATGATGAGCAGGACAACACAACACCCGTTCCCTGAGCGGAGAAAATCTCCGACCCAGCCAGGAATCGAACACGGGCCCTTAGGAATGACATTCTGTCGCGCTGACCGCTCAGCTACCGGGGGAGGACACTTCCTTATTAAATTAATTAAACTAATATTTTCTGTAATGTTCGACGTTACGTAAATATCTCTAAGACAAAAGAAAAAGTGACGCATCACGAAGGCATTATACGAATGGGACGGAAATAGGTAGGTGTGATGTACATGTGCGGATAAACAGATCATTAAAATTTCAGAAAAACTGGATGATTTATTCAACAGGAACATCTTCACAACTTGAGCAAAACAATAACGCTTAGGTCCTCTTCTGGCCATTACACAAGCAGTTATTCAGTTTGGCATTGACTGAGAGAGTTGGTGGATGTCTTCTGGAGGGATACCGTGCCAAATTCTGCTCAACTGGCGCGTTAGATCGTCAGAATTCCGAGCTGTTTGGAAGGTTCTGCCCATAATTCTCGAAACTTTCTCAACTGGGGAGAATTCCGGACACCTTGTTGGCCAAGGTAGAGTTTGCCAAGCACAAGGACAAGCAGTAGAGGCTCTCACCGGGTGCGGGCGGGAATTATATTGCTGAAATGTAAGCCCAGGATGGCTTGCCATGAAAGGCAACAAAATATCGAATATACACTACTGGCCATTAAAATTGCTACACCACGATGACGTGCTACAGACGCGAAATTTAACCGACAGGAAGAAGATGCTGTGATATGCAAATGATTAGCTTTTCAGAGCATTCACACAAGGTTGGCGCTGGTGGCGACACCTACAACGTGCTGAATGAGGAAAGTTTCCAACCGATTTCTCATACACAAACAGCAGTCGACCGGCGTTGCCTGGTGAAACGTTGTTGTGATGCCTCGTGTAAGGAGGAGAAATGCGTACCATCACGTTTCCGTCTTTGATAAAAGTCGGATTGTAGCCTATCGCGTTGGTCGAGATCCAATGACTGTTAGCAGAATATGGAATCGGTGGGTTCAGGAGGGTAATACGGAACGCCGTGCTGGATCCCAACGGCCTCGTATCACTAGCAGTCGAGATGACGGGCATCTTATCCGGATGGCTGTAACGGATCGTGCAGCCACGTCTCGATCCCTGAGTCAACAGATGGAGACGTTTGCAAGACAACAAGCATCTGCACGAACAGTTCGACGACGTTTGCAGCAGCATGGACTATGAGCTCGGAGACCATGGCTGCGGTTACCCTTGACGCTGCATCACAGACAGGAGCGCCTGCGATGGTGTACTCAACGACGAACCTGGGTGCACGAATAGCAAAACGTCATTTTTTCGGATGAATCCATGTTGTGTTTACAGCATCATGATAGTAGCATCCGTGTTTGGCGACATCGCGGTGAACGCACATTGGAAGCGTGTATTCGTCATCGCCATACTGGCGTATCACCCGGCGTGATGGTATGGGGTGCCATTGGTTACACGTCTCGGTCACCTCTTGTTCGTATTGACGGCACTTTGAACAGTGGACGTTACTTTTCAGATGTGTTACGACCCGTGGCTCTACCCTTCATTCAATCCCTGCGAAACCCTATATTTCAGCAGGATAATGCACGACCGCATGTTGCAGGTCGTGTACGGACCTTTCTGGATACAGAAAATGTTCGACTGCAGCCCTGGCCAGCACATTCTCCAGGTGTCTCACCAACTGAAAACGTCTGGTCAATGGTGGCCGAGCAACAGGCTCGTCGCAATACGCCAGTCAATACTCTTGACGAACTGTGGTATCGTGTTGAAGCTGCATGTGCAGCTGTACCTGTATACGCCATCCAAGCTCTGTTTGACTCAATGCCCAGGCGTTATCAAGGCCGGTATTACGGCCAGAGGTGGTTGTTCTGGGTACTGGTTTCTCAGGGTCTATGCACCCAAATTGCGTGAAAATGCAATCACGTGTCAGTTCTAGTATGATATATTTGTCAAATGAATACCCGTTAATCATCTGCACTTCTTCTTGGTGTAGCAATATCGTCGACGTACCGCTGTATTGTAAGGGTGCCGCTGATGACAACCAAAGGGGTCCTGCTATGAAGAGAAATGGTATCTAGACCATCACCCTTGGCTGTCGGGCTGTATGGCGGGCGATCGTCAGGATGGTACCCCAGCTCCGTCTTGGGTGTCTCCAGACACGTCTACGCTCGTGATTGGGGCTCAATTCGTAGCAGAACGCAACAGTGAATACAATTCTACTCCAGTCTAAGAGATTATATGCCAAATGTGCCAGAACCAACTGCAAAGGGATTGTTGGTGTACAGAGGTGAATGGTATATGGTGCAAGGGGAGCCGTGACCTCAGTCTCCTATCTGTGAGCCGCCTATTAATGGTCCTTCTGGTGGTCAATGAAGCACCAGTTGCACATCGGATCGATGAAGACGATGAATGTGGGGCTCTGAGCCTGTCTCTGACAATTGCTTGATCCTCACGTTCCATCGACTCTCTAGATCGACTTCTTCTTCTTGACGCTGTCTTGGGCCATCATTCATCCAATCCTGCCAACATCGTCGAATGGTGGAATCGGTCCTATTCAAATGTCAAGCTAGTCACAGATTACTTCAACTGGCCTCTTTGTGCCCAAACACAAGTGTCTCTGAGACGCTGCCATCTGAATCTCTTGTTCATGTGCTGAGCTGCAGTATCCCATAATCGTCCATCGGCAGCCAAAGCTTACAATTTTGCATTTTACGTCGAGACCTGTATGAATATCAATTTGTGACCAATTTGCATAGCTCCTTCGTGGTTCGTCGTTTTGTTGTGTTGGGCTGTGTATATGTACACTCTCTCTCAGGAGTGGTTTTGTCCAAGTTTGCGAAGATTTTTTAAGCTGGTGTCGTTACTGATTTGTGTTATAACATGCTCACGTGTACTGAAAATTTTATTTGTGTGTGCTGTAGACAGAACGACATGACTAGCTTAAGGAAGAGGGACGAGATGTGCCCTTAATAGAACTAACATGCGAGTTTTATGTGCCTATTATGGTAAACAAACTGTCTGGTTTAGGAGCGAGATGCAGCTGACTGTGGCTACCACTGCAGGGCCCTAGGGTCGCAGATCACGATAACTAATACGTCTCGAGGCGCACGAGAAGGACAGGCCTTGATGCAACGTCAGGACACGTGACACTGCAGGTCTTACCAGTGGCACCAGCTGTCTCCAGCAGGGAGCGAGTAACTGTTTCAGACAAGTTTAATAGCTGCTCACTTAAATGCATGCAAGTTCTCCATAACACACGAGAAAGTCAAGGCCTCTTGCGGGTAACTTTTCACTGACAAGTTGATTCCCCATCGGCCGTGCATGGAGCCAAGCATTCTCAAAGTATGGCAGAGAGGGCGACTAGTGTGACGTCCAAGCTCGTTGCGGGGTCCGTATTTCTCGTGGGCTCCAGTAAGTCTCACGTGATGTGGGCGCCGTGCCCTGCTAGGTTGGATTTCTCATTAGCCTCAGCTGGCTCGTCCTGTGTGAGGATGGCTTAAACAGTAGGTGATATACAGCACTTATGCTTAGTCTTTGGCCAAAATTTACATTTTCGTGGAAAACTCGAAAAGTAATAACATTAGCTCAACGGAAACTTTAGGGTGATTGTTTTTGATATAATACAAAATACTAACAAAATTGGAAGTTTTTTACTTTTAATATCTCATGCGCCTAACAATTACAAAAAACATCGATTTTTACAGAATCTATTACATTTATTACTACCAAACTCAGTAGTTATTTTTATATATGTCTGAACTCAGTAAGTTACAATTTCATTTATACAAATTATCGTCATCTATTGAACATTTTATTGTGCAATCTTTAGCTGCATGCACGTGTATGTGTATGTACACCGAAGCGCCAAAGAAGCTGGTATAGTCATGTATATTCAAATACAGAGATATGTAAACAGGCAGAATACGGCGCTACGGTCGGCAACGCCTGTATAAGATAAGTGTCTGGTGAAGTTGTTAGATCGCTTACGGCTGCTACACTATCAGGCTATCAAGATTTAAGTGAGTTTGAATGTGGTGTTATAGTTGGCGCACGAGCGATGGGACACAGCATTTCCGAGCTAGCGATGAAGTGGACATTTTCCCATATGACCATTTCGCGAGTGTACCCTGAATATTAGGAATCTGGTAAAACATCAAATCTCTGACATCACTGTGACCTGATAAAGATCCTGCAAGAATGGGACCAATAATGACTGGACAGAATCGTTAAACGTGGCAGAAGTGCTGCAGATTTCAAAGCTGGGTCATCAACAAGTATCAGCATGCGAACCATTTAACGAAACAACATCGATATGGGCTTTCGGAACCGAAGGCCCACTCGTGTACCCTTGATGACTGCACGACACAAACCTTTATGCCTCACCCGGGCCTGTCAACACCGACATTGGGCTGTTGATGACTGGAAACATGTTGCCTGGTTGGATGAAAAAAATGGCTCTGAGCACTATGGGACTCAACTGCTGAGGTCATTAGTCCCCTAGAACTTAGAACTAGTTAAACCTAACTAACCTAAGGACATCACAAACATCCATGCCCGAGGCAGGATTCGAACCTGCGACCGTAGCGGTCTTGCGGTTCCAGACTGCAGCGCCTTTAACCGCACGGCCACTTCGGCCGGCGCCTGGTTGGATGAGTCTTGTTTAAAATTGTTTGAGCGGATGGAAGTGTAGGGGTATGGAGACAACCTCATGAATGCACAGATTCTGCATGTCAGCAGAGGACTGTTCAAGCTGGTAGACGCTCTGTAATGCCTGGGGTGTGTGCAGTTGGAGTGATATGGGACCTCCGATAGGTCTAGATACGATTATGACCAGTGACATGTACGTTGGCATCCTGGATGATCACCTGCATCCATTCATCTCCATTGTGCATTCCGACGGACTTGGGTAATTCCAACAGGACAATGCGACGCCCCACACGTCTACAATTGCTACAGAGTGGCGCCAGGCACCCTCTTCTGAGTTTAAACACTTCCGCTGGCCACCAAACTCCCCTGACATGAGCATGTCTGGGATGCCTTACAATGTGCTCTTGCACTCTCTCTCACTCTTACGAATTTGTGGACAGAGGATTCATAAATTCCCTCCAGCACTACTTCAGACATTAATCTAGTCCATGCCACATCTTTCTGCTGCACTTATGGTTGCTCGTGGAGGCCTTACATGGTGTTGGGAAGGTGTACCAGTTTCTTTGGCTTATCAGTGTACATCTATGACCCATATAAAGTAAAGATGAGACAGTATGTTGTAGGGAAATATTTCAGACACTGGCATCTTCACTGTACCTTCAAGAAGCAATACAATAGGTATTACTGAAAAATGGGATGCAGAAATTAATTTGCTGCTGGCAGGACTGGAGCTGGGTGGACAGGGTTGGTGAGGGACGCTTCCCTGTGTGGAGAGAGAGGGAGGGAGAGCCCCCACGGCGAGTGCGGCGGCCCCGTCCTCTGCCCTCGCGCGTTCCACCTGCTGCCTGCTGGCTGCCAGCGCGGCAGACGTCAGACATGGCCGCCGTGGCCGCTGCCGTGGCTGCCCACGCGCCGCCTGGCCTCGCGGACGTTGCGCAACGCCAGCCCACCGCCCTTCCTCGTTAGGGCCCGCCGTTCGCGGCACCAATGCCCCTGCTGGACATCGCTATGCGTACTGCAGTTCATTACGCTAGTCGTACTGGATGTATCCCCCAGGGTGGGCCTCCTGGGATGTTCATTTTCTCGGCTGATCATTGTTATTTATGCGAAATATAATTAGACTGCTGGCCAATAAAACTGCAACACCAGGGACGTATGAAATGTATGATGAGAGAAAATAAATTATTCAGGTAGCGAAGGGAGCCGAAAATTTAACAGTCATGGGTGACTGGAATTCGAGAGCAGGAAAAGGGAGAGAAGGAAACATAGTAGGTGAATATGGATTGGGGGTAAGAAATGAAAGAGGAAGCCGTCTGGTAGAATTTGGCACAGAGCATAACTTAATTATAGCTAACACTTGGTTCATGAATCATAAAAGAAGGTTGTATACATGGAAGAATCCTGGAGATACTAGAAGGTTTCACATAGATTATGTAATGGTAAGACAGAGATTTAGGAACCAGGTTTTAAATTGTAAGACATTTCCAGGGGCAGATGTGGACTCCTTCCACAATCTATTGGTTATGAACAGTAGATTAAAACTGAAGAAACTGCAAAAATGTGGGAATTTAAGGAGATGGGACCTGGATAAACTGAAAGACCCAGAGGTTGTACAGAGTTTCAGGGAGACCATACGGAACAATTGACAGGAATGGGGGAAAGAAATACAGTAGAAGAAGAATGGGTAGCTCTGAGGGATTAAGTAGTGAAGGCAGCAGAGGATCAAGTAGGTAAAAAGACGAGGGCTAGTAGAAATCCTTGGGTAACAGAAGAAATATTGAATTTAGTTGATGAAAGGAGAAAATACAACAATAAAGTAAATGAAGCAGGCAAAAAGGAATACAAACTACTCACAAATGAGATCGACAGGAAGTGCAAAATGGCTAAGCAGGGATGGCTTAAGGACAAATGTAAGGACGTAGAGGCTTATCTCACGAGGCACGAGGGGTAAGATAGATACTGCCTACAGGAAAATTAAAGGGACCTTTGGATAAAAGAGAACCACTTGCATGAATATCAAGAGCTCAGATGGAAACCCAGTTCTAAGCAAAGAAGGGACAGCAGAAGGGTGGAATGAGTATATAGGGAGTCTATACAAGGGCGATGTACTTGAGGAGAATGTTATGGTAATGGAAGAGGATGTATATGAAGATCAAATGGGAGATATGATACTGCGTGAAGAGTTTGACAAAACACTGAAACACCCGAGTCGAAACAAGGCCCCGGGAGTAGACAACATTCCATTAGAACTACTGACGGCCTTGGGAGAGCCAGTCCTGACAAAACTCTACCAAATGGTGAGCAAGATGTATGAGACAGACGAAATACCCCCAGACTTCAAGAAGAATATAATAAATCCAATCCCAAAGAAAGCAGGTGTTGACAGATGTGAAAATTACGGAACTATCAGTTTAATAAGTCACAGCTGCAAAATACTTACGCGAATTCTTTACAGACGAATGGAAAAACTAGTAGAAGCCGAACTCGGGAAAGAGCAGTTTGAATTCCGTAGAAATGTTGGAACACGTGGGGTAATACTGACCTTACGACTTTTCTTAGAAGAATGATTAAGGAAAGGCAAACCTACGTTTCTAGCATTTGTAGAATTAGAAAAAGCTTTTGACAATGTTGACTGGAATACTCTCTTTCAAATTCTAAAGGTGGCAGGGGTGATATACAGGGAGCGAAAGGCTATTTACAATTTGTACAGAAACCAGATGGCAGTTATAAGAGTCGAGGGGCACGAAAGGGAAGCAGTGGTTGGGAAGGGAGTGAGACAGGGTTGTAGCCTCTCCCCGATGTTATTCAATCTGTATATTGAGCAAGCAGTAAATCAAACAAAAGAAAAATTCAGAGTAGGTATTAAAAGCCATGGAGAAGAAGTAAAACGTTTGAGGTTCGCCGATGACATTGTAATTCTGTCAGAGACAGCAAAGGACTTGGAAGAGCAGTTGAACGGAATGGACAGTGTCGTGAAAGGAGGATATAAGATGAACATCAACAAAAGCAAAACGAGGATAATGGAATGTAGTCGAATTAAGTCGGGTGATGCTGAGGGAATTAGATTAGGAGATGAGACACAAAGTAGTAAAGGAATTTTGCTATTTGGGGAGCAAAATAACTGATGATGGTCGAAGTAGAGAGGATATAAAATGTAGACTGGCAATGGGAAGGAAAGCGTTTCTGAAGAAGAGGAATTTGTTAACATCTAGTATAGATTTAAGTGTTAGACGTCGTTTCTGAAAGTGTTTGTATGGAGTGTAGCCATGTATGGAAGTGAAACATGGACGATAACCAGTTTGGACAAGAAGAGAATAGAAGCTTTTGAAATGTGGTGCTACAGAACAATGCTGAAGATTAGATGGGTAGATCACGTAACTAATGAGGAAGTATTGAATAGGATTGGGGAGAAGAGAAGTTTGTGGCACAACTTGACTCGAAGATGGGATCGGTTGGTAGGAAATGTTCTGAGGCATCAGGGGATCACAAATTTAGCATTGGAGGGCAGCGTGGAGGGTAAAAATCGTAGAGGGAGACCAAGAGATGAATACACTAAGCAGATTCAGAAGGATGTAAATTGCAGTAAGTACTGGTAGATGAAGAAGCTTGCACAGGATAGAGTAGCGTGGTGAGCTGCATCAAACCAGTCTCAGGACTGAAGACCACAACAACAACAACTAGGCAGGAACAGGATTAACAGGTAGAGTACTATTGGGTGAAGTTCGCCTCTTTACGGGTATTGTGTTACGTCTAGATCTACATCTACATGCATATTCTACACATCACACTTAGGTGCCTGGCAGAGGTTCAAAATGGCTCTGAGCACTATGGGACTTAACATCTGTGGTCATCAGTCCCCTAGAACTTAGAACTACTTAAACGTAACTAACCTAAGGACATCACACACAGCCATGCGCGAGGCAGGATCGAACCTGCGACCGTAGGGGCCACGCGGTTCCAGACTGAAGCCCCTAGAACCGCATGGCCACATCGGCCGGCGCCTGGCAAAGGGTTCATCGGACAATGTTCACAATAAGGGTCTATAATTCAAATCTCGAACAGCGCGTGGAATAAAAGAACACCTATATCTTTCCGTGCGAGCACCGATTTCCATTATTTTATTATGATAGTCGTTTCTCGCTATGTAGGTCGGCGTCAACAAAATATTTTCACATTCCGAGGAGAAAGTTGGCGATTGAAATTTCGTGAGAAGATTCAACCACAACGAAAAACGCCTTTGTGTTAGTGACGTCCACCCCAAATCCTGTATCATCTGAGTGATACTCTCCCTCCTATTTACAAAACTTGCTGCCCTTGTTTGAACGTTCTCTATGTATTGCGTCGATACTATCTGGTAAGGAGCCCACACCGGGCAGCAGCACTGTAGAAGAGGAGAGACAAGCGTAGTGGTGGCAGTCGCTTTAGTAGATCTGTTATATTTTGTAAGTGTCCTGCCAACAAAACGCACTTTTTGGGTTGCCTTCCCCACAACATTTTCTATATGTTCTTCCCAATTTAAGTTGTTCGTTAGGTATTTAGTTGAATTTTCGGCCTCTAGATTTGACTGATTTTTCATGTAACCGAAGTTTAACGGATTCCTTTTAGCACTCAGGTGGATGGCTTCACATTTCTCGCTATTTAGGATCAATTGCCAATTTTTACATCATACAGATATCTTTCCTAAATTGTTTTGCGATTTTGTTTTGATCTCATAATCACTTTACTAGACAGTAAACGACAGTGTCATCTGAAAACAACCTACGACGGCTGCTCAGATTGTTTGTGTTCAGAGACAGCAGGCACCGATCATGTGCAAGTGTCTCTGCACCTAACGACAAGTTTACGTCAGTGTCGTCCCTCTGGACGGAAATGCGTCGCGGGACTACACTCCGTTCATCATAAGAAAAAACGTGATGTAAACAAACACAAATACGATGATTTGTCACAAACCGTAGCACACGTCCACTGGTGGTGTTACGCTCTTGGAAGTAGGTCCTACTTATGCATTAGATATATTATTACTAACAAGGGAACCTCCCCATCGCACCCCCGTCAGATTTAGTTATAAGTTGGCACAGTGGATAGGCCTTGAAAAACTGAACACAGATCAATCGAGAAAACAGGAAGAAATTGTGTGGAACTGTGGAAAAAATAAGCAATATATACAAACTGAGTAGCCCATGCCAAAATAAGCAACTTTGAGGACAACGTGAGCTCAGGAGCGCCGTGATCACGTGGTTAGCGTGAGCAGCTGCGGAACGAGAGGTCCTTGGTTCGAGTCTTCCCTCGAGTAAAAAATTTACTTTTTTTTCGCAAAGTTATGATCTGTCCGTTCGTTCATTGACGTCTTTGTTCACTGTAATAAGTTTAGTGTCTGTATTTTGTGACCGCACCGCAAAACCGTGGGATTAGTAGACGAAAGGATGTGCCTCTCCAATGGGAACCGATAACATTTGATTGCAAAGTTATAGGTCAACCGATTCCTCCACAGGAAAACACGTCTGATATATTCAATACGACACTGGTGACGGCATGTACGTCACATAAATGTCTGAAAATAAAAAATTAAAATTTTCACTCGAGGGAAAATTGGAACCAAGGACCTTTCGTTCTGCAGCTGCTCACTGTAACCACGAGACCACGGCGCTCCTGTGGTGGGATTGTCCTTGATGTTGCATGTCTTGCACATGGACTACTCAGTTTGTATATATTGCTTATTTTTTTCATAGTTCCACACAACTTTCTCCTGTTTTCTCGATTGATCTGTGTTCAGTTTTTCAAGGCCTATCCACTGTGCCAACTTATAACTAAATCTGAGGGGGGTGCGATGGGGAGGTTCCCTTGTCAGTTGCGTTAAATGAAACTTTAAGATATTTAAATGTATTAACAGCCATCAACGTTTTTCTTAATTACGCTTTGGTTATGTAGTTTTTATTTCAAAAATCGTAAATACTCACAACCTGTGCACTGTTGTGCTCTGACTGTCGCGCTGTTAATACGCAGTATCAAAGTGGCTGAGGCTGCTTCCTGTTCCGTTGTGGAACACGCATGTGGAACACGGTTAAAAAGTACCGAGGATTAGGTTGTTCTTAATGTTTGTCATAAATTTAGAGAGATAACCGGCTTTAAAGTTTTCCGAGGGCCTGTATTAGATACAGTTGGAGTGCAAGTGCAAGTTAGTTCAAATGGTTCTGAGGACTATGGGACTTAACTTCTAAGGTCATCAGTCCCCTAGAACTTAGAACTACTTAAACCTAACTAACCTAAGGACATCACACACATCCATGCCCGAGGCAGGATTCGAACCTGCGACCGTAGCGGTCGCGCGGTTCCAGACTGAAGCGCCTAGAACCTCTCGGCCACTCCGGCCGGGTGCAAGTTAGTGTTTAGCGTAATCGGCTGCATAGTAGTTAAATGAAGTGTTGCAGGACGTGCTTTGCTGGTTCAGGTCATGCTAAGTCAATTTTTTTTCTCATTCAATTTGAATTACCTATATCTCGTAACTGTAAAATTCGTCATCATTTTTTATGAATAACGCAAGTCTTCTTGTTTTTAATTACATATTGCACGCGAAATTCCTGTTTTCACTTCAAATATAAAATTCTCAATTATCGATATTTTATGAAAGCCTGTTAACGAAGGTTGGTGAAATTATGAAAACGTAACTATTTAATTTTTTAAGGCTAAAATGAAAAAATACATTTAGACTATGTCCATTTTTTTATACCACAGATGTGTCGTAGGAACATGAAAAACAATCATTTTCAAAGCATCGAGCACACCATGGACATGCTGCATTTTTATATTTGCCACTGTACCATTACAATATGAACCGAACAGTAATGATCCGGAGCCAAGTTAAGATACTTGGTCTGAGAAATAACAAGACTGTTAAGCTGACAAACGTCCTGTATCTAATGCACGCTGCTTTTTCATGTCACTGCTGAACGTTGGCGGGATATAGAACGACACGTCATAAAAGAAGAGGAGAAAATGCAGTGCCTGTGTGGCTTCGTGCATTCTTCTGTTGTTCGTCAGATTATCAACGTAGCAGACGACAGTTCCAGTACTGAAGGGTATTTCTCGGATTCAGATAAGGAAGGAGGTAAGCAATCACCAGGCGACTGATTAATTAATACCTTCACTGGCTTCAGTATTCAATAGTGCGGTGAAATCACTGCAGTATACTTTTGCATCACACGTGGCTCGCTCAGAAAAATTACGCTGTCTTGAAGTTTCATCATTCTCGTTTGTAATTAGAATAAAACTGTTGTCCTGCACATTATCGATCAATCTATGCGCGTCTAACACAGCATAAAACGTATTCTTATGACCGTACTTGACTGTACGGGTCACAATTTGGCTTCCGCTCCACTTGAAACGAAATCTAATGAGATTCAAGCAAACGCTGAAGAATACATGGCGTAATGTAATAACATCAGATTCGTTCTTATAATGAACAAAATATACAGGAGCGTGTCCCCATGTCACACGTAAGTGCGGCCAAAGCATTACTACAGGCAAGAGAGGGTGTCTTCCGAGATACTAAAGAACGACGCAGCTTTGGTTCTGAAACCTGCAGTTGTCTCCGGCACCCTTCAAGTATTGTGGCAGCCTGCTGAAAATGTACGCTGCACAGTGATGCAAGTTGTTTGGGGATACACAGGGTGTGAAGTATACACTCGAGAGAATACCTGAGGACGAAAATAACATCAGCATGCTGTGTCACTGCCAGCTAACATAGCTCGATCAAACTTGTACTACACACAGAAAGAACTGCTGCGGAATAGTAAACGAGGTAACTGAAGGAAATACACAATGAGAGGAACAGAAATGATTGAGCCGTGCGTGGCTCGTGTCCGTGCCATTTCTTATTTTACACCCTGTTTTTACCGTGCTGCCACCTCGTTACGTTAATTTTCAGTTACTAGTGTCACTGAGTTGCTACTTTGCCTACCCGTGAGCGGCAGCAGCAGCGTTTATCGATATAGACCCTGCCGTATTATCTTTGCTGGACTGCTATTACTTCCCGGTCGTTGTGTCTTGGGAGTTAGATCCGACCTGGCAGTGTTGGAGTTGTCACGCGGCATCAGTTCAGTCGGGGCGCGGCAGCAGTGAGGTCCGGACCGCCATGATTCGCCCGACGGTTGCCGACAGAAATGACTGGAGTAGGGACGACCTTGGTTGGTCGGCGGTCCCTCGTCTTGCCGGACGACGTGTATTTGGCCGGCGGTCGCTTATGGGTTGGCTGTGTGTGCGGACTCGTGACTCGTCCCTGCTATTGTAAAGTCACTACCGTTAGCATTGTCTAGTTCCTCGTGCAAGTGTTCGTGAAACTGTGTGTAGTTGGTGTGATGATGACTGACAAGTTATTTTAAATGTTGTCGGCGTACTGGCTCTGAGGAGTCGGTCGGTTGGCGTGAAGCAAGGAGGTATTTTCGGCGGGGCGTAGTTTGGCCGGGCCCGCTGGCGGTCTCTATGCGGTGTCGGAGAGTGTGGCACTGTTTCAGTTGTTACTAGGTCCGTGGCTCACCGACCCTGGACACGGAAGTTGAGTTATGATTTAATCTACCAGCAAGTCAAGACTGTTCACATTGTGTCCTTTGGAGTTCGTTGTCGGCTGTTGGGATATTCCCGCGAGCAACAACGTGGTTTTCAAGTTGGAAAATTCTAGACACCCTCCGGTGGAGTTTCACTGTATTTGGTTATTTGAATTGAATTGCACCACCGGAATTTTCTGCCTTGTGGCCGTTAACGTTCCGGTTACCTGCCCTGGGTGTTGACGTAAATTTCAGGCAGTGTAGTTTCCTCATCGTGTTGTTGCTGTCAAGCGCGGTGTGTAGTTTGACAGCTTCGTGTATGATCGGTTGTGGGCGCCAATATCTTCTACGTTGTTCCGTTGAACTCCCTGTTGTGCCCTGCTCGGGTGAAGTGGAAGTTATCTTGTCGGTGGGTCCGCTGGCTGTCGGTCGGTAGGGTTGTCGTCGGATCATGAATGGTTGGTCGGACTGCCTGTCTCACCTAAGCGAGCGTTAGTGTTTGAATTACAGGCCGACCCCCGAACATCTGGGCGCCCTTGTTTGTACTGCCTGATTTTTTAAAAATTTGTTCTTGTTGTTGGTACTTGCATGGCTTCTAGCTGGTTTTGTGTTTTAAATTAGAATTTTTTTACTCTTAAGGCCTTCAGCGTAGTTTAAAGTACTGTTTCACGTAAGCCCTTTGACGTTTTAATTTTTTTTTGAGTTTTAAGCGTTCGGCCTTCAGCCGATTTGAATTTAACTTGTTTACTTCAGCCTAAGTAAAGAACTGTTTTAAGATAAGGCTTGCCTTTTTAAGTTTCTGATTATGCTTGCGTTTTAAGTTATTAACCTTCAGCCGTTTTTAAATTAAAGTGGCTTTCAGCTGGTAATTAAGTCTCAAAGATTAAAGCTGTGTGTTAAAAATTTTTTTTGGGGCTCTTGTAATGTTTGATCAAATAATGAAGTTGTATGTTCGAGTGTAACTTTTTCTTTTTTTTTTTTTTTTTTTTTTTTTTGGTGGTGTTTAAGGGCGCTCAACTACTGA
The DNA here is from genome assembly GCF_021461395.2 of Schistocerca americana. Lineage (NCBI taxonomy): Eukaryota > Metazoa > Arthropoda > Insecta > Orthoptera > Acrididae > Schistocerca > Schistocerca americana. Next base: position 894,770,048 of record NC_060121.1, read on the forward strand.
GGTCATTAGCGCCCAGTCACTGTTGTTAGAGCACATGGAATCTAGTAAAACTCAAGGGGAGGGGGGGACACCAGAAAGACCTGACAAAGATGCAGATAAAATAAGTAAAAATGTTAGATGTCTTTGGACAAGCCAGTCAAAGTTATAAAACGGAGAACACGAGCAGCTGCTCGAGCTTCATCAGCTAAAATATCCGGTAAAGTAGATGGCAGGGACAGGACAACATGAGATTGACTAAAGCGGGGACACGACAATAAAACATGGCGCACTGTTAATGCCTGACCACAAGGGCACTGCGGGGCTGGGTCACCGGAGAGCAGGTAGCGGTGGGTAAACCGGCAATGCCCAATCCGCAACCTGGTCAGAAGGACCTCCTCTCGCCGAGTTGGTCGGGAGGAGGTTGTCCAAGCAGTTGGGAGCGGTTTTACTGCCCGGAGCTTGTTTCCTTGGAGGGATCACCAAGCATCCCACCACAACGACACAAGCCTCTTACAAACATCCCCGCGAACGTCAGACGACGGGACACAATGGGAGGCTGGCCGAGGCAGGAGGACTGCAGCCTTGGCTGCAGCATCCGCAGCCTCATTCCTGGGCACTCCTACATGTCTGGGAACCCACAGAAAGCTGACAGGAGAACCATTATCAGCGAAAGAATGGAGGGACTGCTGTATCCGTTGAACCAAGGGATGGACCGGATAGGGAGCTCCAAGGCTCTGAAGAGCACTGAGTGAGTCAGAGCAGAGTACATACGATGAATGGCGGTGGCGGCGGGCATACTGAACGGCCTGATGGAGAGCAAAAAGCTCGGCCATAAAGCTGGAACATTGGTCGAGGAGCCGGTATTTGAAGGTGGCGGCCCCAACGACAAAGGCACAGCCGACACCATCGTCAGTTTTGGAGCCATCGGTGTAAATAAAGGTGTGACCGGCAAGTCGAGCGCGAAGTTCGACAAACCATGAGCAATACACTGCAGCCGGAGTACCCTCCTTCGGGAGTGAGCTGAGGTCGAGATCAATATGAACCGGAGCCTGGAGCCAAGGTGGTGTCGGGCTCTCACCCTCTCTGAAGGTGGTAGGGAGGGCAAAATCCAATTGTCGAAGCAGGCGACGGAAGCGAACTCTGGGGGGCAGCAGGGCAGACACATACAACCCATAGTGACGGTCGAGAGAATCGGCGAAGAAGGACTGCTAAGAGGGGTGGTCGGGCATAGACAACACCCAGCAGGCATACCGACACAGCAGTACGTCGCGCCGGTACGTCAATGGTAATTCGGCAGCTTCAGCATAAAGACTCTCGATGGGACTAGTGTAGAAGGCTCCGGTCGCAAGACGTAACCCCCGATGGTGGATGGAGTTGAGACGGAGTAAGAGGGATGGCCGAGCAGACGAGTAGACGAAGCTCCCATAATCCAGCTTCGATCGGACCATGGACCGATACAAGCGAAGCAGGACAGTGCGATCCGCTCCCCAAGATGAACCACTAAGAACTCTGAGGACATTAAGGGAACATGTACAACGGGCCGCCAAATAAGAGACACGCGGAGACCAACACAGTTTCCTGTCCAACGTGAGCCCTAGAAACTTAGTTGTTTCCATGAATGGGAGAACAACGGGACCGAGATGTAAGGATGGCGGAAGGAACGCTTTATATCGCCAAAAGTTGATACAAACCGTCTTCTCTTCAGAGAACCGGAAGCCATTTGCCACGCTCCATGAGTATAGGATGTCTAGACAACGCTGAAGGCAGCGCTCCAGGAGGCATGTTCTCTGGGCACTGCAGTAGATCGCGAAGTCATCGACTAAGAGAGAGCCTGAGACAGTAGGTGGAATGCAATCCATAATTGGATTGATCGCGATGGCAAAAAGGGCTACGCTCAAGACGGAGCCCTGAGGCACTCCGTTCTCCTGGAGGAAGACGTCAGACAATACGGAACCCACATGCACCCTAAACTTTCGATCCGTTAAAAAGGAATCAATAAAAAGGGGCAGGCGACCGCGTAGGCCCCACCTGTGCATAGTGCGGAGGATACCTCCTCTCCAACAGGTATCATAAGCCTTCTCCAAATCGAAGAACGCGGCTACCGTTTGGCGCCTTCGCAAAAAGTTGTTCATGATGAATGTCGACAAGGTCACAAGGTGGTCAACAGCGCAGCGGCGGCGGTGAAAGCCGCATTGGACATTGGTAAGTAGCCGTCGAGATTCAAGAATCCAAACTAACCGAGCATGAACCATGCGCTCCATCACCTTACAGACACAGCTTGTAAGAGAAATGGGGCGGTAACTAGAAGGAAGGTGTCTATCCTTCCCGCGTTTGGGTATAGGAACAACGACGGCGTCACGCCAACGCATGGGGACCTGACCTTCGGTCCAGACGCGATTGTAGGTACGAAGAAGGAAGCTTTTGCCCGCCGGAGAAAGGTGTGCCAGCATCTAAACGTGAATGGCATCTGGCCCCAGAGCAGAGGACCGGGACAGTGCAAGCGCACGTTCGAGTTCCCGCATAGTAAAGGGGGCATTATAAGTTTCCAGATGCCGGCGAAAGGCGCGTAAAGCACGTCGTCAAGCACGGATAGCGTCTCTACAAGCCTCGTTCCACCAGGGGATGGAAACGCGACGTGAAGAAGAGGTAGTACGAGGAATGGAACGTTCGGCAGCATTGATGATAACAGCCATGAGGTATTCGACCTGACTGTCACAACTGAGAAAATCGTGGTTCGGAAAGGTCGCCAGGGAGGAGTAAAGTCCCCAGTCAGCTTTCGGTATGTTCCAGCTCGAAGGATGTGGGGATGGGGTGTGGTGCAGGAGACGAACGACACAGGGGAAGTGGTCGCTCGAATAGGTGTCAGAAAGGACATACCACTCGAACCGACGGGCAAGAGTGGTAGAACAGATCGAGAGGTCCCAGTGGGAGTAGGTATGAGTAGAGTCCGAGAGGAAAGTCGGGGCGCCAGTATTGAGGCAGACAAGATTGAGATGGTTGAAGAAATCCGCCAAGAGTGAGCCTCTTTGACAGGATGCAGGAGAGCCCCAAAGGGGATGATGGGCATTGAAGTCGCCAAACAATAAAAACGGCGGGGGAAGCTGAACAATCAGGTGCATCATGTCAGCCCGACTAACAGCGGATGACGATGGAGTGTAGATGGTACAAACTGAAAAAGTAAAAGCAGAAAGAGTAATACGGACAGCTATTGCTTGGAGTGGGGTGGTCAATGGGATGGGATGGTAATAGACATCGTCCCGAACGAGCAACATGACCCCACCATGAGCTGGGATACCGTCCACAGGGGTGAGGTCATACCGCTCCGAGGTATAGTGGGTAAAGGCAATACGGTCAGTCGGGCGCAACTTGGTTTCCTGGAGACCAAGGACGAGCGGACAGTGCAGGCGGAGGAGCAGTTGTAATTCCTCCCGATTAGATCAAATACCTCTTATGTTCCAATGTAACAAGGCCATCGCTAGTCAAAAAAGAGGGGGAACGAGACGGGGGAAGAGCTGGTCACCTCGACGGCCGCGGAGCGCCAGGTTTCGAGAGAACAACGCTACAACCGGTGGGAGGCGGATCCTGTTCCATCGAGTCGTCGCCAGCTGCGGCCGCTCTCCCTGGTGGTGTAGATGGGGCAGCATCATTTGCCGACGAGAGGCCAGCTGAGCACCTGGCAGCAGAGCGTCCCGGCGAAACTGAGGACGGCCGGGAGCAGCGACTCATGGATGGAGCGTCAGACGAAACGCGCCGGGGTGGAGAGGGGGATAGAGACTTTTCTTGGAGGCCTTCTAGAAACTCCGAGGAGGCACAGGGATGGTGGGCTGGACCCGAAGGTCCTCATGCGTGGGGTCCGTTTTGGAACGCCGGACCTCGAAAGCTGGGGTCCGGAACGTTTCACCGATGGACGCCTGAGAAGAGGATCGCTTCTCAGGCGGCGGGGGGGGGGAGGGGGAGGAGGAGGAGGAGGAGGAGGAGGAGGAGGAGGAGGAAGGGTGGCCCCTGGGTCAGATGGGGCGGGGGCCACGGGGGAGGAGGATTTGGAAGGGAGGGATTTGGGAGGCAGAGGCAGAGACCCCGGATGGGGGGAGGAGGCGGAGGGGGGACAGGATAGGGGTGAGGATACCGCGGAAGGAGTGGACACAACTGAGGCAAACGAAGTGGTCAACGGCACGGGATGGAGGTGGTCATACTTCTTCCTGGCCTCAGAATAAGAGAGACGATTCAAAATTTTGAGTTCTTGTATCTTCTTCTCCTTCTGATATGTGGGGCAGTCTGAGGATCTAGGCGAGTGGATGCCAGGACAATTAACACACCGAGGTGGTGGGGTGCATGTATGTTCCTCACGAAGAGGACGTCCACAGTCGCCACAAAGGGGCTCAGCCTCACACCGTGACGACATGTGCTCAAAGCGCAAACACCGAAAACAGCGCATAGGAGGCGGGACATAAGGTCGCACGTCGCACCGGTAGCACATCACCTTTACCTTCTCCGGGAGAACGTCCCCCTCGAAGGCGAGGATAAAGGCCCCAGTGTCGATGCGACGGTCTTTGGGGCCACGCTGGACTCGCCGGACGAAATGCGCGCCTCGGCGCTCCAGGTTGGCCCTGAGCTCCTCATCAGATTGCAGCAGGAGGTCCCGATGAAAAATAACCCCCTGCGTCCTATTTAGTGCCAGATGCGGGACAATGGACACTGGGATGTCCCCTAGGCGGTCGTACGCCTGGAGCGCCGCCGACTGTGTGGCGGAGGTGGTCTTTATAAGAACGGACCCCGAACGCATCTTACTGAGAGCCTCGATTTCCCCGAAGATGTCCTCAATGTGCTGAACAAAGAACATGGGCTCGGAGGTGGCGAACGTCCCCCCATCGGTTCGAGAACAGATCAAATAGCGAGGGAAGTACTTCGCCCCAAGCCGGCGGGCCTGTCCCTCCTCCCAGGGAGTGGCCAAGGGGGAAAGGGCAGAAGAACCAGAACTAGAGATAGTACCTTTCCTTTTGAAAGACTCGGCCGCAGAGCAACCTGATACGTGTTGACGTTTCATCTGCGAAACGTCCGCCCTGATACCACCCACTCCGACCAGGGGCTCTCCCCATGGGCGCCACCCAGCCTCAGCAAGGGCCACCTGGCAGGATGACCGTTGCCGGGAGTCCTGATGCCCCAAGGAGACGGGCATCTACTCCTTGGCCGACGTGGGGAGGGTGCAGCTCAGGTATCGGCAGTACGATCCATGTGTTGTCAGGGGGCTACAACCTAGAGGGTACATGACGACCCCACCACAACGGGCTGGCTACCGTGCTGGATTTCTGGTGCCATGGAAAGTCCATCATGATCGTAGGTGCAGATGGGGATGCACTATGGGCGTAACTTGTACATCCCATCAGGCGTTTAGGCCCAATTTGAGGAATAGTGGGTATGGTTACAACGCCGGTACAATGCTAAGTGCCAAGGTCTTAGTGCACTGAGGACCAGTGGTACATCACGTAAGGCGTCCTTCCCCAAAAGGCTCGTACTTCTGTAGAATTTTGAAAAATGGTGGTCAAACCCCAAGGGGGACCATCACATGGAAGGCCGAAACGGTTGGAACTCCTTTTAGTCGCCTCTTACGACAGGCAGGAATACCTCAGGGCTATTCTTACCTCGGACCCGCAGGGGGATTGAGTGTAACTGACAGCCCTTTGTTTTGGCCCCTTTCCACAATTTATTCTATCTGTCCTGTCCTGCGGGTTTACCAGGGCGTTTCAATGATATTTTTATTCAAAGACAGTAGGTACGCGAAGTCAGCGCGATTTGTGACGGGACATGGTTGTCAATAGTGTGTGTTTGATGACCACCACGGACAGCAATGCATGTTGCGCAACGTAGTCACATGCTGACCAAATGGCTGGTAACGAGTTCCTGAGGTATGACGTTCCATTCCTTCAATAGTGTGGGTGATAACTGCTGGACCATCGCTGGTGCACGCAGACGGGCTGCGATGCATCTGCCCACCGCGTCTCAAACGTGTTCGTTGGGATTTAAGGGGGGGGGACGGGCAGGTTTTCGGTTCGACTGATACACTCTCGTTCCAAGAACTGCTCCACCCGCACTGTTCGACGCGGTCACGCATTGTAATCCACAAAAAAGGTAAGACCCGAATGCAGCTCTGAAAAGACGTACTTGAGGAAGGATTAGAAGGAGTACAGTATCACATGAACGCTGACCAGTGAGTATACCGTGTTCAAACTTTAGATGTCAGTACGCCCATCCTGCCCCACATCATTAGCATCTGGACCAACAAAACGATCGACTTCGACAATGTTCTTGCGCCCAGCCTCTCTCCATATGAGACTCACTACTCAGACTGAACCTGCTCTCATCTGAGAACAGCACGTGACCCGACTACTCGTTGGTTCATCACATGGCACCATCGCAAACGGCGCCTCCAAGGTGCGGGTGTCGGTGGGACACAACCTGCTGGTCGTCGGACAAAAATACCGCCCTCACGTAGCCCCGTATCATTGTGGAGCGTGAAACTGCGTGCCTCGCAGTCATACTAAATGCGACTACTGTTCCACCCGCTGTTTGCCGTAGGCCCCTCCTTGACTGTTACACAGTGTGGCGGTGGTCATCTCCTACTGTAGTTGACTCTGGTCGATCGCCCTGTAACGTACCAAATTTTTACGGAGTTGCCGTCTTGCGTTGAAAATGAAGCTTGCCGTGGAGCCGGGAGGATAGGAGGTTCTCACGCTGGCGCAGCTGACGCTGGCTACTGGGCCCGGCGAGTCGTGTGCTGATTTAACACTGCGTGCAGTACGTTACATATGCTCTCTGTGAATCTGAAGAAGTACTATTCAGTATTAATCGGGCTTTTTCATACTTTGTATACGAAATTCTATGGATAACGCAACCATACTGACAATATTTCAAATCAATAACTTGCATACTTCCGGAGATATAAATTTTTCCCTACAACGCATAATACTTGGGATGACATTGTGAAACCGAGTTAGAGATTGTAATTTATTGAAACTACAAACAAGAGGATGGGTTCACATGATGTAATTTTCTGAAATTTTCTTTAGTTTCATTGCCACAGATTTCTGACGTAATTAATAATACATTGAGAAATTATTATTTCATTATATTATTTTGGTTGCGTGAGTGTTTTGGAGAGCCTGAGAGTGAATGGAGGACATACGTAAACTGAGAATGTGGTATTTTATGAAAACTGTGTAAATATAAGTGTGAGAAAGTTGTTGTGTAACAGCTGAATTTGTGACGCATGTTTCAGTGAGATTGATTTGGAAAGGGCAGCAAGAAGGGGCGTTGAGTATTAAATTTATTAGTAACTTATTTTGTGAAAAGGAATCGTATTTCGTTTTCGTTAAATTTTATTTAGTTTCAGAATTACGAAATTTCTAATGTAAGTTACGTGTGGTAATGTGATTTGATGACATTAGAAATGCCGCGAGCTTAGAAGTAGATCTGATTGCTTAACATATTAGCCAATAGGAATTCAGCATTGAGTAGGGCTTTGTGCCTCACATCTATGAGTCGTGATAGTCGCTTGGGAGCCGGTTTCTGGTAAACACCTATGTTAAATCGCGCTGATCAAATTTGTTCCAAAATGAAGAAATCCGCTCGTTTGATCAGTTCTCGTGTAATTGACGAAAAGCGACTACAGTGTTGAGTATTTTGGGAGAGATTGAGCTTTGTGAGTGTATTATTTTAGGAGATTTCGCGTGCAAACATTTCAAGTCGTACATAAGCTCCACGTGGCGTGTTTCATGCAAATTACGAGACGTTATGGCGAACACTTCTGTACAAGAGGACTACAGAACGACTGACTGTGTTAACTCGCAAGTAGTCGTCACTCAGTGACTGTTTAGGACGTTTAAAATATCGGGATGGATTAGATATCTTCTGGCTGCTTTTGGGTGTGAACTTTTTACAATCAGTAACATTGCGTAATCAGTTTCGTGATATTAAATACGGACTTAATAGTCATTTTCCTTACTTTAAAGACAATAAACAAACTAACAGGAAATTTTCGACTTTTTTCAAACGAGTCGTGTAAGAATCACAAACACTAGATAGTTTAACTTTCAGCTACTGCCATGGACTGGCGTTGAGAGGCCTTTGCGTGGTAGTTATTTAGACGATTTTTCGTCAACGCTGCTTTTGTCGGCTAAACCAGAATCTACCACCGCAGAGTGAAGTGGCAGACAACCTGAAGCCAACCAGGCAGGTGGACTGATTGTGTAAAGGACAGTGAGAGTACGACCCGCCCCGCAGCAGTCTCCTCTCCTTCGGGGAACCGTGCCTGAAGTTTTGAACGCTTCCCATGCATGTGAAACAACCCTGTCAGCGACACCAGATTTTTGGGCTACACTTGTCACACACATTCTTCTTCCAGCTCCCCGTTAACTCCTCGCTGATTGAACATACACTGCCTTTTCCCGTTCCTACAACTGCTGCGCCTTGTGAGGCCAACCCCTTTTGGTGCTCTAGTCACTCCGATCTCACGACGTGGGACGTCCAACGTTCGGTGCACACTGGGAAACCTCTAGAAACATGCTTCCGCATTTATATTTGCACCGAACAAGTAGTTAATATTTTACTTTATCTACCTCGTCCTTATATTTTGCAGAGCAGTGTATATAGGCTGTAAAAAACTAATATTCTGATAGTGGTAGTAAACACCAAAACAACAAAAAAGAGCAATAAGCGTGGGTCCAGAAACGGATATTTTCTGAGATCTGTACACTTGTTCTTTTTCAGTATTGTGAGAGACGGTAGTACCCATCACAACAGGAAAGTAGACCATAATGAAATTTTCACTTTGCGGTGGAGTGTGCGCTGATATGAAATTTCCTGGCAGATAAAAACTGTGTGCCAGACCGAGACTCTAAGTCGGTACCTTTGCCTTTCTCGGGCAAGTGCTCTACCGTCTGAGCTACCCAAGCACGACTCACAACACCCATCCTCACAGCTTTAGTTCGGCCAGTACTACGTCACCTGCCTTCCTTTCTTCCAGGAGTGCTAGTTCTGCGAGGTGTGCAGGAGAGCTTCTGTGAAGTCTGGAAGGTAGGGGACGAGACATTGGCGGAATTAAAGCTGTGAAGACGCGCCCTGAGTTGTTTGGGTAGCTCAGGTGGTAGAGCATTTGCCCACGAAAGGCAAAGGTCCCTAGTTCGAGTCTCAGGCCGGAACACACTTTTAATGTGACAGGAAGTTTCATGAAAATAGACCTTTACACGTGGGTTCGGAAACGCATTCTTCGATCTTTACTCTTGTTCATAGGTGAGGTTAAAGCTGACGTTCACCCATGACGTTTGTTAAAGGACGTGCTCGAAGTGACGTCCATCCATGTCGACGCTTGCCTCTGCGCTCCGGAGTAAGGAATCATTCACTATTTGAAATACATCCCGTTGTTGTTACAAGTGCTGGAAAGCACTGAAGACGCGATCCTATAGCGCTTGGAAATCATTGGCTGCGGTTGTGAAGACAAATTTGTTTAAGAGTCTCCATAAGCAAAATTCTGGGGGACTGAGGTCTCGGAATGGGAAGCGAAATGTGTGGAGCCACCCGAACCACTCCAGTAATATGTTCACGCACACCGCGGTGGAAAAGTGCTGGTGTGCCATCGTGCGTAAGCCACATCTGTAGTCTCTGCTCACGTGGCAAATCCTCCGAAAAGGTAGGTAATAAGTTAACAAGAAACTTATGATACTGAGCCCCATTTAATCGTCTTGGCAGGTTGTACGGCCCAAGTACTTTATCACCAAGAACGTCTAACCATTAGTTCATAGAGAAACGATGTTGATACCAATTGTCTGCAACTGCATAGGGGTTGACATCGCCCACACATGCTGGTTATGTAAGTTCACAATGCCATATTCTGTGAATCCCGCCTAGTTGGGAAATAAAATCTTCGACGAAACTCTGCAGCACACTTCTGCTAGAGCCACTGACAGAACTCCAGTCTGCTATAGTGGTCTTCTGGCTTAGTGCCTCGGCGTTCTGATGTAAGGAAATATTATTATTATGAAGCGTCAGATTGAGAAGGGGAAGCAACATATAGTTGCACGGCTCCCTTTCCCGTTTAGAAAGTGCCGCGTACCATTGTGGAACAGCGAGGCTTTGTGCTAGCGATGTGCGATTTGAGAAGTTAAGTTAAACTCCCGTACGTCACTCGCACTGAAAATGAACTTAATGGCCAGTTTAAAACTGAGTTTGAAGATTATTACAAGGGGGAGGGGGATATAAGTAGAATGTTAACGTCGGCCTCGACTGTTCTGTCCACACAATGACGCGACGGACACGGTTGACTGTGAAAAAACTTGGCACATAGAAAGTAAATGATTAAGGTTGTCCAACTAACAAAGCAAACACAAATTTAGAGTAATTGACACTATAATCACGAGCTTGAATTTACAACACATATAACATGTTTACACTTACGTCAATAACAGTGACAAGCCCTGAGTGGTTCGAACAGTCCACAGGTATACTGCCAGTTCATAGTGTGCAACGGGCACAATATTTCGGCGATCAGACATGTCGCCATCGTCAGGTGCGCTGACGAACTGAGCTCCTGAGGGCGGGCGGCCAATTTAAATCCCCTCTCCACTATGAACCGGCAGTATACACGTGGACTGTTCGAGCAACAAATACACCGGGAGAAACTGAAGAATCAGACCCTGAGTGGTTTGAAAAGTTTAGAAATCACGTAGGAATGTTCATTCATTCACCAATCTGCGTTTTTCACACATACCAGTCTCACATGCAACAAAATAACAGTATATCTCTGTAGATTTAAACAAATTACAGATTTTATAATACGCCTATGTAATAGTGCGTCCGTATTATACAGGAGATAAAAAGAGAGTGATATCGTCCGGCAGTGGACGATGGATTGCGCTCTTGTTTTTTGTAATATTCAAATGTCTTCACAGTCTGCCTTTAATATCTGTATTTTTTACATGCGCACTGAGTTAGTCTACAATTTCTTAGGTGGGTCAGTGGCGCTGGGTTCATTTCTCCTTGTAAATACATAATTACAATACGTAGTTCAATATTATACATTGGCAAATAAATGACTCTTGGCGTCTTTCATTACTCAAATCAGTGTTTTATGTGACGAGATGTGGCGGTGTGCAAATACAATATCTCAAAGTGCTGAAGATGGTACACATGCAGCAGCTGTTCGTGGTGGTACTGCCCAGACAAGAGGATGACTCACGCCTTCTGCTGCTGCCAATCACCGCACAGTCATGCCATATCTTTCATCCACTAAATGTAGGAGACCAGACAGCGTGGTTATCGGTCTCATCGGTTTAGGGAAGGATGGGGAAGGAAGTCGGCCGTGCCCTTTCAGAGGAACCATCCCGGCATTTGCCTGGAGTGATTTAGGGAAATCACGGAAACCTAAATCAGGATGGCCGGACGCGGGATTGAACCGTCGTCCTCCCGAATGCGAGTCCAGTGTTTAACCACTGCGCCACCTCGCTCGGTCCCTCCATCTGAGGAGTATGGACTGACCGAGGCGGTCCACCGTTCACCTTGTGGGTTGCTGGAGTACCCGTGTCCTTAAGGCGCTGAAAAAGTCGACCGGTCGCCTTATCGAACGGTACTCTGAGGGGTGGATACTTTTCTGCATAGAGGGCATGGGCTCGCAGGCTACTTCTAACTGTCAACCCGTAGCAGACTATCATATTCGCCATATCACTTTTCGTGCGGCACGCTTCTATTGTTAACAAATGGCAGAGACAAGAAAATGTACTGAACCACTCGTGTACAGGACAGGACAGACATCACAATGGCAGTAAACAACATTTTTGTAAGTAGATTCACACTGCATTGCATTATATTGTACTGCAAATATTTAATTGCACAATAACATGCACAAATACAGTACCTACAATACAACGCAAACACAAATGCCTGAATGAGATTTTCACTCTGAAGCGTAGTGTGAGCTGATATGAAACTTCCTGGCAGATTGAAACTGTGTACCAGACCGAGACTCGAACTCGGTACCTTTGCCTTTCGCGGGCAAATGCTCTACCAACTGAGCTACCCAGGCACGACTCACGCCCCGTCCTCACACCTTTAGAGCACTTGCCCGCGAAAGGCAAAGGTCCCGAGTTCGAGTCTCGGTCTGGCACACAATCTGCCAGGAAGTTTCAACACAACTGCCTGTAAACTAGCCAGTGCTGAGATCGATGTGTACACTAGAGTACGGCGGTACAGAGAGACGTGTGCAGTAGTGAACCCCCGTTGGCGGATCACCCAGGCAACGACTGCGGCCATACAGTATTTGTTTCGCCAATGTTTGTCTTGCCTCTCCAGAGGCGGACAAATGGTCCATATGGCTCTTAGCACTATGGGACTTAACATCGGAGATCATCAGTCCCCTAGAACTTAGAACTACTTAATCCTAGCTAACCTAAGGATATCACACACATCCGTGCCCGAGGCAGGATTCGAACCTGCAGCCGTTGCAGTCGCGCGGTTCCGGACTCAAGCGCCTAGAATCGCTCGGCCACCGCGGCCGGCAGAGGCGGACATATTCTCAACCAAATGCCTTCAGACACTGTGGACAAGTGTACAGCTCTCATAAAGTGTGCGCATCCGGACCCATGTTTACTGGACTTTTTCCTTGTTTTGATGCTTATTACACTTTTCTTTAACACCCTGTACACTCGTAGCGGTACGGTCAGTTCTCCCTCGACTCTGTTGCCCCACACCTTGGGATCGCAATGTTCGGAATTCACGTCAGGAAATATCGGCGACAGTGGAGGTCAGGCCTGGAGGTGCGTCCAGACAGTCCTGGTGGTTGCTGGGGCCGTTCTCGGTAAGCAAGAAACAGGGGCTCGAGTTCCTTCGGCCCCAGATTTTCATATGTAACAGATGCATAGCTGTTAGCAGTTTCCACGAAAAACGTCTGATACTACGCCAAAGAAAAGATGCACTTCTAGTAATAGCTGTCTCGGGCGTCTTCGCTGGTCATTGGGGCTCAGTTCTAAGCGGGACTCATCGCTGAAGACAATTCTGCTCCAGTCAAAGAGACTCCAGGCCGAAGTCGTGTCTGGAGACTCGCCCGGAGGGCGGTGAGGTGCCAGCCTAACCGTCGGTCGCCATACTGTTCGACAACCAGTAGTGACTCTCTGGGGTGTCATTTCCTTTCATAACAGCACCAGTTTGGTTGTCGTGCGCGGCACTCTTTCAGCACAGCGGTACGTCGACGACAATCTACGTCCCGTTTTGTTCCCTTCGTGTTGAGCCATCCTTGGCTTACATTTCATCGAGATAATGCCCTCTCGCTTGCCTAAAACTACCTGAGCCAGCAAGGTCGCCGATTCTCCCTCTCCTCCCCCCCCCCCCCCCTCCACAAATTGGGAACTTTAGGATCATTAGGAGTGGGGCCTTCTTACCAGCTTGGGATTCTGACTATCAAATGCGCCAGTTTGACAGAATTTGACACGTTATTTCTTAAGAGGACATCCAACAACTCTGCCAATCAGTGCCAAGTCGAACAACTGCTTGCATGAGGACCAGAGGGGGACCAACGCGTTACTGACTTGTGAAGCCCTTTCTCTCGCAATAATCATTCAATTTTTCTGAAATTATAATCATTTGTTCGTCTGTACACGTAAATCACACCTAACGGTTTCCTTCCTATTTGGATAATTCCTTCGTTGTGCATCTTTGTTTAACTTACAGTGTCCTTATACAATGTGATCTGTTTTAGAAGTCACTACTAATATTTAAACGGATACTATTCAGTTATCCCTGTTTCTCATAGGCTTTTTTTTGCACTTAGAAGCATTTAAATGGTGATGCCGCTTTACTCCACGTCCACCTTTGGCCAAGTCTTTCCATATTTCCTTACTACGACCCAACAACTATACGTTCATGCAGTCAACACCAAGTTCAGTGAATTAACTAGTAGTGCTGCTATTCCTATCTGATAAATCCTTTATTTATACTGAGAACGTTATATGCGATTTTATGGTTCCCTGAAGCATGCCCGATGTTACTTTAGATTTTGTTGAACAATCGCCGTATAACGTACTGGATTCTGTTACATCACGCTGAACTGGTGGAGTGTGACATTTATCGTCCATAATAGCTGACTCAAAGGAACAAGAAAATATAGTTACTTGTATGTGTAAACGTAAGCTTTCGCGGACATTGTCACTTCTATAAAATTCTTCTGGGCTTGAGGTCGCATTGTCAACTATAAAATTCCGACGTTTCGGCGACTATTGCAAGACGCCTTCCTCAGGTTGTACAGCAACAACAAAATAAAAGACGTTCAGGGCTCGACGAAAGATACAATTGACAAGTTTCATGGCGCCGGAGTTTATGAAATAGGGTGCGAATGTAGACTGGTGTAAGTAGGTAAGACTGGGCGTCCAATAAGCAGAAGGTTATCTGAACACGAGAGAGACATCCGTCTCAAACAATACAACAAATCAGGGGTGGCAGAACACCAGGAACAGCACAGGATGAAGATCGGATTTCGAGAGGCGCGCGTACTGGTGAAACAGCCATTTAGTTTGAGGGGGAAGATAAGAGGCTACAGAAATAGCCAAGCGACTCGACAACATGAGTAGAGATGACGGGTACCATTTCGCAGCGTCTTGGCTGCCAGCGGTGACAGCTTTGCGTAAGGACAGCTCTCGCAGAGCAACAGGCGCGCGGCAGGCCACAGCGGCAGAGGGCACACAGAGTGCTGGCGCGCCCTAGTCGATACTAGGCAGTCAGTAAACAGCGCTAAGCTGCAGTCGCCACTCAGTTACCTATTCGCCGATTTCCACCAACGGCAAATAATAAAGGAAACCCCAACGGAAAACGTCTTCCGCCAATGAGAACACGCAGTGCAGAGACCAATAAAAGAACACCTTATATCCTTCTTCCTCACCCTCATATCCAATGACAGCACTCCCCCATCTCATATAAGTAACCAAACTACATTCAGCAGTTAGCAGTATACTCTGAGGGGATTGATGACCTCAGATGTTAAGTCCCATACTGCTTAGAGCCAAGTACACCCTGAAGAAGGCGTCTAGCAATAGTCGCCGAAACGTCGGAATTTCATAGTTGACAATGCGGCCTTAAACTCAGAAGATTTTTATTGACTGATAGTTACTTGTAGCTTAGGATGAGGAATGAGCACCGGTATAAGGAGCGACCAAAACGTTTCCGTTTGAGGGCGTTACTGCAGCTTAGAAGCAAAGTAGCACACGACTCT
Organism: Schistocerca americana; assembly: GCF_021461395.2. NCBI lineage: Eukaryota > Metazoa > Arthropoda > Insecta > Orthoptera > Acrididae > Schistocerca > Schistocerca americana. The sequence continues at coordinate 894,785,271 of NC_060121.1, forward strand.
GATGCAGGTATGTAAGCACTGACATACAGGCAAGGGATCAGGGTGGCTTTTGTTTCTTTTCGATGTTCGTATGGTAAATGCGGAAAGGTGACCTATGGATATGTTATTATCAAGTGCATCCAAACAGAACCAGCGTGCTGTTATTCTTTTCTCGGCTGCCCATCGGCATTCTCTGGTAGACATCCATCGGAGAATCAAGAAAGCGTATCGGGCAACATGTTTGCCAAAACAACCGTTCAGGAAAACTGCTACAGAGGGTGCTGCTACTTCATGATAACACACCTCCCCATGCCGCAAATGCTGTAACGCAAAAGTTATGCGGATTCAAGTGGGAGGTTATCAAGCACACGCCCTATAGTACTGACCTCTCCCTATGTGGCTATCATGCCTGCGGTCCCTTAAAAAGTCTTCGAAATATGGAGGATTACTGTGAACAAGGATGTGCAGCAGGCAGTTGCGGACTTCTTCACGCAGTAGGAAATGGTGTTTTACCAAACGGGTATCTTCAGTCTGATGCGTCGGGACACTGATGTCGCCAAAGTGGGGTCCAACTGGAAGACTTTCCCCAGGCGACTGAGCCACACGAAATTATCATTATTATTGTATTCAGATCTTATTTCAGATGATTCATTAAATCATGCCTCAATGCTCTCGGCGATTGTGCGCGACTGGCATACCGACTCTGGACTGTACACTCTTCGAACGGAAACTTTTTGATCGCTCGTTATACTACCTACAAAATTTATTTTCTCCTAGTGCTTCTGTTGCACACTAAGCATTGACGCCACTGAAGCAATAAACAGCGGTTTTCAGAGCAGAAAGGATCTTCGATCCTTGTAGCAGATTGGATACCATTACACTTAGCTTGTGCTTCAGCTAATGAGGAGATACTGAATGGAATTGGGGAGAAGAGGAATTTGTGGCACAACTTGACTAGACGAAGGGATCGTTCGGTAGGACACGTTATGAGGCATCGAGGGATCACCAATTTAGTAGTTGGAGGGAAGTGTGGGGGGTAAAAACAAAATGGCTCTGAGCACTATGGGACTTAACATCTGAAGTCATCAGTCCCCTAGAACTTAGAACTACTTAAACCTAACTAACCCAAGGACATCACACGCATCCATGCCCGAGGCAGGATTCGAACCTGCGACCGTAGCAGTCGCGCGGTTCCTGACTGAAGCGCCTAGAACCGCTCGGCCACCGCAGCCGGCGCGGGAGGTAAAAATCATAGAGGGAAACCAAGAGATGAATATACTGAGCAGATTCATACGGATGTACGTTGCAGTAGCTACTCGGAGATGAAGAGGCTTGCACAGGATGAGTAGCATAGAGAGCTGCATCAAACCAGTCTTTGGACTGAAGCCTCCAACAACAACATGCTTAGCATCTGCTTCGTTTCATGGAATATCTCACAGGAATAGTTACGTTCCGTACAAGTAATCTAAAGTTCTTGTTCATGCCTGGACGCACGTAATCACCCCAAATTTTCAGTTCTGTCGAGCCCCTTAGTGTAACAGTAAAGGGCGAGCCTGGAAACTGTAAAGTTACGGGGTTGAATCACTGTCAGACAATGGATTTTTCATCTATCAGTGATGTCGAGATTATCCAGAAACAACATGCAGTTATGATTCCATGTTAAGCTGTAGGTCTCCTTTACCTGGTTGGATAACTGGGATAGGTTATGGACACTGATGTCGCCAAAGTGGGGTCCAACTGGAAGACTTTCACCAGGCGACTGACCCACACGAAATTATTATTATTACACTCCATATCTTATTTCAGGTGATTCAATCATATATTGCCTAAACATAGACTCCCCCTAAGATACAGGTTTGGAAATGACTCAGTTTAATTTTTTTTATCTCCACCTTAAGATAACCAAGCTGTGTTTAACGAATAGGCCCTATGTTCTGAAAACAGGGACGCAGCGACCTGGCGTATGCCAGGCTTCCATTCGTCAGGATGGGCGAGGGAAATGGTGCAGGAGAGGACTGATGTAGACCGGACAGTGGTAGCGTCAGCAAGTGTTTTCTTCTAGCAGCAGCATACAGCGCGACGGGTCGCGGCATGTGGTGGCGTGCGCCACCCTGCGCTGTGGGCGGCTGCCCCCGCGGCGCTGTATGGCCCGCGAGCCAGTGAAGCGGCTGCCGTGTCGTGCTGTGGCCCTATCACAGGGCTCTGCAGACTGACTGGCTGCACAAATGCGTGCATACTTGTGGTTCCCCGTGTTGTGTGCTTGGGTGCGAAAGCTCACACTACGAGCGATTTTCAACATGAGAGTTTTGCTAACAACATACACTGATCATCCAGAACATTATGACCACCAACCTACTCTATTATCGACATAAACGCGTCCAAGCGATAACAGCGTCACCTGGCGAGGAACAACTGCTAGTCAGGTAGTCACGCGGTTCACGTAGTATCAGTGAGCGTCCTGTCAGTGTAGAATGGGGAAGGTGCACAGTCTATTTCAGTTTGAACAAGGACAGATTGTGACGGACCGGAGGCTTGGCACAATCATTTCAGAAACTGCACGACTCGTTGGATGTTCGAGGAGTGCTGCGGTGAGTGTCTTCAACAAGTGGCAAAACCGAGGTGAGACCACATGCAGACGTCGTGGCGTTGGGAGGCCACACCTCATTACACATGTCTTACACTGTAGGTTGGCCAGACTAGCAAAACAGGATGGGTGACGAATGTGGCGGAACTTACATCAGACTTTAACGCTTGGCAGGGTACAAGTGTGCCTGAGCACACAGTGCACCAAACACTCCTAGCGATGGGGTTTCACAGCCGACGACCCATGCATATGCCAGTCTTAACACCATAACATCGTCAACTATGACTAAAATGGGTAAATGACCATTGGCACTGGACGCTGGCACAGTGGCAGAGTTGCATGGTCTGATGAGTCCCTGATTCCTTCTTCACCATGCTGATTGGACGGGGGGTGGGGGCGAATCCATCGTCTTCTAGGGGAACAGCTCCTTGACACCTCTGCTGCGGCACGGAAACAAGCGTGCGGCGGCTCCATTATGCTCTGGGGAACACTCGTGTGAGCATCCGTGGGTACAGCGGATCTTGTGCAAGGCACCATGACGGCCAAGGCATATCGCACACTGCTTTCACACCACATACTCCCCTTCATAACAATCGTGTTTCCCTATGGCAGTGGCCAGCCGAAGTGGCCGTGCGGTTAAAGGCGCTGCAGTCTGGAACCGTAAGACCGCTACGGTCGCAGGTTCGAATCCTGCCTCGGGCATGGATGTTTGTGATGTCCTTAGGTTAGTTAGGTTTAACTAGTTCTAAGTTCTAGGGGACTAATGCCCTCAGCAGTTGAGTCCCATAGTGCTCAGAGCCATTTGAACCATTTGAGCCCTATAGCAGTGGCATTTTTCAACAAGGTAATGCATCATGTCACAAGGCCAGGAGTGTGACGGAGTGGTTTGAGGAATACAATGGCGAGTCCCAGTTGATGTGCTGGTCCCCACAACTTGCGAGATATGAACCCGGTCGAACACGTCTGGGATGTGATTGAACGTGGCGTGAGAGCTAGTCGCTCTCCTCCACGGAATTTACGCGAATTAGGTGACTTGTGTATGCAGATGTGGTGCCAATTCCCTCCAGAGACCTACCAACGCCTCACTGCTTCCACGCTGCGACGCGTCGCCGCTGATATCCGTGTCAAACGTGGGCACACCGGCTATTAGGTAGATGGCCATAATGTCCTGGCTGATCGGTGTATTCACTTTATGTATATATACCTGAAAGTTCTTCGACTATTGCTTCAAAATTATGACAGAGCGTTACATTCGAATATGTCAGAGCTTTTTACATACCGATTTTAATTTATTTTATATATAAGTAAATATGTAATATGTAAAGGGCAAAATCTCGAAAAGTTCATAACCGGTTTACTTTAAATTTTTACATAATACTCTAATGAACATTTGGACAGATATAGACTACAAATCTTTCTTATACAGTGTAATCTAAAATTTCCCTTACAAACATCTAGCACTTGTAGAGTCGACTGAGTAGACAATATTTTGAGTTGGAACCCACGTCTGGGAACGTACCGTTTCTCTGCTACAGCCGTTTGAAAACATGTTTGCCTGTTAGGTGTGCTACATAGTAGCCATGGTCGAAGTGCTTATGTTGGATCGGCTGATGTCATTTGACACCTGTCCTACTCCATGACCTGGTTCGAGCCTCATTCACGTGTCCGAGAGTGTTAAAGCAACATGGCTGAGTACACCGACCCGATCCTTCTGAATGGCGAAACTCACGGTAGTGGAAGAGCTGCTGTCGCCTGTATCAAGATCGTTCTCCACAATGTCGGATTCCATCGCAAACCCTTTTCGCCACAATTACACAACGGCTTCGAGAAAGGGTACCTTCACCGTCAGCAGGCGTGACTGTGTGCTCCAAGGAGACGCCGCATACCTCAATATCACCGAAAACTTGCACCGCAAATATTGCGGAAACGGAAAGTGTTATTGGCGTGCGCTTTTCACCGAATGGCAGTTAATGGGCTCGTATTGCTAGCCAATAAGTAGATCGCAATAATACTTACAAGGTCATTTTTTGTGAATACGTATACTTTTCTAAACGGAACAATGGATATTGATATAGCCTACAGACAGACCAAAAGTAGGATAAATTTAAATTTCAGTGGTGTTTGTAGCAGAGTCTAGTGCGAATCGTTTGTGAGACATCGTGCAGTTCAAAGTTTCCACGCCAACACATGTTTGTGCCATTCAACCTGTGTAGTTTCTAGGTAGGTTGTTATGTTCGCTTACCGAGTGCTTGTGTGTTCCTTGAGTGCACTGCGACTTGGTAATCAATTAGTGCGTGACTGTCCAAGCAGTACCTCGTGAGTGGAAGACGGGATGTACCAATGTAGAAAAAGTGCTCATGGTGTACGGAGAGCGTAAGAAGAATGCAGTTCGTTTTTGTGCGGTGTGTGAGGCAAGATATCCCAATAGACGTAAATCATCTCGACAATTATTTATCAACCTCTTCAACCAGTTACGTGAAAGTGTGACGACAAAAGAGGGGAAATTAATGTTCTTATCTCCCGCGCAGTTGCACGACGAAGTGGCATGAGTCAGACAAGTGTCCTACCAGTTCTCCATCAACATAGGTTCCATACCTATCACATCTTTCTCCAAGAGCTGCATGGGAACGATTATGAGAATCGTGTTAACTTCTGTACATGGGTATTAAGTCAGGATACTCCAGAAATTTCGTGTATCTTGTTTAGTAATGAAGCCACATTTACATCATAGCCAGGTAAACCGCAGAAATATGCACTACTGGTCTGTTGAAAACCCCCATTGAACATCAGCGTCTGTGCTGTGTAAACGTGTGGTGCGGGATAATGAACCATCAGCTCATAGGTTCGTTTTTCGTAGACGGAACACTGAATGCGCCAACTGCCTTGTCGCAGTGGTAACAGCGATCCCCGTCAGATCACCGACATTAAGCGCTGTTGGACTGGGCTAGCACTTGGATGGGTGACCATCCGTTCTGCCGAGCGCTGTTGGCAAGCGGGGTGCACTCAGCCCTTGTGAGGCAAATGAGGAGCTACTTGATTGAGAAGTAGTGGCTCCGGTCTCGGAAACTGACATACGGCCGGGATGTGCTGCCCACATTCCCCTCCATATCCGCATCCAGTGACGCCTGTGGGCTGAGGATGCCACGGCGGCCAGTAGGTACCCTTTGGCCTTTATGGCCTGCGCGGGAGGAGTTTTTTTAACACTGAATGCGCACTAGTATCGCAACTTCCTAATAGACCATCAAGACTAGGAGGAGCCTGTGGTACCAACACGATGGCTGTCCAACCCACAGCCGGCCGGAGTGGCCGAGCGGTTCTAGGCGCTACAGTCTGGAACCGCGCGACCGCTACGGTCGCAAGTTCGAATCCTGCCTCGGGCATGGATGTGTGTGGTGTCTTTAGGTTAGTTAGGTTTAAGTAATTCAAAGTTCTAGGGGACTGATGACCTCAGAAGTTTGACCTCAGAAGTTAAGTCCCATAGTTCTCAGAGCCATTTGAACCATTTTTTCCAACCCATACTGCACGAAGTATTACAGGATGTCTTCACGAATTGTTTCCAAATCGTTTGAATGGACGCAGGGGACCTGTGCCTTGACCCGCCCGTTCCCCGGATTTGACGCCTGTAGACTTTTTTCTGTGGGGAAAGCTGAAAGACTGTCTACAAGGGCACACTAACTGCACCCGATGTTTATGCAGCGACGTAATACTGCAGCCTGCTCGGGCATTCCCCCTGAAATTTGCTAGCACGTGCGCAGCAGTCGTTCCATACCAGACTGAAAGCGTGTATTGCCGCTACCAGTGGTTATTTTGAATGGAACCACTGATGGTCGCATCCACGTAACTGATATATGCACTTGTGTTGTTCTGTAGTGTGTGATATCTCAAGTATTGTACATGTGTCGGTGTGGCAACTTTTGAAACAACGGCGTCACGGAAACCATTCGCACTCTAATGCTGCAACAAACACCACTGACATTTTAATTTACACTATTTTTACTTTGTTAAAGTCAATAGGTATTGTTACTTGTAAAAAAGTGTATTTTTCACAAAAATACACTTTCGAAGTGCTATTATTAGAATACGTTTATTGACTAATAATACGACCTCCTGACTACCAATGCATTCTGCGAAAAACCCACATCAATAGCACTAACGATTTCCGCAATATCTGCGGTGCAAGTTTTAGGTGATTCATAGTGAAACATTGTTAGCAAACAGGAAAGTTGTATTTGTGGCTTATTGGCTTATGATTAGAATACTGCCCACGAATGTCAGTATGCAATAATAGTGAAGAAGGCTCAGGGTGAGAGAGAGAGATGGGGAACGGGAGATGAACAGAGGGTTGAGAAGAAATGGAGGTAGGAAACGGAAAGGGGTAGTTGGGGAGACGGAGGGGGCCGGAGATGGATGGAGGTGGAAGGAGAAGATGGTGGAGGATGTGATGGGCAGAGAGAGGGGGAGCGAGAGAGGCGGGAGGTGATGCACAGAGAGGAGGGAGGAGAATATGGACAGAGAATGGAGGAAGAAAGTAGTAGATTTATGAATATTTTCTAAGTTTGCGTCTGAAGTTTGACAGGGGACTGCACATTTACTGTAGCACCTTGCAGCCTCACAAATAAGCCGTTATTCAGCAGCAAGTATTCAATACATTTTACCTTTCACAGGTCCAGGTGACACACCGTAATCTACTGTTGAAAATGATTAATAATTAACGATAGAAGGACCAGGAAGAAAAATCAGAGCATGGCATTCCATAGTTACTTCACTAAACACAATGCGCATTTATTCCATGAACTTAAACAATTTTCAGAGCGGGAACAACTCAGGGAGTTATGTAAACATGTTTACTTGAAGCATCCATTAACTGAATCACAAACAGTTAGATTCATTTAAAAATGTAAATAATGGATCACTCTGGCAAGGTCTATACTTCAGGTAAAATAGTTGTCTCTCCGCTTTGAATTCTCGATGGTCAGTATGACAGTTTTCACCAGTTCTGGATTTCTCTGGACTTATATTCAAATGACTAAAAGATATGATCATTATCTAGTATTTATGGTGTCTCCTGTACAGTGTGTGACTTAATGCTGTTTTACCGCCCAGAAACTGTGCGCACAGTAAAAAGTTTTCAACCAAGCCTGAAACGTTTAGCTTCCATGCTAAAAAGTTCCTTCAACGGGAGATTTTTTTATTAGTCATGTATAACGTATTACCGACTGTGTCATTGACAAATCACTATTACACAATTTACATATTACGACTGCATAGTAAAGTATAAAGAAAATGCGTCCCACCGCCCTTGTAAAAAAACTCTTAATATTCTTCTAAATTAGTCACATTTTTATAAGACTGAAATATTACGAGGTCCTTCTTCTACTAGCCACGGACTATGGTTTGCAAACTTGATAGTAGCACATTCTAGTAGCAAAATAGTTAACTAACAGCGTTCATAAGCGTCTGAGAAATGTCGTGACTGCAAGGTTCTTACTGGGCGACCTCTTCCTAAAATACTTACGAATTCGTCTACCTCTCACAATCACACTACAATACAAAATGTTTTTCCGACGGATTCCTTCCTGCTGAAAAGTAATTACTCCGAATGTCTTATGTGGAAACTCGTAAAGGTTTCCGAATTGTAGCGTGTAACATGGTGGTGTGTAAGGTAATTATGTCGTTGCGTGAGAAATCGAGTTTCGAATTCGAAGAGTTGGTCCACCCGTGGAACACCCTCTCCTTCAGCATGACAATGCCGGACCACACACGAAGGCTGTGACATCCGCAACAATCCAGCGCCTTGGGTACTCTGCCAACAACCATCCTCCATGGCAGTGATGGAGCGGTACAAGCAGAGGTGAGGTTGTGGCTCCGTCGAAAAAGACAAATATTCTACAGTGACGGTATCAACAAACTGTTCTCTCGTTGGGAGAAATGTTTTCGTCGGCAGGGTGAGGAATAAATCTGTAGAGGTGAGGAATGAAGATATAAAATATCGATAGAGCTTGCTTTATTTAAAAAAGCTTTAAGAGCTTTCACATAAAGAATACAGAGGCATTACTTTTCAGCACACCCTCGTACATTTCAAAAAAAGCAAAAAAGTCACACCACGAAAGTATTATCGGAATGGGACGGAAATCGGTAAATGTGATGTACACGCACACGGATAGAAATGATTAAAATTTCAGAAAAGTTGGATGATTTATTCAAGAGAAAAAGCATCACAGATTGAGCAAGTCAATAACACATTGGATCACCTCTGGTCCTTATGCAACAGTTATTCTACTTGGCACTGATTGACAGCTTTTGGATGTCCTCTTAAGAAATATTGGGCCAAACCATGTCCAACTGGCGCGTTAGATCGTCAGAATATCGAGCTGGTTAGAAGCCCCTGCCTATAATTCTCCGAACGTTCTCAATTGCGGAGCGATCCGACGACCTTGCTGGCCAAGGTAGGGTTTGGAAAGCACGAACATGACCAGTAGAAATTCTCGACATGCGCGGGCGGGCATTATCTTGCTGAAATGTAAGCCTAGGATGGCTCGCCACGAAGGGCAACAAAACGGGGCATGGAGTATCGTCGATGTTCGGCTGTGCTGTAAGGATGTCGCGGTTGACAACCGAAGGAAAGAAAATGGCACACAAGGCCATCACTCCTGGTTGTCAGGCCGTATTGCGGCGTCTCCAGACACGTCTTCACATTGGAGAACGATGGACAGGGCCCTCCAACCATCTCGTTATTTTGCACCTCTAACGCGCCTGTTGGGCAGAATTCGGCACGATATCCGTCAGGAGGACATCCAATAAACCTGTCAGTCAGTGCCAGTACCTCACAAGCGCCAGAGGTGGATCAACGCATTATTGACTTGCCCAATTTGTGTTGCTCTTTGTCTTGAATAAATAATCCAATTTTTCTGAAATTTCAGTTATTTGTAATATCGTATTTATGAGTTACAACTGCAATGCATCGAAATAAATTAGCGGGTGGCATTACAATGAGGGCAGAGCGTGCTGCTTGAAGACTTCGTGAGATTCTATTTTCTGCTCTCGTGAAACAGAGCACGGGTGAAATTAGTATAGTATCGTTTCTTCGTTTGCCCTTTTTTTATCTGTTGTCAGTGTGTATTAGGTCCAGTTTGTTTCCTGCATTGCCTTTTATACAGTTCGCGCCTGTGTAATACGACCAAGGCACTTTATGCAGGGTGAACCAGAACTCCACCTATAAACTATCGGAGGTTTTTCAGGGATAGAGTATTTTGCTACAAGAAATCCATGGCCACCGGTGGCTCGCTGCAGATTTACAATTACTCTTCAATGAACCACTGGATACCACGGGCCCCTCATACCAAAATACTGAGAAAATATCCCTGAACAAATGGTTAAAATGGCTCTAAGCACTATGGGACTTAACTACTTAAACCTAACTAACCTAAGAACAACACACATCCATGCCCGAGGCAGGGATCGAACCTGCGACCGTAGCAGCAGCGCGGTTCCGGAATGAAGTGCTTAGAACCGCTCGGTCACAGCGGCGGGTTATCCCTGAACAACCTCGGAAATTTTGTCGGCAGTGTGTCAGCACGTTACATTGCAATTCGTCACTTGTATGACTGGGGGAGGGGGGAGGCGGTTGAGGCTACGTGCCAAATCATTGGCAGTTTTCAAGTTTTTACCTGGCCGCATTCCTGCGATTTATTCAACGAGTACTTCTTCTCCCAGTGTCTTGTACAGTGTTCGTGACAGGAGTTTATATTGGCATAACGCAATAGAGTGGCCAAGGCCTCTTTGTATGCTAAAACTCCTTAGTGACTGTACATGTGATCATTTATTAGTTTTCAGTCTATTAAGAAATACACTCCTGGAAATGGAAAAAAGAACACATTGACACCGGTGTGTCAGACCCACCATACTTGCTCCGGACACTGCGAGAGGGCTGTACAAGCAATGATCACACGCACGGCACAGCGGACACACCAGGAACCGCGGTGTTGGCCGTCGAATGGCGCTAGCTGCGCAGCATTTGTGCACCGCCGCCGTCAGTGTCAGCCAGTTTGCCGTGGCATACGGAGCTCCATCGCAGTCTTTAACACTGGTAGCATGCCGCGACAGCGTGGACGTGAACCGTGTGTGCAGTTGACGGACTTTGAGCGAGGGCGTATAGTGGGCATGCGGGAGGCCGGGTGGACGTACCGCCGAATTGCTCAACACGTGGGGCGTGAGGTCTCCACAGTACATCGATGTTGTCGCCAGTGGTCGGCGGAAGGTGCACGTGCCCGTCGACCTGGGACCGGACCGCAGCGATGCACGGATGCACGCCAAGACCGTAGGATCCTACGCAGTGCCGTAGGGGACAACACCGCCACTTCCCAGCAAATTAGGGACACTGTTGCTCCTGGGGTATCGGCGAGGACCATTCGCAACCGTCTCCATGAAGCTGGGCTACGGTCCCGCAAACCGTTAGGCTGTCTTCCGCTCACGCCCCAACATCGTGCAGCCCGCCTCCAGTGGTGTCGCGACAGGCGTGAATGGAGGGACGAATGGAGACGTGTCGTCTTCAGCGATGAGAGTCGCTTCTGCCTTGGTGCCAATGATGATCGTATGCGTGTTTGGCGCCGTGCAGGTGAGCGCCACAATCAGGACTGCATACGACCGAGGCACACAGGGCCAACACCCGGCATCATGGTGTGGGGAGCGATCTCCTACACTGGCCGTACACCACTGGTGATCGTCGAGGGGACACTGAATAGTGCACGGTACATCCAAACCGTCATCGAACCCATCGTTCTACCATTCCTAGAACGACAAGGGAACTTGCTGTTCCAACAGGACAATGCACGTCTGCATGTATCCCGTGCCACCAACGTGCTCTAGAAGGTGTAAGTCAACTACCCTGGCCAGCAAGATCTCCGGATCTGTCCCCCATTGAGCATGTTTGGTACTGGATGAAGCGTCGTCTAACGCGGTCTGCACGTCCAGCACGAACGCTGGTCCAACTGAGGCGCCAGGTGGAAATGGCATGGGAAGCCGTTCCACAGGACTACATCCAGCATCTCTACGATCGTCTCTATGGGAGAATAGCAGCCTGCATTGCTGCGAAAGGTGGATATACACTGTACTAGTGCCGACATTGTGCATGCTCTGTTGCCTGTGTCTATGTGCCTGTGGTTCTGTCAGTGTGATCATGTGATGTATCTGACCCTAGGAATGTGTCAATAAAGTTTCCCCTTCCTGGGACAATGAATTCACGGTGTTCTTATTTCAATTTCCAGGAGTGTATTTACTGCATCTTATGTACTGCTTCTGAAGCGATTGATAATGGTTAGTTAAGCAGAAGGCAAATTACATGTCCGAGCAAAAGCATTGGCTCCAGGATTGAGCCTTGTGGGTGGCTACTAACGATTCCGCTTCTCCCGCGCCTGCAGTTTGTTTGGTCGCCGCCACGTTGTGCCATGGGCACCGGCGCCAGCCGAGGCGAGGGTGGCGTTGGTGGCGTCTCCAGCAGCGGCGACCTGCGCCTGCCTGGAGTCCAGCTGCGCTTCTCCAGGCCACAGCTGCGGGCCGCCGGGTGCCTGCTGGAGGACATGCGCCGCCAGGACCCAGCGCACGGTGAGTGTTCAGCTCCAGCCCCAGCAGGTGGGGAGCTCGTAGCAGCAGATGCCGGTCGCCAGGTATGGTCCTCACCGCGAGAGGTGAGCAGTCCGTCAGCAGGGTTCGACTGGTAGGCTGAAGAGAGGCGGCGATCTGTCTAAAGTTCCTTTGGCAACTGTTAGAGCCCACCACCCAATAACGTAAATACACTGGCGGAAAAAATCGAAACAAAAAATAATTAGTGTAGAGTGATGAAATTTCGGGAAAACATTTGTCTAGGTAAAATATATGACTAATATTGCAAGATCACAGGTTCATGTAAGCGCGAGATGGCCCGTCCGGTTAGCTGTTCGGTCTAACGCACGGATTTCCGGATTGGGAAGGAGCGCCTGGTCCCCGGCACGAATCCGCCCGTCGGACTTGTGTCGAGGCGTGAGTCGGCCAGTCTGTGGATGATTTTTAGGCTGTTTTCCATCTGCTTCGGCAAATGCGGGCTGGTTCCCCTTATTCCGCTTCAGCTACACTATGTCGGCGATTGCTGCACAAACAAGTTGTCCACGCACGCGTACACCACAATTACTCTACCACGCAAACATAGGGGTTACACTCGTCTGGTGTGACACTTTACCTGGATGGGTGGGGGTGGGTGGAGGGGGAGGGGTCCACCAGGGGTCGGACCGCACAATAACCCTGAAAGAGTGGTTCGGTGTGAGGCGGCGGAGGGGTGAAGTGGACTGCGGTAGACGTCTTGGGGTTGTGGACCACTGCGGCTGTGGTGGGGTCGGAGCCCCCCCGTCGTTTCTAGGCCCCCATTAACATAGAATACAATACAAGCGCGAGAAGAGCCACTGTAAAAGTGAAATCACCAGACAGGCTTATAAATTTGCAGTAAGGGGGTGTGGGATAACCATGGTGGTGCTCATTAAACACTATAGAAAATATAAGTATATCTACAAAATAAACAATAGTGAAATGTTGTTAGCAAACAAGAAAGTCGTATTTATGGCTTTTTGGTTTATAATCAGAATCCGAATTTGCAATAACAATAAACAAGGCTCAAGTACAGACAGAAGGAGGAAGAGAAGATGGGCAGAGGGATGGGAGGAAACGGACATAGATAACGAGAAAGAGAAGATGGACAGAGAGAGGTGTCAGGAGGAGATGGAGAGACAGGGGGAGGGAGAAGATGGGCAGAGAAGGAAGAGGAGTTGATGGGCTGTGAGAGGGGCAGAGAGAGGGGGCAGGAGGGGATGGAGAGAGAGGCTGGAAGGAGAAGATGGACAGATAAAGGAGGAGGGGCTGATGGACTGAGGGTGAGAGAGAGAGGAGGCAGGAGAATATGGAGAGGGAGTTGTGAGAGGCAGTTGGACAGAGAGAGAGAGAGATGGGGAGGTTCAAAGGGACAGAGAGAGGTTGAGAGGAAGGGTGCAGGAGGAGACAGAAGGGAGAAAGAAAAGGTACACAAAGAAAGGGGGAGGAGTTCATGGACAGAGAGAGGAGGCAGGAGTATAAGCAGAGAATGAGAGTGAGCGTGAGAGTGAGCATGAGAGAGAGAGAGAGAGAGAGAGAGAGAGAGAGAGAGAGAGAGAGAAGGGTGAGAAGAAGATAGAGGAGGGAGTAGATGATGGCCAGAGAGAGGGGAAGGAGGAGGAAATGGACAGATGAAGAAGTACGGGGTGATGCACAGAAACAGGGGAGAGAAGGAGATCAGTACGTACAACCAGTTCCCATACATATTTTTTTTCTTTTTTATTGAAGCAGAGCGTTTCTGTGTACAGATAGTATCGCGTAAAAAATATTTAGTTGCCATTTGATCATACACTGCACTCATCAAAAGCAAAAATGTAAGTCATAGTCGATTTTTAATAAGTAAATAAAAATGCAGGCTTGTGGGAGGAACTACTGTAGAGATTTATCCTGGAATTCCAAGGACAACATAAAACTCTTACTGTTATCGTCAATTGTAGGCTTAAACTTACTTGTGTGCTTTTAAAATTTTTGAAAGCAATAGGCTAGCCTCGTTTAAAATAAACGTTCTCTAATTTTATTGTATAATTACCTGAGAAATACGTTATATTTTGGAATTTTCGGACCCCTACAGAACTATATTCTCGTAAGTTACAGATACGAATGTTTTGGATACGTAACGTATTTAGTAGTACATCAACATTTGTTGCTCACATTTACTACCAAAGAATGCATGACCCCTGAATTTCATTGTATATTAAAGCAAATAAACGTAAGTTTTTAATAATGTTAAAAAAAGGCTACATTGTGCTGCGCATAATCTTCGAGCAATCTGTAGTAAATCGGCGTTTGTGTTCTACATTTATCATAAATTAACTCTGTTTTCAAGTTTGCTAACATACATAATTAAGCTCAAAAAGTTTTACGAATCTGGTAATAAATTTTTACCGCCGGTTTCTGTGTTACATTGACAGAAATATCGTTTTGTATATTTCCTTCAATTCTTGTAGGGAATTAGCAGCTTTTTAGCTCAACAAATTAAAAGATCATGAGTGCGCTTGATTTAAAATTATTTGATCAATGTCGAGTAATAGACTGCACCAGCCAAAACGCAGCCCACTGTGAATGCTTCGTCTGCGGCTCATGGTCCAGCGGCTGGCGTTGCTGCCTCTGGATCACGGGGGCCCAGGTTCGATTTCCGGCCGGGTCGGGGATTTTCTCCGGCTGGGGACTGGGTGTTTGTGTTATCCTTTCATCATCATTCGGGAATTGTGGTGAGACGGGACAGTGAAAAGATTGGGAATTGGTACAGGAGCTGATAACCACGCAGTTGAACACCCCACAATCCACATATCAGCATCATCATTTGTGAATGATGTTTCCGAACGCGGAATGAGTTCGTTGACGTTCATAAGCAGCTGAGAAACGCCCTGGTTACTGTCAAAATACTGGCAGGTGCTGAAAATTGGCATTTTGGAAGAGCTCCTGAGAGTCGAGTACCTGTGATACCAGTATCAGAAATCCCTCAAGTACTATCCTGTCCTGTGGATCCTGTCTCCTCTGCAGAAGTACAGCATCTATCGTTACTTGTCTACTTCGCTGCTTTAGCATGCCGATGGTAGATTTAGGCGTCCTGTACAGGTTGGATGGGGACCAGGGAGGATTCATTGTGTTACATCGATCCCACTACTGACACTGAAACATAGCCCATGGGACCTACTTCACCTGATTTGGGGAAACCTTTTTTGTCCAATGTCAAGAGGCGTGCAAACGCAAAAGGGTAGGGGTTTTCTAGTCGTCAGCAGTTCAAACGTATGGTGAAAGATGGTGCCGTTAGGGAAAAGGCAACAAGGGTCAGGAAAGCAGGTGCACTCAGTGTGTAAGCCTGGGGGCTTAATCCAGCATGTTAAGGCTATTCTAGCAGCCATTGTGAGAGCAGGGTGCAACTACAGGTTGTGGCGTACGTTAGAACAAATGATGCCTGTTTGGGCTCTGACGCCATACTTGGGCCATTCCAGAGACTGACGGAAGGTTCAAAAGGCTAGCCTTGGGAATGGTGTTGCAACGAACCTCACAATTTGCAGCATCGTCCCCAGAGCTGACCATGGGTCTTTGGTTCTCAGTCGAGTGGAAGGACTGAACCAGAGACTTTAAAAGTTCTGTGACAAGCTAGGCTGCGACTTCCTGGATTTGAGCCCCAGGGTTGAGAACTGTAGGGTGCCCTAAATGGGGAAGTGTGCTCTGCACATCAGATGCTGCTACACAGGTAGCTGAGTGTGTGGGTGGGGTTCCCAAGATTTTTTTTCCTTGGATTAGGCCACTCTCCATCCAATACAGATAAGGACACATCTACGAAATCCAGACGTACCAGTGTAATATCTGATGAGTCAGCACAGCATGGAATTCAACCTTTACACAACGTCACAAGCTCAGCACAAAATGCTGTGGGGTGGTAGGACTGGACCAAGTGATACATCAGGCAATCACCATCGACAGTTGTACTGAACATATATTTGCCACATTTAAACAAGACAAATAACAAATAAAAGCACCAACACATTTTTAAAATTACCATTTAGGTGAGAGCAAGTTACTTCAAAATTTAAACATTCATAAACCACGGCACTTATGGCTTGTTATACATTTAGTGAAATGAGTTAAAAATTATTTACTCAAAAACTATGATCAACCTGAAGATCAATTTACTAAAATTTAACGAGGAAATGTAGTCTTTCGTTACTGCAGCGACTGGTATTACCAAAAGTAATTCAGAGTACAGGCAACAACAAATCAGATACCATGGCACACAACCACGTTACTTAAATGGCAGGGAACCTGCAATGTAAGGTATAAAATGTAACATTTCATGTGACCAAGCAACCTCGTGGGATTCAACGAACTACGCCCAGAAGCGGACGCCAGTCCACTCAGCTGTTTCCACTACAGGCTCGGCATGTACTGCCAAACTGCAGCAGCAACGGTCACGAATAGGCACAAAAAATCCCAGAACTAGTGGGTATTTACAACAGACTGACATCTGCCTTAAGTAACTAGAAACACATAATTCATCACAGCACATCATCTGTAGAATTAATCAGCCTATTAATGAACATCAGCCAAGCAATACAATGTATTCTCTTATGTGTGTAAGGGCAATTATACATGAAGCCGCAAGTGAACTAGATACACGGCCAGCCGGCACGCGCGGGCAAAGGGGGTAGAGCACAAGCAGGACGCAACACGGGACCCCGCACCCGCTACCAAGACAAACAGCGGAAGTCCTAATAAAACGAAATCAAATGCTAGTAACTAGCGTGCAGGCTAACGGTATATCGAGACACCCACCCCCACCCCGCCGCAAAAAACAAGGCGACTTACAGCAAATAGCGACACTTAAATTTGTGATTAAATCAGGATAATTATCATATCCACATACTGCCCTTGAAGGAATTCTTGTACTTTCATTAATAGAATCCGGTTCAAACTATTAAACCCGCAATAACAACTGGCCACTCAGTAACTTGCAAGAATTTATGAAATACTCATTTAGAATTAGACACATATCTCTCAGACACACTATCACTTCATATAGAAATGCGATAGTAATGTTATTGCAATTCGCAGCAAATATATCCAGGAAAAATTTTGTCCATGTATATCTACAGCAATTGGCCAGCTTATGTCCGTCGTGTGATAACAATACAATAACCAGGCGGCACTTAGACAAGGACCAGCCAAACTGTTTTCAGTGGCGGTTAACACTGACAGTATCAATCTACAAACAATGTCTCAGCACTCCAGGCCCCAGTAAATGTTAATCATCACATCACATACAGCTCTCACTAGAACCTTGCGTACTAAGCAAGTTGAAATTAACACATTCGAGGACAGACTTAGGAGTAGCAACGGCCGGCCAAGAAAATGAAGTCAACAGCACTGAACCCAGTAGTCGATTCCGGCCACAATTTACAAGACAAGCAAGGCACTTACCCTCATGCTTTTTCGACGAAGTTAGCTATGGCAGATTCCGGTGCCAGGAGGCATGCAAGAAGCGAAATACACCAACATCTTCCCAGTAACGTGACTGCTTCCACCCCGGCGATATTTGCTACGGTACCGTCACCAGGGTAAACAGCCCCTTTTAGATGTGCTCTTCCTGCTGCTTCGCACGACGCCTGTACTGTCCACCCGACGTTACTGCTAGGCGTGCCAAAAGCAAAAATCCTTGCTACTTGCTAGAGCTTACCCCTCGCATCCCGATTAGCCCTGTAGGTGGCGCTACCGCGTGTTCTGTGCACACCACCAGAAAGATGTCCCATACTGGCGGCGGGAATATCGCTGATCGAGCCACACGGCTCAGTATCGAAAGAAATGCCTGCCACAGGTGAGAGCATTGAAGTCCTAATGGTTAACTGCCGAAGCATTTGCAGCAAAGTGTCAGATTTTGAAGGACTCCTGGAAATCAGAGAAGCTCACATAATAGTAGGCACAGAAAGCTGGTTGAAACCTGAAATTGATAACAGTGAAGTTTTTGGGGAAAATTCAAGTGCATATCGAAAGGACAGGCAAATGGGAAATGGAAGTGGAGTATGTGTCTCAGGACAATAAACTCAAACCCACCGAGATACAAATTGAAGCTGCATGTGAGACTGTTTGGGGAAGACATGGTATCGGTGACAGGAATAAAATGATAATTGAATACTTCTATCACCAGAGTCATCTTGTGATGTAAACCAAAACAATCTCAGTTCTCTTCTACGTAAGTTCCCCAGTCATACTGTAATAATCGGTGGAGACTTAAATCATCCCAAACAATCAATTGGGAAAATTACTGTTTTGCTAGTGATAGGACTGATAAGACATCTTGTTAAATATTAACAAATGCCTTCACTGAAAACTACCCGAACAGATAGTTTGGAACCCCATTAATTATGGAAATGTACTGGGTCTAATGCCAACAAAGAGACCTAACCTCTTTGAAGATGTCCACATCGAAACTGATATCAGTTACTGTGACGCAGTTGTGCCAACAATGATTACCAAAGTAAAAAGGACAACTAAAACAAGCAGAAAGATATCTATGTTCAGCAATCTAGATAAAAAAATCAGTATGCCGTATCTCAATGAGGAACTTAATTACTTTCAACACAGAGCAAGTCATGTGAAGGAACTCTGACTCAAGTTTAAGAGAATAGTTTTCCATGAACTGGATAGATATATACCCAGTAGAACACAGGTGCCTCCTTCAGTTGTGCTTAATCTACTAAAAGACTTCCTACAGATATATAAACAAATATAGTTGGACACCTTCAACATCATGAAACTATTTGTCATACTACAGTAGAACAACACAATATAGTTACATAATAAAAGGACAGAAATTTAGATATTGCCCTGCTCTATTATACACAAATATAGGATAGAGGGAGTACAGGAAAATGGGGAGATAAGAGGAGGAGGGGGAGAAAAGCACAGGTGAAGTGCATCTACTAATGATTACTGTGATCAGTTTAGTAAAACTGGTCTTTTTAAAACACAGACAAGAAGGCAGATAATTGAAGTTATAAAACTTTAAAAAAGTAAACAATGAAACAAAAATAGTTCCTGTAAATAACAAAAAATGGTTCAAATGGCTCTGAGCACTATGCGACTTAACTTCTGAGGTTATCAGTCGCCTAGACCTTAGAAATAATTAAACGTAACTAACCTAAGGACATCACACACATCCATGCCCGAGGCAGGATTCGAACCTGCGACCGGAGCGATCGCTCGGCTCCAGAATGTAGCGCCTAGAACCGCACGGCCACTCCGACCGGCTGTAAATAACATAAAAATAAAAACATATGTACACATCAGTGATGGCTGTATCTTCAAATTACGAAAAAAATATATAGGTTTTTTTATGCCTAATTTATCTGAAAATTTAATAGTCATAGGTGACTGAAATTCGACAGTAGGAAAAGGAAGAGAAGGAAACGTTGTAGGTGAATATGGATTGGGACTAAGAAATGAAAGAGGAAGCTGCCTGGTAGAATTTTGCACAGAGCATAACTTAATCATAGCTAACACTTGGTTCAAGAACCATGAAATGTGGTTGTATACATGGAAGACCCCTGGAGATACTAAAAGGTTTCAGATAGATTATATAATGCTACGACAGATATTTAGGAACCAGGTTTTAAATTGTAAGACATTTCCAGGGGCAGATGTGGACTCTGACCACAATCTATTGGTTATGAACTGTAGAGTAAAACTGAAGAAACTGCAAATCGTTGGGAATTTAAGGAGATGGGACCTGGATAAACTGAAAGAACCAGAGGTTGTACAGAGTTTCAGGGAGAGCATAAGTGAACAATTGACAGGAATGGGGGAAAGAAATACAGTAGAAGAAGAATGGGTAGCTTTGAGGAATGAAATAGCGAAGGCAGCAGAGGATCAAGTAGGTAAAAAGACGAGGGCTGGTAGAAACCCTTGGGTAATAGAAGAGATACTGAATTTAATTGACGAAAGGAGAAAATACAAAAATGCAGCAAGTAAAGCAGGCAAAAAGTAATACAAACGTCTCAAAAATGAGATCGACAGAAAGTGCAAAATGGCTAAGCAGGGATGGCTAGAGGACAAATGTAAGGATGTAGAGGCTTATCTCATGAGGGGTAAGATAGATACTGCCTACAGGAAAATTAAAGAGACCTTTGGAGAAAAGAGAACCACTTGCATGAATATTAAGAGCTCAGATGGAAACCCAGTTGTAAGCAAAGAAGGGAAAACAGAAAGGTGGAAGGAGTATATAGAGGGTCTATACGGGGGCGATGTTCTTGAGGACAATATTATGGAAATGGAAGAGGAGGTAGATGAAGATGAAATGGGAGATGTGATACTGCGTGAAGAGTTTGACAGAGCACTGAAAGACGAAACAAGGCCCCGGGAGTAGACAACATTACATTAGAACCACTGACAGCCTTGGGAGAGCCAGTCCTGACAAAACTCTACCATCTGGTGAGCAAGATGTATGAGACAGGCGAAATTCCCTCAGACTTCAAGAAGGATATAATAATTCCAATCCCAAAGAAAGCAGGTGTTGATAGATGTGAAAATTACCGAACTATCAGTTTAATAAGTCACAGCTGCAAAATACTAACGCGAATACTTTACAGATGAGTGGAAAAACTAGTAGAAGCCGACCTCAGGGAAGATCACTTTGGATTCCGTACAAATGTTGGAACACGTGAGGCAATAGTGACCCTACGACTTATCTTACAAGAAAGATTAAGGAAAGGCAAACCTACGTTTCTAGCATTTGTCGACTTCGAGAAAGCTTTTGACAATGTTGATTGGAATACTTTCTTTCAAATTCTGAAGGTGGCTGGGGTAAAATACAGGGAGCGAAAGGTTATTTACAATTTGTACAGAAAGCAGATGGCAGTTATAAGAGTCGAGGGACATGAAAGGGAAGCAGTGGTTGGGAAGGGAGTGAGACTGGGTTGTAGCCTCTCTCCGATGCTATTCAATCTGTATATTGAGCAAGCAGTAAAGGAAACGAAAAAAAAGTTCGGAGTAGGTATTAAAATCCATGGAGAAGAAATGAAAACATTGAGGTTCGCCGATGACACTGTAATTTTGTGAGACAGCAAAGGACTTGGAAGAGCAGTTGAACGGAATGGACAGTGTCTTGAAAGGAGGATATAAGATGAACATCAACAAAAGCAAAACAAGGATGATGGAATGTAGTCGAATTAAGTCGGGTGATGCTGAGGGAATTAGATTAGGAAATGAGACACTTAAAGTAGTAAATGAGTTTTGCTATTTGGGGAGCAAAATAACTGATGATGGTCGAAGTAGAGAGGATATAAAATGTAGACTGGCAATGGCAAGGAAAGCGTTTCTGAAGAAGAGAAATTTGTTAACACCGAGTATTGATTTAAATCTCAGGAAGTCGTTTCTGAAAATATTTGTATGGAGTGTAGTCATGTACGGAAGTGAAATATGGACGATAAATAGTTTGAACAGGAAGAGAATAGAAGCTTTCGAAATGTGGTGCTACAGAAGAATGGTGAAGATTAGATGGGTAGATTACATAACTAATGAGGAGATACTGAATATAATAGGGGAGAAGAAGAGTTTGTGGCACAACTTGACTAGAAGAAGGGATCAGCAATTTAGTACTGGAGGGCAGCGTGGAGGGAAAAAATCGTAGAGGGAGACCAAGAGATGAATACACTAAGGAGATTCAGATGGATGTAGGCTGCAGTAGGTACTGGGAGATGAAGAGGCTTGCACAGGATAGAGTAGCATGGAGAGCTGGATCAAACCAGTCTCAGGACTGGAGACCACAACAACAACAATTTAACACTGGAAATAAATTTTCTATTGATGGTTGTATCATCAAATTTGAGAAAGATATATAGGATTTTTATGCCTAATTTAACATTCATAAGAAATTACCTATAAATGTATTGTGTTGAACCAAGTGCTCATATTAAATCACTTGCATGTGTATAACCAAATGATTGAGAGAATAATGATGAAGTTGCTTTTTATAAGAACATATGTAATTGAGGGGAGTTTGCAGGGGCTATGTGGTCAATCTTAAATTAACCTACTTTATTTACCTTTATCTGTGGAACCATTGAAGAAAACACTCTAAAATTTTTAAAGTATGTTAGTATCTTATCCATGTAATTTATATTTACTGAACCATAATTAAGAGATGAGGTACAAAAGAATTATATATGTATATATATATACTCCTGGAAATGGAAAAAAGAACACATTGACACCGGTGTGTCAGACCCACCATATTTGCTCCGGACACTGCGAGAGGGCTGTACAAGCAACGACCACACGCACGGCACAGCGGACACACCAGGAACCGCGGTGTTGGCCGTCGAATGGCGCTAGCTGCGCAGCATTTGTGCACCGCCGGCGTCAGTGTCAGCCAGTTTGCCGTGGCATACGGAGCTCCATCGCAGTCTTTAACACTGGTAGCATGCCGCGACAGCTTGGACGTGAACCGTATGTGCAGTTGACGGACTTTGAGCGAGGGCGTATAGTGGGCATGCGGGAGGCCGGGTGGACGTACCGCCGAATTGCTCAACACGTGGGGCGTGAGGTCTCCACAGTACATCGATGTTGTCGCCAGTGGTCGGCGGAAGGTGCACGTGCCCGTCGACCTGGGACCGGACCGCAGCGACGCACGGATGCACGCCAAGACCGTAGGATCCTACGCAGTGCCGTAGGGGACCGCACCGCCACTTCCCAGCAAATTAGGGACACTGTTGCTCCTGGGGTATCGGCGAGGACCATTCGCAACCGTCTCCATGAAGCTGGGCTACGGTCCCGCACACCGTTAGGCCGTCTTCCGCTCACGCCCCAACATCGTGCAGCCCGCCTCCAGTGGTGTCGCGACAGGCGTGAATGGAGGGACGAATGGAGACGTGTCGTCTTCAGCGATGAGAGTCGCTTCTGCCTTGGTGCCAATGATGGTCGTATGCGTGTTTAGCGCCGTGCAGGTGAGCGCCACAATCAGGACTGCATACGACCGAGGCACACAGGGCCAACACCCGGCATCATGGTGTGGGGAGCGATCTCCTACACTGGCCGTACACCACTGGTGATCGTCGAGGGGACACTGAATAGTGCACGGTACATCCAAACCGTCATCGTACCCATCGTTCTACCATTCCTAGACCGGCAAGGGAACTTGCTGTTCCAACAGGACAATGCACGTCCGCATGTATCCCGTGCCACCCAACGTGCTCTAGAAGGTGTAAGTCAACTACCCTGGCCAGCAAGATCTCCGGATCTGTCCCCCATTGAGCATGTTTGGGACTGGATGAAGCGTCGTCTCACGCGGTCTGCACGTCCAGCACGAACGCTGGTCCAACTGAGGCGCCAGGTGGAAATGGCATGGCAAGCCGTTCCACAGGACTACATCCAGCATCTCTACGATCGTCTCCATGGGAGAATAGCAGCCTGCATTGCTGCGAAAGGTGGATATACACTGTACTAGTGCCGACATTGTGCATGCTCTGTTGCCTGTGTCTATGTGCCTGTGGTTCTGTCAGTGTGATCATGTGATGTATCTGAGCCCAGGAATGTGTCAATAAAGTTTCCCCTTCCTGGGACAATGAATTCATGGTGTTCTTATTTCAATTTCCAGGAGTGTATATATATTCAATTATACTATTTTTTTATTACACATTATTGTACATATAATACCCAAGATGTATATCTATTCTTATTATTTCTATTGTTTTGCCTCAGCAGGTGCTGTATGTTATAATGAAATAGGTACCGAAGTTTCATATAGCTATCACGAGTAGTTTTTGATATAAAGGAACATAAAACATAAAAAACGTCATTTTGAGAAAATCACATTTGAAGTTGAAAATGATAAAACTTGACTTGTAATTTTAAATTAAGTCTTAAAAACATCTAGCAGCACAGTCAGCGTCATCATCTTTGCCAGCTTTCTTCTCTAAAAGCTTCTTTCTTCTGACCAACCTTGCGTCTTTGGTGGTGAATTCAGCTGCACGCTGAGCCTCGGCGAGTCTCAGCGTGTCGAATAACTTCAATCAGTCTACAGTATGGTAGCCTGGAGTGATGTTAAGATGTTTTACAGCTCTTATTCTTCCCATGTTTCCAACATTAAAATTTAATACAGCATCACTAACTCCCCATTTTAGTGTATTGAGCACTACAAAAAGATTTTAGGGAACTCGTCTTCAGATAATGTTATTGAATGATTCGTTAGGATTCTGTGTTCACCCGTATAGACACTTTCGGAGGAGGTCTGGGTGAGATAGGTCCCTATAAATTGGTTTGATTGCTTCCATAACAGCTTCAGGAATAAAGTTCTTGTGTTCAGAAGACACTCCTGAAACTTCAGCCTTCCGGAATTTACAACTCGATTCAGGTCCAGGTGGGCAGAGTGAATGTGTCGGTTATCTGTCAAATTCAAATGGTTCAAATGGCTCTGAGCACTATGGGAGTTAACATCTGTGGTCATCAGTCCCCTAGAACTTAGAACTACTTAAACCTAACTAACCTAAGGACATCACACATATCCATGCCCGAGGCAGGATTCGAACCTGCGACCGTAGCAGTCGCGCGGTTCCAGACTGAGCGCCAAGAGCCGCTAGACCACCGCGGCCGGCGGTTATTTGTCGGTTGAAAGTTTGTGGAAGTATGAGACTCAGACTGCTGTCCTCATACTTTGTTAATAATTTCCGTTGACTTCGATGGCCATTCCATAATACTGCAGAAGCTGATTTATTGTTTTATCAGTCAGCCGACCTCTTAGTGGCTGGCCATCAGACAGTGCAGTGGTGCGAAGAGTTTGTTTTAATTTTCTGAGACGTGTGCCCATGCGCTTTTGCACATGCCCAACGCATTACAATTTCCTTATCATAATATTTTAATATTGATTTGCTTCAACAACACACTTACACGCTTTAGAATCACCATCCCCAAGGTACGGTGTGTATCGGACACACCTTTCTTGCAGTGATCGGCTAAACATTTTCATTGCGGCATCAGCTTCCATTCCTCCGCTGGTTCCTACATAATTTTTCTGATAGTTTTCATGTTCATTTTTTCCATTTTTCTCACAGGAGCCATAACAATGTTTTGTAAGTGCCTCAAAGTCAATTACTTTCCCTGTGTTTATACTTGTGATTGTGGCAAGAGAGTTTTTCGATGTGCGGCCATGGTTTTGTAATGTTCCGTCAAACGGAACTGGTACATAAATGCTGCCATCGTTCATTTCAGGAGCTTCTTTTATTGCAGCCTTCATCGACAGGGAAGCGACAGATTCAACCGCTTCTCCTATAACTTCAGTGTACCTCTGAATTTTCGTAAATGGTGGTGGTAGATTCATAAGCGAACAGAAACACGGAGCTGCATTAAGACCTTTTCTGATAGTTCCCATGGCATAGAAAAGTCTTACATTTACCGCATACAGATTATTCCTGCGTTCATTTGATGTTACAAATGACTTTCTGTTGTCACAGCATGTGAAAATAACTGCTATTGTCGCAAAAAGTCCAATTCTCGCAGAAAAATCTTCTTCAATAATTACAGCACAATGAATCCCACAACACCTAAATTAAAATGTTCATGCCACACGACACCTAACTCAGATCAGAAGTGGTATTTTCTAAATTATCCTGCAGTAACCGTAGTTCCTCATATTGTTTATCTATTTTAGTTTTACTTGCACTGGGTGATGTCGCAGCTGCCTTGTTCTCTGGTGACACATCGAGGTTATTTGATTTTACACTGCTTGTAGGTTTCAACTCTTGAACAACACTCGGTTTTACATTTCTAGTGTGTTGGTTACCTCCAAACACTTACGTTCATTGAAGAGACTAACACTTCTGGGCATGGGCATCTTTATATTACGTCAAACTGCACCAGATTTAACCAAAAGTCACTTTTCCACTCAAACAAACAATAGCCAAGCGACAGACAATACAACGTGTGACTGACATCGAGCGCCACGAATTTTCTGTCCATAGATGAAAATCACAGCCTTCTATAAAGTGTAGTTTCTGAGATATTCACATATAAACAGATGCACGTCCGAAATTTGGTGGTTTCAGAGATACGCATGTAAGACCAGAAAATTAAAAATAAAATATTTCCAAATGTCACACACAGATGATTAAGGACCATTTTGTGCAGGAAAGAATAAATAAATTCTAGGGCTTTTTTGCAAAATGTCAAAATTTTCCAATTTTTGCCTGCAAACTCCCCTTAATGAAAAAAAAGCACGAGAAAGTTATTACTAAGAAATTGAGAACGTCGTCTGTATGATAAAGAGAGTGCAAACAGTTGTCGTTAAAAATTCTTAAAATGAAATTGCAGTAAAACGAAATGACATCAGGACAGCGACGTCCCCTGCTGAACTGTTCGGTTGTGTCGCGCGGCTGCTGGCGACTCCATCTGTGTGTGTGTTTACTTCTAGTGTTTCCAGTGCGGCAGGTAGGCAGTGTGCTCTCGCCTCGTCCCACATAGTAGCCCCGACCGGCTGACGCTTCCCTCCAAGTCAGTACTTGTGCGTTGCACTAGAGTAACAAGTCGTCGAAAACACTGAAAAAGCAACTCCGGGAGGAACCTTTCTGATCGCTCGGCACCCAATATATCGTGTGCGTAAATTTATAATTCTTCCAGTATACACAGCGGGCGCACCATCTTACCTGCGCTACGGAAAATTTTAAAATTACAGTATTTAGGTACATTCAGCCAAGTGTGTACTGGAAGCTCTCTAACTGCTGTGGTGACGTGAGTATTCTTTAAATCTAATCTCAACATCTCGTCCTGTCTGCCCTATGCATATTTCTTCGCAGCTATTACGTTTGATTTGGCATTTTCGCGAAGTTGCAAAAAGATTTTTGTTATTATCAATGTTGTGGCACAGTTGAATTTTAAGCGACTTAGCTATTCAGAAACATATGTTAAATTTAAATGCAAACATTTTAGCTTAGTCTTTACTGTGACTATTATCGACATCGAATGAAACAACATGTTTACTGTTACTAGTCACTATTTATTTATACTCACATTGCGTTTGAAAGGTTCAGCCTCCATCATCAGGTGGATTTACGAGATATGTATTATCATGACATGTTTGTGTTGTGTTGCAACTTTAGGGTAACGCGTGACACTATCTGCAGTGGTCACAGGCTCCTTTCTCTATCGTAATACATGACATACGAACTGTAAGCAAAAATTGCGTCTCGAAACTACCTAGATACCATCTTTGGTTACAAAATGTAACAGTTTATATCTCATGTATTACGACAGAGAACGGAGCCTGCGACCACTGGAGACAGTGCCACACGTTACTGCAAAGTTGTAACACGACACACACCCGTCGTATTAACACATGTAAATCCACCTGATGATGGAGGTTTAAAACTTTGAAACGCGTTGTGGCTATAAATAAACATTGACCGGTTACAGTATACTTGTTGCTTCATACGATAAGTTGCAAGGTTATCGGACACGTGATTTTACAAGGGAACATCCCCATCGCACCCCCCTCAGATTTAGTTATAAGTTGGCACAGTGGATAGGCCTTGAAAAACTGAACACAGATCAATCGAGAAAACAGGAAGAACTTCTGTGGAACTATGAAAAAATAAACAAAATATACATACTGAGTAGTTCATGCTTAAGATAGGCAATATTAAGGAGAGCGTGAGCTGAGGATTACCGTGGTCCCGTGGTTAGCGTGAGCAGCTGCGGAACGGGATGTCTTTGGTTCAAATCTTCCCTCGACTGAAAATTTTACTTTCTTTATTTTCGCAAAGTTATGATCTGTCCGTTCGTTCACTGACGTCTCTGTTCACTGTAATAAGTTTAGTGTCTGTATTTTGCGACCGCACCGCAAAACCGTGCGATTAGTTGACGAAAGGACGTGCCTTTCCAATGGGAACCGAAAACATTTGATCGCAAGGTCATAGGTCAACCGATTCTTCCACAGGAAAACACGTCTGATATATTCTATACGACACTGGTGACAGCATGTGCGTCACATGACAGGAATATGTTGTCGACCCACCTAACTAGTACACTTGGCGAATGGGTAAAATGATTCTTCTACCTTGGCCGATTTAGGTTTTCTTGTGGATGTGATAATCACTCCCAAAAAAGTGATGAAAACATAAGAGTTTGTCACATAAACTGAAAACAAAAAGTTAAAGTTTTCACTCGTGGGAAGACTTGAACCACGGACCTTTCATTCCGCAGCTCGTTACGCTAACCTTGGGACCACGGCGCTCCTGAGCTCGTATTGTCCTTGATATTGCATATCTTGCACATGGAGTACTCAGTTTGTATATTTTGCTTATTTTTTCATAGTTCCACACAACTTCTTCCTGTTTTCTCGATCGATCAGTGTTCAGTTGTTCAACGCCTATCCACTGTGCCAACTCATAACTAAATCTGAGGGGGGTGCGATGGGGAGGTTCCCTTGTTAGTAAGTCCTTGGTTCATTTGTCACTTACTGACGCTTAAAGCAGTTCCCTCTATTTACCAATGGGTGGTGTTTAAAATGTGCTGTAATTTTTCTTTTTCTTGTTTCTTCTTGTACAGTAATGCGACATGACTGCTTCTGTATACGCTGTTTATTGCTATTTGTTTTACGTTACTAAGTCGCTTATTTACTTCCTCTTCAGGCACCGGTAGTTTGAGTATTTTCGTAACAGCAAAGTTAACATGCATTTACATCCAAAGAAACCACGTAGACCAGCGTTTTCCTTGGTAATCACACTCAAGGCTGTCCGCTCATGTAATGCTTCAAATGGTTCATATGGCTCTGAGCACTATGGGACTTAACATCTGAGGTCATCAGTCCCCAAGAACTTAGAACTACTTAAACCTAACTAACCTAAGGACATCACACATATCCGTGCCCGAGGCAGGATTCGAACCTGCAACCGTAGCAGTCGCGCGGTTCCGGACTGAAGCGCCTAGAACCGCTCGGCCACTTCGGCCGGCGCTCACGTAACGACACCAGTTGGGAAACTACGCTGTACTGTGCACGGATTACACTTGTGAGTGGTTGTCCTGCCACCTGCGGCTACAACAATGTGTCACATGCTTGAAACTGTAAAGATGAGTCAAACGGTGGACCATGAATGACGAAAAAAAAAACAAAGTGTACGTCTACATGCAATGGCCTTCGTACAATCTCTCACGCATGGTTCGTGTGTAAATCACAAAGACAACACTAATTACAGTGCGTACAGATGCATTTAAGCTGTCATTCTATACGGACTCTAATCCCGAATGCAGAAGGAGGAAGTTACATTTCGGTATATAGTTTCACTGGCACACCCAGAAAATAACTCCCATCACACTCCAGATTAATGTACGTATAACAGTAACACATCTGATGATGACAGAATGCTGCCTAAAAGGCTGGTGCTAATAAATATTAGTAAAAAGTGACTGAAGTAGTAAAATGATTTCATAAAAATATAATGCAAGGGGATGGTCAGTAACAGACAGAGAAAAGTCGGGGTAACTTCGAAACCTTTTTGTACGGCCAGCAGTTATGCATTTTCCTTCACAGGGACGGTGAAATCGTGACTAAATATTTTAAGACTGTTATTAACGAACGCAGAAGATGATGTGTCGACAGAAGTGCCGACACAATGTTATTTTGAGGGGGCCGATAGGCACGCTATAAGCTCACGCAGAATATCTTGAAGTCTGAAACAGGACGCTCAATGAATTGCTATAAAGAAAAGTACGTTGCTTTGGGAATACTTAACTTTTAATCCGTCATTGGTTTACAACGTTCTTGATGAGACATTTCATACGATAACTATCAAACTATGTAAGGCTAATGGCGCCTTGCTAGGTCGTAGCCATTGACTAAGCTGAAGGCTATTCTAACTGTCTCTCGGCAAATGAGAGAAAGGCTTCGTCAGTATAGTCGCTAGCAATGTCGTCCGTACAACTGGGGGGAGTGCTCGTCCGTGTCTCGAGACCTGCCTTGTGGTTGCGCTCGGTCTGCGACCACACTGTGGCGACACGCGGGTCCGACATGTACTAAATGGACCGCGGCCGATTTAAAGCTACCACCTAGCAAGTGTGGTGTCTGGCGGTGACACCACAGAAGACACGTAAGAGGTGAGGGATCCAGAGCGCGATGGAGCAGGGTCCACGAAACCTTTCCAGTATTCCAGTACGCTCGTGCGAAGCATCGACCCTGCGGCTATGGAGGCGGACGCGAAGCCACATCAAATCATCCCTGGCAGCCATATTAAATCGAGAACTCATAAACAGAAATTTAATAATAAAATATCGGTGCCGCACATCCCTGCTGACGTCATTCGCTTGCTAGCGTACCTTTCATCTCGTATGCGGTCTCACAAAGGCTACGCTTTAACCTTTCCATTGTTAAAAAAATATATATGGTTATCCTCGCTTTACAGCTTGAAACATTCAGCAACATCAAATCAGAGCACTTGTTGCAACTATACACACGTCGTGAGCCTTGTTAAGGTGTACCAAGTTGTACTACCCCTTTCATCTCGCTGACCGTTCGAGGTACCCAAACGAGGTTTTCGGCAAATGATGATACGCAGAGGATACGTACTTGTGTGGTTGATACTCTTATCTCTCGTAACAACTGAAATATAGAAGCAAGTATTTTTAAACTCGAACTATATATTTCTTTTTAATAGCCTTCCAAATATCTTGAAGAGATGATTTCAGTGATATAACACTTTTTGAGATTAACGTTGAGCTTTCCACAATTGTATTCGAGAAATCTAGTGAAGCTGATCGACAAAGTTGCCGAAATGGGCTACTGTTGTGTAAGCGTTGATAGCCTGGACTCTCATACCAAACTCCGTCGTTAATAGGCAGCAATCAGATAAACGCGTCTCCTCTTGGCCCTACTTCATTTGATGTAGACACGGATCTACTACGATTGCTGTAAATTCAACTGTGCGCTAACTATTAGCATATGAGGAGGAGCTTGGGAACACAGAACTCAACACGTCGCTCTTAGCGGAACTAATTCGACAGATGTAAAGCTACTATCCGGACTACCACAGGGAAGTGTGATGGGACAGTTGCTGGTTACAATATACATAAATGACCTAGTAGGAAGCGTCGGATGCTCTTTAAGGCTATTCACAGATGATGCAGTTGTCTATACCAAAGTAGCAAGGCAGAAGATAGTAAGAATTTGCGGAACGACCTGCAGAGAATTGATGAATGGTGCAGGCTCTGGTGGTTGAGCCTGAACGTAAATAAATGTAATATATTGGGCATATACAGGAAAATAAATTCACTTCTGTACAGCTTCACTATTGATGACAAACAGCTGGAGACAGCGTCTGCCGTAAAATATCTAGGCGTAGCTATCCAGCGTGACCTTAAGTAGAATGACCACATAAAAAAGATAGTGAGAAAAGCAGATAACAGACTCAGATTCATAGAAAGAATCTTAAGGAAATGTAACTCATCCACGAAAGAAGTGGCTTATAAGGCGCTTGTTCGCCCGATTCTTGAGTATTGTTCATCTATCAGGGATCCCTATTAGGTAGGACTGTTAAAGGAGATAGAGAAGATCCAACGAAGAGCGGCGCGTTTCGTTACGAGTTCGTTTAGCTGCCAAGAGAGCGTTACGGAGATGCTAAACTATCTCCATTGGCAGACGTTACAAGAGAGGTGTTGTGCTTCACGGAAAGATTTACTATTGAAATTTCGTGACAGCACTTTTCAGGAGGAGTCGGACAAAATATTACTTCCTCCCACGTACATCTCGCGTATTGACCACCAGGAGGAAGTTCGAGAAATTAGAGCCAATACAGAGACTTACTGTCAATCATTCTTCCCGCGCACTATTCGCGAGTGGAACAGGGTTGGAGGGATCAGATAGTGGTACCGAAAGTAGCCTCCGCCACACACCATTAGGTGGCTTGCGGAGTATGAGGTAGATATAGATGTAAATGTAGATAGCTTCAGATGTGTGTAATTACTCGTGTTTAGGTGAACACTTTTTATGCAACCAGTTAAACAGTGGAATGTCTAGAGAGCGGAGGAGCAGTGTATACGCAGCAGTGGCCGATTCCAAGGGCCTTGCCTTTTTTTTAAAGCATTTCTCGGATACTTTATTATACAGGTTTCAACAACAACTTTAAACGGCGTTGTATCATTGTACTCTTCTTTTCAAGAGTTTTCGAATGACATTAAAATGTTCACTGTTTCATTAAAAAGTAGCACTCGTTTCGACACCTCGATTGATACAAGAACTGAGAATATTTACACCTGCTACCATTCGCCGAAAACTTCGTTTCGCTGCCAGCCAGGAAATAAGGCTGATATAAGGTCTTACACCACTAACATCTCTCTCTCTCTCTCTCTCGCTCTCTCTCTCTCTCTCTCTCTCTCTCTCTCTCTCTCTCTCTCTCTCTCTCTCTGCGGTGCGTGTGCGTGTGTGTGTGTGTGTGTGTGTGTGTGTGTGTGTGTGTGTGTGTGCGTGTGTGTGTGTTTGTTTTGCAACAATGGTGTTCTGGAATGTCTGGAGCAGTTTGAACTATGCAGTGACTTTCCATCTGGAAAAATGTGCTGTTGAAGTAAACTAACGCAAGCACCCTGATAAGTGGGATGTGGGTAAAAAGTATCGAACACTAACTACAATACTGTCACGTCCATACTCTTACGTGGTTACCTGGCTGACTGATGGCAGTCCCAGTTACAATGAAATGAAACCCTACGGTTGGGGGTGACTATAGTAGGGGATTAATGGCAAAAACCATGACAGACTCGGAGCAGTTTGGATGAAACATTGTACGCACATGGGAATACTATCTGAGAGAGAAAAGTAAACAGTCGACATTGGTTCGTCAGCTAACAGACGAATGAACACGCTCCACAGTGAGATGAGGTAGACAGAGAGGTCACCTTCACATGAGGAAATTAACAGAAAAAATAAATAAAGCAGCGTTGATGAATATTTTGACTTGGCTTGAACAGTGACTTCTTTCTTTAGTGTTGCAAACTTACTTGTACGTACTATATGGTTAGCCTTTTCAATGCCTGGTCATAAACTACGTTTATCGTGATCCATGAACAACAAAGTGGATGTAATGTTTTTCTGTTCCCACCGGGACGCTTGGGATCGGTGAGTCCCCTTGCCTCTCAAGATTAGGGTACTTGATTTCGCTTAGTCCCCTTGTCTCTCACCATAACTATAATTCGCAACAAATGTTCAAACTGATGACGTTCCATTTCGATACATTTATTAATTCGTTTGTTGAAAGACTGTACACAGCTTAAAAGCGTTGTGAATTACAGTTATGGTGAGAGGCAAGGGAACCGGCAACGAGCATCCCGATAGGAACAGGAAACTGTTACAGCCACGTCGTTCTTCATGGATCACGCTAAACGTGAGTAGACAGTGAAAAGGCCAACCACATTGCACTGTACAATCAAATTTGCAACACCAAAATCAATTTCGATCCGTTAGAACATGAGCGTTTACACTTACATAATAATTGAAATGCAGAATGAAAATGGTTCAAATGGCTCTGAGCACTATGGGACTTAACATCTGAGGTCATCAGTCCCCTAGAACCTAGAACTACTTAAACCTAACCAACCTAAGTACATCACACACATCCATGCCCGAGGCAAGATTTGAACCTGCGACCGTAGCGGTCGCGTGGTTCCAAGCTGAAGCGCCTAGAACAGGTCGGCCACAGTGCGGAATCAATTGCGTCCGTTCTTAAGTGCAAAAAAAAAAAAAAGGCACACTTGATTTTTGTCGATTAGGGTGCCATCTACCACGAATGGAAAACAATGGTTTGAGTAAACAGTACGTATTTTTTTGCGTAGAGTCCGAATGTGCAATAAAAATTAGGGGTTCCCATTTGATAGTACAAAGTTGACGCTGCCCACGCAGGAAAGGGGGTCAGGATGAGGACGGCTGTAACTCAGGCAGATGTCCCCTTCACTGATATTTACTTTTCGCCTACAATAATTTTTCCGTATGATATTTTATGATATGTCTGTATGAGCCATACGCTAAATAAATACTATATAAATTCCGTATGACGCGTCGTTTTCGAGATATTTAGTTGTTTCCCTTGTGCCTTGTGTGTGTGTGTGTATGTGCGTGTGTATGTGTGTGTGTGTGTGTGTGTGTGTGTTTGTGTGTGTGTGTGTGTATGTATGTGTCTGTGTGTGTGTGTGTATGTGTGTAGAGTAACTGAGCTACGGTCTTCAGCTCGAGTATTTCCGTAACCGTTTAACGTATAGTAATTCTGTTTCCACCCAGATGAACTGTGAGAAAATTCCTCATTCAACGGCGTGTAGTCTTTTTTCATAGTTACATTAATTTCAGCGACACCGGCATCATCATCGCTCATTCGAATGAAACGTCGTAATTTCTGCCGCTGCTATAGCAGTTCCACAAGAGACAAATTCAGCGGCGTTTAACTCTTCAGACTCCCATTACTAGCTTTGGAGTAATTACATTATTTATAATTTCAGATACATGTGTTTTGAATATGAAAGCGTTTACCGTCTTACGCAATGGTTCGTGTTTCACCCCCAATGAGGAAATACATCGCTTCGGATTAAGGCGGTAACAGAGCGGTAAGTGTCAGGAAGTCGTTTCTGAAAGTATTTGTATGGAGTGTAGCCATGTATGGAAGTGAAACATGGACGATAACCAGTTTGGACAAGAAGAGAATAGAAGCTTTCGAAATGTGGTGCCACAGAAGAATGCTGAAGATAAGGTGGGTAGATCACGTAACTAATGAGGAGGTATTGAATAGGATTGGGGAGAAGAGAAGTTTGTGGCACAACTTGACTAGAAGAAGGGATCGGTTGGTAGGACATGTTCTGAGGCATCAAGGGATCACAAATTTAGCATTGGAGGGCAGCGTGGAGGGTAAAAATCGTAGAGGGAGACCAAGAGATCAATACGCTAAGCAGATTCAGAAGGATGTAGGCTGCAGTGGGTACTGGGAGATGAAGAAGCTTGCACAGGATAGAGTAGCATGGAGAGCTGCATCAAACCAGTCTCAGGACTGAAGACCACAACAACAACAACAGAGCATTGCACAATAGTTGACTGAAAGGGGCACAAAGGAAATGTAGCGTTTTTGACGAGTGTCGATTACTGACTAGTTTGAAAAAATAATAAATATCTTTCACAAACAAAGAGAAACTAGGTAGGCTATGTGTTTACGGAGAACGCACAAAGAACGTGAAGAAAGCAAGCAACTGGCTTGGACACTCGAAGACATCCCGACAGACGGTGTCCAACAAGAGCGACAATTCAGCGGATGTGCAGGACATCAGTGCTGGAAGTGCACTGGAAAGAGCTACGTACAGGCTAAGCAGCAAGCCTGGATCGAGCTGAGCGAATGAAGCAGGTGTAGTGGCAGCTGCTGCTCGTAATACACGTGCTGGCCCGAGAGCAGTGGCGGCTGCCTCCGGAATTCGTAATCCCGCCGTCGTTCGTCGTGCAAACGGCTCCCATCCGTACATGTGCCACTTCACCTGAAGATTGACCAGCGCTGCTGAAGAGGGTGCTTGGAATTCCGTCTCTCGGTTCTGCTACTGCGTAAGGAAGGCAGGTTTTGTACTCGCCTGGTGCTAGGAAAGTCTTCGCTCACCTCCCCACCTATGTTCTGGACGCTGTATAGGATGTGAGGGCGTTACAAGCTGGCCTGTACCTTCACCTGATTTGACATCAATGGACTCTCTTGTCTGGAGTAAACTTAAAGGTGAAGTCTACGAACAAACCGCGACGACTCAGGAGGATTTAAACATCACATTGTTGCAGCGTGTTCAGTGATATCGATGGAATCTATTGCTGCTGATGAACTTTTCGATTGAAGCTTGTTTCTTGACATTAAACTCGTAACTCACAGTTATTCTTTAACAATCTCTGTACCACAATTACTCTTTTTTACAACTTCATTAAATTTTTTGACGTGCATCTTTCTTTCAAGGATCTGGCAGAACTGTTACCATAGTTAACTGGTGATTTGCCTTGTCATTTCCCTTCCAGCTGCTGTGTCGGTCCAGCCACGTGTAGTCAAGTGTAAGTAACAAAGCTTTTAAATCAAACTTGTCTCAACTATTGCGCTTATGTAAGCAGACTCTCTTAGCTGCGTCAGGCTGAAGCGCCCCATCAACTTGATGTGACAGTTCCGTGTAACAACACGAACTTCTGCGTAAGACAGCCATACGTATCATGTTAAAATCTGTTAAATACCCATTTCTAAATATCGTTCTTACTCTTAAACTTCTAGTCCGAGTTTGAAGAGTGAAACGCCGTCGTCTTTTTCTATTCTAGGACTACGATACTATTAGCAGAAACTACCAGTGTAATCAATACAGCTATGACAACAGACTTTGTCTTTTAGTGTGGACTTTTCACAATTCATCTTGGTGAAACCGGAACTACGATGATGCAGCTATACATACAGGGTCAAGAAAAAAAGCGATTCTTCATTCCAGTTCAATACAAAAGTGTATCTAGTAAAACCTAGTCCTGCCATTAGGTAAAACAGAAATGCGATTTAGAAAGGAGGGTCTGGTGACGCTGTAACCGCAGGCAGTGTGGCCAGGAACAGGTAGCACGGTCTCTGCGCTGCACCGGAGCTGTCCCGTTGGCTCAGTGAGACGGGGCAATTGCTAGAGTCGCATTCGCGGCAAACTTTTTTTTTCGGTTAATGCGCAAATTTCTTTTCAGTTTACACCTCCATAATGTGGTATCTTACGTATTCTTTCTGTTACTGTTATCTTTATTCAAACATTAAGCCATAACACGGACTTCTTATACACACTTGTTTCGTCCATGACACAGATAATGCCAAAATAGAATAACACTGGACACAGTAAGAAGTACAAGAAACATAAGATACAGGCTACACTAGACTGAACGTTATGCAACGCACAATAATTCAATTCTGTAGTCTGACGTCCAGGATTATCTTGACACAGCCGGTACGTACACGCACGAGCAACGTTCACTTTAGAGAAAATGTTTAAAGCGACCACCTTGCATTCACAAACACCTCGTCATTCGCTGGTTCATATTTTGCTGAACCGTACGCGACACACCTGCATCCTCTGTTGCCGAAGTGGCATGCACGCGAGTCATTAGGTCGTGTACATCCACGAGTACTATAAACTCGTTCCTGTAAGCGTCCCCACAATCAAAAATCTGTTGGATTAAGGTCCAGGGAACGTGGAGGCCAGAACATTGCACCTTCATGACCAATCAAGTTCCCTGGAATCGCTTCACTTAAACAGTTACACACATTTGTTCCTAAGTGTGGCGGTGCATCATCACGCTGAGACCATAGCTGTCGCCAAACATTTACTGGAACGTTTCCTAATGCGTCACGCAAAGTATTGCAAAGAAACGTACGAGACCAGGACACATTCAACCTATCTGGCATTAGGCAAGGGCCCAAAAGCACTCTTCCCACCGTCCCAGCCCCCAGGTTTATGCCAAGGCGTGCCTGAAAGCCACGTTCACAGGTGAAATGTGGATTGCATTCTGACCGATAATGGGTGCTGTGGAGGTTGAACCTAGAGTCTTCAGCCCATACCCCGTTATTTGCAATATGTCCGTTATCTTCCACTTGGTACAAAAATCATCTATAAAACTGTACTCGTCGACTGTGGTTGGTTGGTTGGTTTGAGGGATAAAGGGACAAAACTACAAGGTCATCAGTCCCTTGCTCCTGACGCAAACAAGGATCAGGGTAAAACAACTCCCAAAGTACCGTTGGGAAAGTAAAAGGGGGAATGGCATGAAGAAAAAATGGGGAAAACATACACCATAAGGAAAAGTATAAAAAGGCATTAAAACTATAGCGCAGATGGTCTGGGCTGGCTGACCACAAGAATAAAAGAGGATGAGCCAGCCACTATGCAACACTTTAAAATGTTCACCACAAAACGTACGGCGAGATTAAAACATGTAGGGAAAAGACGAACACAAATAAAAATACAAAGACGAACGAATGCAAACAAAGGGTGACAGAGTTAAAAGAGAGGGAGTGTGGAGGCCCCAGAAAAAAGGCCAAACGCCCGCCCTTGGATGGTATTACGAAAACCTCCCTCATGAATAAAACGTAAGGCTAAATCTGCCGTTGAGGCATCGTCACCCAACAACGAAGGTAGGGTGGTGGGAAGATTAAAAGTCCGCCGTAGAGCAGCTAAAAGTAGGCAGTCAAGCAAGATGTGCACGACAGTCAGAAGGGAGCCACAGCGACACCGAGGTGGGTCCTCACGACGGAGAAGGTAGCCATGTGTTAGCCACGTATGGCCAATGCGGAGCCGACAAAGGACAACTGATTCCCTGCGAGTGGCTCGCATGGAGGGCCGCCACACATTCGTCGTCTCCTTGATGGCACGGAGTTTATGTGGTGTGCTCAGCGTGCGCCATTAAGTGTCCAAAATCGCAAAAACTTTGCGGCGGAAGACTGCTCGCAAGTCGGTCTCCGGGAGGCCAGTCTCCAGAGATGGTTTACTGGTGGCCTGTTTTGCCAGGCGGTCAACATGTGTGTTGCCCGGTATCCCGACATGGCCTGGGGTCCAAATAAAGGTCACTGAGCGGCCACTAGTGCAGGGGCCATAAACAGACTCCTAGTATACAGTACCAAAGGATGCCTAGGGAAGCACTGGCCGAGAGCTTGTAGGCTGCGTAAGGACTCACTACAGATGACAATGGACTCACCAGAGCAAGAGCGGATATGTTCAAGAGCGCGATAGATGGCAACCAGCTCTGCAATGAATACGCTGCAGCCATCCAGCAAGGAGCATTGTTCCTTACGGCCAACGTGAGCGTTAGCAAAGCCAACAAGACGGTCGACCAGTGATCCTTCTGTGAAGATTATTTCTGAGTCCACAAACTCGACAAGAAGAGAAAGAAAATTGCGGTGGAGGACCTCAGGTGGAACTGAGCCTTTGGGGCCAAGCAATAGGTCCAGCCGAAGCTGTGGCCGAGGTATGGACCATGGAGGTTTACGGAAACGAGTCTGCAGTCGACTGTGGTCTTCTTGCTGCTGGTGTTCAGTTAACGTGTAATGGTACAGATGCAGTTGTTCATCGTGCAACACTTCAACAACCAGTCTTTGAGATATCTGCAATTAACTTAGAAGATATAGGGGTACTTTGCCGAGGTGACTGGCGAACGGTGCTCTGTTTGTGGAGTACGTCTAGCCCTTGGACGACCTCTGTCCATTACTTGTGGCCTCGGTCCATCCGACGATAACATTTTTATGGGGATGGCGCCTTTGACGGTACCGTGCAGCATACACATGAACGGCAGCAACAGCAGCAGCAGCAGCTTGGTTATCGGATGCATCCAGCACCAAATGCATTCACCAACTGCGTACTCCATCTGGAAGCTGCCTTACATGAACTTGACGTGACCAGTTATCGTTGTGCACTGCACGGTTAGCAGAAACGTGCATGCAGTTTAATGGATCCCATCATCATGTGATAGGCTGTGGTCATGTGACAAAATGATATCCTGCTTACAAACAACGAGAGCTGGGGAACGGATATCTAAAAAATAAGAAAGGAATTTGATGGGGATTCGAACCATAGCTCCGTGGTGGATGTGAGTTTGATGTCCCAGCAATCTATTCAGAGAGCTGTGACAATTGGTAATGTAGTGTGAGGTGATACACATTCCACTGTGCACTCCGAAGCAATACACGATGTGACAGTGTAGCCAGCTCCTCGTTTTCACACACGTGTTTTCAAAACACACTCGATCTGATTTTGCTAGATAAACATTTCTCTTGGATGTGGATGAGGGACACCATGCCGCTCTCCAAGTGTGGTGTTCTTCCTTCATCCCATATACTGCCTAACAAGAATATGAGGCACCCAGGAGGGCACGACACTGTTGCACGCAGGGTGTCCCTTCTCTGGCTATGGCTATTATCCCTTACGGTGGTCAGATGTGGTTGACTGGAACCGTGACAATGAGTGTTACCCCGGAGAAGAACACCTGGCCACTTCTACGTCTGAAATCCCCACAAGTACAGACAACTCAGGATTCTACCGAGCGGCCAAATGGGGGCCCACTGTGAGGCTGCTTTCGAACTCTCTCAGGTGCTGATGAAGCTGTCTCACACATGTACACGGAATCTCCGTTTCTTCACAGTGATCACTTCAGATCTTACGTTGTTTACGCCTTTTACGTGCGCTACCGTCCTGGTAATGATAACGACATAATGTTGAAACAGTCTCGAAAGCTTGTAAGCGTGCTGCAGGTTAGGGTGTGCTGTTAAGTCTTCGTATTTCTTCTTTCGCTAGTGCCTTGTCCCGCGGTTTCGCAGGGTCGACATGTTTTGAACGGATTTGGCAAGGTTAATTTTTGTGGGTGACTGGATGCCCTCCCTGCTGCCACCCCGTATCCCCCGGAATGGAATTAGTGCACCCCAGCTGTTTGCGTCTCGTGCAAGCCATGGAATAGTGCGAACGTGTGCCGATGCCTGTGAGTCGTGTAACTGAGGCGGGGGAACCAACCCGGTATTCACCTAGCGGGATGTGGAAAACCGCCTAAAACCACATCCAGGCTGGCCAAACGAACTGGCCGACGTCGGTAATCCGCCGGGCGGTTTAGATCCGGGAGTGGAGCGCCT
This sequence comes from Schistocerca americana, assembly GCF_021461395.2. Classification (NCBI taxonomy): domain Eukaryota; kingdom Metazoa; phylum Arthropoda; class Insecta; order Orthoptera; family Acrididae; genus Schistocerca; species Schistocerca americana. The sequence continues at coordinate 894,826,041 of NC_060121.1, forward strand.
ATCCGAGTCCAGGAAGCAGCGCATAGCGCTGTCGACTAACAAGCATATGCTGATAAGTAATTCACAAGAAAGAAAAATTCTATACGCTGCGCCTTTCCTGATTTGATTAGTATTGAAAATATACAGTCATGTCGTTGCGTGCGCAAATTCAAGCAGCCTGCCAGAGACAGAGTCGCCAAACGTGTTCTTCGTTCCGTTTTCTCTAACCGAAAAAAACGTTGCTTTTGTGCACCTAGTTTCTATTTATCATTTCCGATAAAAGCACGATGAGCATCTGGTAACTGTGCACGAAATGACGTATTTGGCTAACGTCAATGATGATTAAATCGGAAGTGGCACGAGGTCTAGAATTTTGCTCTTGGTATACGCATTTCCAGGTACTACCCAAGTTAAACACATATGACTTGTAACAGCTGTAATTATTAATCAACAAATGACATAAATACTGATGTAATGTTGTTCAGTATACCAATACAAGTAACTGCACTGATACCCGATACAGCCTGTGTGTACATTGACGGAAAAAAATCGCAAAACCAAAAAAAAATTAATGTAGAGTAACGTAATTACGGGAACACATTTGCCTAGGTACCATATTTAAGTGATTAACATTCAAGATCATAGGTTAATATAAGCACGAGATAAGCTATTGCAAATGTGAAATTCTGGTACACTAATAACCGGTGTAACCGTCAGAATGTTGAACGCAAGCGTACAAACGTGCATACATTGTGTTGTACAGGTGGCGGACGACAGTTTGTGGGATGGAGTTCCATTCCTGTTGCACTTGGTCGGTTACTATAGGGACGAGTAACGTTGTTTGTGGATGACGCTGGAGTTGTGGACCGATGATGTCCCACATGTGCTCGATTGGAGACAGATCTAGTCATCGAGCAGGCCAAGACAACACATCGAAACTCTGTAGAGCACGTTAGGTTACAACAGCTGTATGTAGGTGAGCGTTATCCTGTTGGAAAACGCTCCTGGAATGCTGTTCATGAATGGAAGCGCCCGCATCTCGTGGTCGTGCGGTAGCGTTCTCGCTTCCCACGCTCGGGTTCCCGGGTTCGATTCCCGGCGGGGTCAGGAATTTTCTCTGCCTCGTGATGGCTGGGTGTTGTGTAATGTCCTTAGGTTAGTTAAGTTTAAGTAGTTCTAAGTTCTAGGGGACTGATGACCATAGATGTTAAGTCCCATAGTGCTCAGAGCCATTTGAACCATGAACAACAGGTCTAATCACAAGATTGACGTACAATTTTGCAATCAGGCTGCATAGAATAATCACGATAGTGCTCCTGCTGTCAAACGAAATCGCACCCCAGACCATAACTCAAGGTGTAGGTCCAGTGTGTGTAGCACGCAGGCAGGTCAGGTGGAGGTCCTCAGCTGTTCTCCTCCTCACCAACACACGGCCACCATTGGCACTGAGGCAGAACCAGCTTTCATCAGAAAACACAACAGACCTCCAACATGCCCTCCATTGAGCTCTCACTTGACACCACGAATGGTGGTCGTTTGGGCCAGCAGAGTGCCCGATACAAGACGTTTGGCTTCTAGGTGTCTTTGATGTAGCCGATTTGTAACAGTTCGTTTTGTCACTGTGGTGCCAACCGCTACTCAGACTGCTGCTGGAGATATGGTACGGTGCCATAGGCCGAACATGATGTTCTTTCCTCTCGGGAGTGTCACGTGGCCGTCCGGAGCCCGGTCTTTTTGCGACTGTACATCCTCGTGACCACCACTGCCAGCAATCATGTACAGTGGCTACATTCCTGTCAAGTGTTTCTGCCGTATCGCAGAAGGAACATCCAACTTCTCGTAACTCTATTAGACGTCCTCGTTCAAACTCAGTGAGGTGATGATAATGACGTCCTTGTCGCCTGAAAGGCATTCTTGACTAACATCACCTCACCACGTCCAATCTCAAAGGTAACTAACGCTCACTACCTTCACAGCGTGCATTTCAAGTAAATGTGACTTGCAACCTTACATTGGCGCTACTAACCCCACTCTTACGCGACTGGCGCGAAATTTGAATAGACATGATCTTTCATGTGTAGAAACACGTCTACAGCTTTCGTTTGTGTCGCATAACTTCTTCTTGATGTTGCATTTTTTTCCTTGTATATATATATATGCCGGCTCGTAATTTTTGCTTGGCGCAATGAACTGTTGCTTGCTTTGAATGAGGAAAATTCAAAGTTATTACGGCTGGGTATGAGAAACATTCCTGTAATATATCCGTAATGTTCGAATACAGTATGATGCTTGACTCTGTCATGTCGATGAAGTACTTTAGGGAATCGACATAAAATGGAGCAAGGGATGATGTCAGCTGCAAGTAAAGGCAAATTTCCGACTGCTGTTTAGTGGTAAAGTTCTGGGAAACGGTGGATCACGTAGACAGGAAAATGCGAACATAACGCTTGTGCGATCCATTCTATTCGAGTGTTTCTAATACTCAAGAGATCGGATTAAAGGGACCATCGAGACATTTCAGAGGCGTTCTGGTAGATTTGTTACTGCTCACTTCGGTCAGTACGAGAATGTTACATGAATGCTACGTGAGTTTAGGTGGAACTCACTAGATGGAAGAACACGGTCTGCTCACTAAGCGCTGTTGCAGGGTTTTAGAGAACAAGCATTTGTAACAGACTACAGAACGATTTTAGCGCCCCAAACGTTTATCTTGAGCAAAGGTAACAAAAAGGAGATTACGGGTTGAACATGAGTACAGAGGAATGTTTCGTCGCTTTGTTTGAGAGTAGAGCAGAAGAGGGAACTGTTAGCGGTGCGTTACAGCCCCTTACACCGTTTCCTTTAAAGAAAAGGTAACACTTTTGTCAGAAGAGCAGCTCTTGTGGAATTACAAATGCTCGCTGCGTCTGGTTAATTAAAGATAACTTTCCTCGGTGTCCGTCAAATACACATAGGTGTTCAGTCTCACTGCAGCCTCGAAATCTTTGGATTCAAAAGAGGAGGTTTCCCAATACGGTGTTTCTGTAGCTGCCATCAAACAACGTAAGTACTCATGTTCGTTTTATCAAACAAAATATCGACGAAATTATTTTTTACATCTCTTACATGAAGGTGTGTCTCGAAATCCAGCGATTGTACTGAACATTTAATGGCAATAACTCTTCTAAATCTCACGGAGTAGCTTACAGAGAATTATTTTAGCTGTATTACGTCTCTGTGGGAATGTGGGAATATAAAACATGGTACAAAATAGCTTCCGCAATGCCATGTGTGGCTGATTTGGCGACAGTGCTGGTGGAGGCGCAAGTGTTTCGGAGCGCACCGTTCAGCGGACATTGCTGAACATCGGCTGCTCAGAAGACGACCACTACCTGTCCCCACGTTGACCCAACGTCTTCAACTGCGACTGCAGTAGGCAATAACGGAATCATCGTGATTGGGCCGTAGACCAATGGAAACGTGTCACCCGGTCGGATGGATCACGTTCCTTATTATACCAAGTCGACGGTCTCTGGCTGTGGAACGGCTCCGCAATACACGCTCTCTGTCACAGACTGAGGCCGCTGGCGGCGGCTGTAGTGACGAAGGCACCACTACAACTGTGCACCTGCGCCACCCGCGTCCCCTCGTGTTGAATGTCTCCCCCTACTGCATGGCATTTCCCAGCAGCGTAACCGTCCGTGTCAGAAGTCCAGTACAGCGTTACACTAGTTTTAGGGGCTCTGTAGTGTACTTACGTTGGTATTTTGGGCACCAGATTCAGGCCCTAAGGCATCTGGAACTGTACCGGGCGCCAACTGGGCGACCACAAACCCTCGGCTCATATTTTACAGAAACAGGGTGGCCCGTGCGCAGGTATGGGCTGCCACCACATAGCTGCCGTCCAGAAACCAGCTAAAGACCTGTTCATTCGGACCACTCAAAATCGCTGCTGTATTGAGGCCCAGACACACGCCGTTGAACAGGTTGACATAATTTTTTGGATCATCACTGTAAAATAATTACGGATATTTCTTTTTATAGCTACTCTGCAAACCACTGTGAAGTTCATGGCAGAGGGCACCTGTCACTGAGCCACATGTTAGGGCTACATCCCGTTCCAGTCACATATGGAGCGCGGGTAGAATGACTACTGAAATGCCTCTTATCTTGTCTTCGCGGTCACAGACAGAGATGAACGGCTAGAGCTGATCTCCAGCTTTCTTACTTGGCACTGGCTCTTGAAAGTTCTTAAGTTGCCTTTCGTGGGATACTTTGAGTCTATCCTCTAGCATCTATCACTTCAGGATTTTGGTACATACATTCTATCTACAGTAGTAAGCTAGTTTGAATCGAAGTACCAAAAGTTGCGTCACACACATTACAGTAAACTATTATTCCTGCTCAGTTCTTAATGAAATAAATGCATAAAAGGTATGTCATTTCCCTGCAAGAAGTGGCGCAACACCTCAAGGTGCACTTCACTCCCTCCCACCTACAATGACCGAAAACTTCCTCTCCTTCCCCAAAACCCACTGATGGCGAGAGAACCACCGACGGAAGCTGTTTTCAAGTTTCGAGTGCTGTTCATTTAGGACGTTGTGTATAAGGTTATAAACACTTCTGGCACTCTTTACATTTCTATGATGTAGTAATAATGTAAAGTTCTACTCACAGATTTCGTGGATGCTGATCTACATGTGATATGCTTTCTTTGTTGCATCAGTTCTTCATCTGCTTACCGCTATTTGAAAACAACAACTGAATGTGTCTTTGTGATATCGTGTGTATGTGTGTGAATATGTATTTGTTTTAATATGGTTGCGTGGACAAATATATTTTTTTTAGTTTCATCTTATAGTTTCTTTTATTAAGTTTGGTAGATAGCATGTATTGATGTGTGTTGGCTGTTTATCACATGTTTGTGTTACAGCAATGGCCTGCTGGACGTTGTAGTTTATCTGCATTGGTGTAAGGTTTCTGTAGTGGTTGTTTATTCCGATTATTTTCATATATTGTTCATGTGGAATGTTTTCTTTCATACTTTCAAGAGCTAATGTGTTCTTTGTATCTTGTTTTACAATTTATACATGTGATGCCCATGTGTACTACACCAAATCTTTGATATTAAAGTTTTGTGTGTATTTGATCCTTGGAAATTGTCTGTCTTGACTGTTGGTTGGATTATGTTTGTTTGGAGGCGTTGCACAGTTTCATATGTTGTTTGGAGGCCCTGTTTGTTTAGTATGTTTCCCAATTTGTGTGTTAACTTATTTATGGAAGTCTAGTGTATCATGGGCTTATTTTCTGTGTGGCATTGCTATTGTGCAACATTGTTGAGTGTATTTGTGGGTCTGAGGCTTGTGATTGTTCCTGCATTCTGTATTTATTGGATGCATTGTGTTTATTTCATATTTGTGTTTGACTTTCTTGTTGCGTCTATGTATTACAGGTGAGCCATACCCATTGTTTCTAGCTTTTTGTTTGATTGCACTCATTTATTTTTCGTAGTTTCTTTTGTTGAGTGGAATCCTTTTTATTCTTTATAGTATGTGTCTTATTGCCGCAAGCTTCTGATTTTGGGGGATGATGGCACAAAGATGTGTTTTGTTCAGTTGTGATTAGACAGTCCCAAAATAATGATTGGTAACATACCACAATATTATACGCAACAGAGGACGACATGACTGCGAACGTTGAACATCGCCTACAAAAATTTACTCACTGTAATTGTGACTAGAACAGTTACATCTGGTTCTTTTGTCAAACTTTGGTTCCACAGTAAATTCAGTGATCGTGTCTAAGAGGGTAGAACACACTGCAATTGAAGTGCCCAAGTAACAGGGAAGAATACTATATTAAGTCCAATGAACATAATACAATAACACTATTTCTTGGGACGTGACTTGCACTACTTGGTTCAGGTTGACAGTACAGGAATGAGAACTAGATGACTGCAGGGTGCTCAATGAACGACAAAGGCTGAAGTTTATGAGGCAGTCAGCGATGGTGAGTGTCAGGTGCTCGAGGATGGACGAAGTCTGTGGAGGCCTTAGGTAGTGGTGAGCATTCGGTGTTCAAGAATGGATCTACTGCATGGAGACCGTACAGGGCAGTGGGCACTGGGAGCTCGAGGATGGATGTACTCCATGGAGACTGTTGGTGAAGGTAAGAATTGGGTGCTTGACGGTGGACGTAGTCCATGGAGGCAGGCGGCACTGAGCACTTGGTGCTCAATGATGGATGTAGTTCATGGAGGCCACAGGCTGCACTGCGTGTCAAGTGCTTGATGATGGATGCAGTCAGTAGCGGCTGTAGGTGGCAGTAGAGTGTCAGGTGCTTAAGGACAGACGTAATTCATGGAGGCCAAAGGTAGTGGTGAGTGTCAGCTCTCGGGGATGGACTTGGTCTGTGAGGAGCGTAGGCAGTGCTGAGCATCGGGTGCTTGAGGATCCATGTAGTCCATGGAGGCTGTGACCAGTGGTGGTCATTAGGTGCTCTAAAATGAGCATAGTCTGTGGACACTGTGGTGAGAGACTCCTTGTTTATTCAGCAATGAGAACTCCGAGTGATCAGTTGTGCAGCTGGATTAAGCCCAGAGTTCGAAGACTACTCAGGGAAGGAATTCCAATAGAGGAGCCACTAGGTGTGATCGGTGTATGCCTGAGTGTAAAGACTGGCTGCATAGTGGTGGGACGGCGACCTAACTACCCACATGAGGGAAGGATACTGTGGAGGCACATGACTCGCAGAAGCGAGTTAGTGGCGTGATGGCATTGCAGTTTATGGCGGAACTTCAATGCTTACACCTCCAGTGGAGAGCCTGGGACCACGGGGTACTGTGGCTCCTACCACTGGTTCGGCTGGAAACAATCTGTTGATGTATTGTTTTCGTGTGATCTCCAGAGGAAGAGTCGCAAGCAGGCAGGATTGTAACAACCCATGCTACGTGGCTATATGGTTGTGACCATGTTGCAAGGTGGGAGGCTGGAGACTAACGACACTCCTGTTAGTGTAGTGTTTACAAACAACAATCTATTAAACGAAAGGGGGTATAAAATTACTAACAATTTTTAAGGAAAAAAATTGCCTTTGTTTCCATTTTACCGATCCATAGAAAATCTCCTTACAAAGCTCGCTTTAACATTTACATATGGTGTTCTATCCTGTGCAAGCCTCATCTCCAAGTAACTACTGCAACCTACATCCTTCTGAATCTGCTTACTGAATTTATCTCTTGGTCTCCCTCTACAATTTTTACCCCCACGCCTCCCTCCAGTACTACACTGGTGGTCCCTTGATGTCTCAGAATGTGTCCTACCAACTGATCCCTTCTACTAGTCAGGTTGTGTCATAAATTTCTTTTCTCGCCAAATCTATTCAGTACGTCCTAATCAGTTACGTGATCTACCCATCTAATCTTTAGCATTCTTCTGTAGCACCCCATTTCGAAAGTTCATATTCTTTTCTTGTCTAAAGCGTTTATCGCCCATGTTTCACTTCCATATGTGGCAACAATCCATACAAATACTTCCAGAAAAGACCTCCTGACACTTAAATCTATACTTGATGTTAGCAAATTTCTTTTCTTCAGAAACGCTTTTCTTGCCATTTCAAGTCTGCATATTATACCACTTCTACTTCGGCCATCATCAGATACATGGCTTCACAAACAGCAAAACTCATCTACTACTTTCAGTGTATCATGTCCTAATCTAATCCCCTCAACAACACCTGATTTAATTGTACTACATTCCATTACCTCGTTTTGCTTTTGTTGATGTTCGTCTTGCATCCTCCTTTCAAGGCACTGTCCATTCCGTTGAAATGCTCTTCTAAGTCCTTTGCTGTCTTTGACAGAATTACAATGTCATCAGCAGACCTGAAAGTTTTTACTTCTTCTCTTTTGATTTTAATTCCTGTTCCAAATTTTTCTTTGGTTTCCTTTACTGATTGCTCGGTGAAGGGATTGAGTAACATTGGGGTATTCTAAAACCCTGTCTCACTCCCTTCTCAACCACTGTTTCCCTTTCACGCCCATCTATTCTTATAACTGCCGTCTTGTTTCTGTTCAACTTGTAAATAACATTTTGCTCCTGCTACCTTCAGAATTTCAGAGTATTCCAGTCAACATTGTCAAAAGCTTTCTCTTAGTCTATAAATGCTATAAATGCAGGTTTTCCTTTCCTTAACCTATCTTCCAAGATAAGACGTAATGTCAGTATGGCCTCATCTGTCCCTACATTTTCCAGAATCTTCTGTAAGGAAATAGTGTTAGTATTTGACTTGTTAAACTGATAACTCGGCGGTTTTCACACATCTCAGCACCTGCTTTCTTTGAAATTGGAACTATTATATTCTTCTTGAAGTCTAACGCTATTGCGCCTGTCTCATACGTTTTGCTCACCAGATGGAAGAGCTTTGTCATGGGTGGCTTTCCCAAGGATATCAGTAATTCTGACGTAATATCGTCTACTACCGGGGCGTTGTTTCGACTTAAATCTTCCACAGGTGCGTCAAATTCTTCATGCAGTACTGTATTTCCCATATTATCTTCCTCTATGTCCACTTCCCTTTCTATAAAATAGCGTTCAAGATCATCTCCCTCGTATTGACCGTCTGTACACTCGTTCCATCTTTCAGGTTTCCCTTCTTTGCTTAGGAGTGGGTTTTCCATCTCAGCTCTTGATATTGCTATAGCTGATTACCTTTTCTCCAAAGGTCTCTTTAATTTCCCTGTAGTGTCAACTACTTAATTGTGACCAAATAAATACACGTGTAATCTCTGCCCATTAGCGTCCTAAGTTTTCGCGCGCTCGCGGGCGCGCCCGCGCGCGCGCGCGCGCGCGCACACACACACACACACACACAAACACAATATTAATGTCTGTTTGTTTTTTATTATTGAAATAGTCTCAGTCCCACGCTGTGATGAAGGTATTTGGGAGATTTTCCTTGGTCGCTCCTGGCACGCACTGAAGCCCGTGGCGTAAGCTCCTCACCGGGACTGTAGGCAGAGTGCAGCACTTCTTCGTCCTCGCACTAGGAGGGAGAAGGTAGCGGGCACTTCACCTCCGCCACGTGTTACCCTACATTCCATCCCAGCCCTGGAGAGGATGCCTGGTACTCATCTGACAGTGGGCTGAGTGGACTTGCGGCAATCCTGGATGGACTGGAACGAGGGAAAGTCCCCGACCTTCTCCATGACTAAACCCATGACCACCAGAGCCGGATTCTAAGTGACAGGTCTGTTAGTGGGCGGGGAGGGGAGGGGGGAAGGGGGGGTGGCTTATCCAGTTGCAATATGGAGGCAAAAGTGAGGAGCCTTGAGCTGGTTTGTACAAGCTGGTGGTGCTTGTGGGGCAGCACATGATCTAACACAGTACTGGTGGTGCAGGTGACTGGTTGGTTCAGCAGCCGATGATGAGTGTGGGAAGAGATGCAGGGGGACTGGCTGGTGTGGCAGCTGGTAATGAGTGTCAGGAGAGATGTGTGCAGTGTGTGCTGGTGTGTGCAGTGGAGATTGTCCTCTATGGTGATGGTGTTGGAGGAGTGATTGGTGATTGGCGATGCAGGTGGACTGACTGATGTGGTGTCTGGCAGTCTGTGTGGTTACAGACGTGGGCAGTGGTGTGCTGGTGTGTGCAGGGGAGAGGCTGTCCTCCGGGGTGACGGTGCTGGTGGAGCGGCTGGTGCAGCGGCTGGTGGCGGGCGCCGGCAGTCTGGATCCGCGGTTCGCCGCTCGCTTCCTCGCCACCTTCGACACGGCCACGCAGCGAGCTCAGGTCAGTCACCGCATGTCCTAGCCACAACACACTTTCATTGCTCCACACCATATAGCTGCGGGACACCTTTGATTCTCACTGACGGACAACTGAGTTACAGGCCTACTTTGCCTATTTTCATTCACTGCTTTCATATGGCATCATATTTTGGGGAAATTCCTCATTAAGAGAGAAATTATTCATTGCACAAAAGCGTGTGATCAGAATAATAGCTGGAGCTCACCCAAGATCACCTTGCAGACATTTATTTAAGGATGTCGGGATATTCACAGTACCATCGCAATACATATATTCACTTATGAAATTTGTCATCCATAACCCATCCCAATTAAAAAATAACAGCGAAGTGCATAGCTGCAACACTAGAAGAATGGATGATATTCACTATTCTGGATTAAATCTCACTTTGGCACAGAAAGGGGTGAATTATGCTGCCGCAAAAATCGTTGGTCACTTGGCAAATAGTATTAAAAGTCTGACAGATAGCCAACCAACATTTAAAAGCAAATTAAAAGAATTTCTGAATGACAACTCCTACTCAATAGATGAATTATTAGATATTAAGTAGTAAAAAGTTAATTAATTAATTTGTGTAAAGAAACCTTATGTTAAAGTGACATGTTCCACGTCATTACAAAATGTCATATTCATGATCTATGGAACAAGGATGTATGTATGAATGTATACGGGGACGATCTGCTCACGCTCCTGATGGCAGCAGATACTCATCCTTTCGTGGGTGCAATAGGAGACAGGAAGCGTTAGATAATTATTCTGATTCATGACTGCTCGACAGCCACTTAAAACTAATCGATATTGGATGATGCAGTCTTCACTGCAGACATGTCCCTCTCAGAAGTAGATTAGATTAGATTAGATTTACTTTCATTCCAATTGATCCATAGTGAGGAGGTCCTCCAGGATGTGGAACATGTCAGAAAAACAACAATACATGACAAATATTTACAACTAAAACAAATAAGCTAATGTACCTTTCCACAGGTCCCAAGTGGAACGATCGTCATTTTTTAATGAACACTAAGAGTCATTTTACAAATACTAATGCACTGAATTTAAAATAAAAATGTTTTTTATTTATTTATAAGGTAATAAACATGTAATACAACTACTGTAATACTTATTTACAATGAACACATTACTGCACTGAAATGGTGCAGAAGTTAGATTATACTTACACACACACACACACACACACACACACACACACACACACACACACACACACATACACACATACACACATACACACACACCCACACACACACACACACACACACACACACAAATTTTCAATGAACACATTACTGCACTGAAACTGTGCAGAAGTTATGTTGTACTTATATACAAATCAGTTGGTTTTACTAAGAAATTCATCAATGGAGTAGAAGGAGTTGGCCACCAATAAATCCTTTAGGCTTCTCTTAAACTGAATTTCATTGGTTGTTAAGCTTTTTATGGCTGCTGGCAAGTTATTGAAAATGTGTGTTTCTGAATAATGCACACCTTTTTGTACAAGACTAAGTGACTTAAAATCCTTGTGAAGATTATTCTTATTTCTAGTATTGATTCCATGAATTGAGCTGTTGGTTTGAAAAAGTGATATATTTTTAATGACAAATTTCATTAAGGAATAAATATATTGGGAAGCAGTAGTTAGTATCCCTAGTTCCCTAAACAGGCTTCTGCAGGAGGTTCTTGAGTTCACACCACATATAACTCTTACTGCACGTTTTTGTGCCCGGAAAACTTTAGCTTGGCTTGATGAATTACCCCAAAAAATAATCCCATATGACATTATGGAATGAAAGTAAGCATAGTATGCCAGCTTTTTCATTTTTATATCCCCTATGTCTGACAAAATTCGCATTGCAAACAGAGATTTGTTAAGACGCTTCAGCAGTTCTGTGGTGTGCTCCTCCCAGTTGAATTTATTATCAAGCTCTAATACCAAGAATTTAACACTGTCCACTTCTTCTATCTTCTTGTCATCATATGTTAGACATATACTCTTGGCACACCTCTTACAAGTTCTGAACTGCATGTAGTGTGTTTTTTCAAAGTTTAGTGACAAAGAATTGGCAAGGAACCAGTGATTAATGTCCACAAATATTTTATTGCCTGATCTTTCTAAGACTGCACTTGATTTGCTATTTATTGCAATGTTTGTATCATTGGCAAACAAAACAAACTTGGCATCTGATAATGTTACTGATGAAAGGTCATTGATATACACAAGAAAAAGTAAGGGCCCCAAAATGGAACCTTGTGGGACCCCACATGTAATTAGTTCCCAGTTGGATGATGCCTGCTAGCTTGATAAATGTTTCTTTCCTAATAACACCATTTGTTTCCTGCCAGAGATATAAGATTTGAACCATTTTGCAGCATTTCCTGTTACACTATAATATTCTAGTTTACTTAAAAGGATATTGTGATTTACACGGTCAAATGCCTTTGACAGATCACAAAGTATACCAATTGCCTGCAATTTTTTGTCTAATGAATTAAGCACATTTTCACTGTAAGTGTAGATAGCCTTCTCAATATCAGAACCTTTTATAAATCCAAACTGTGACTTTGACAGTATGTTATTTGAGATAAGATGGTTATAAAGATGACTGTACATTACTTTTTCGAAAATTTTTGAGAGAACTGGCAACAGTGAAATTGGACAGAAATTTTATGCTATTTCTTCATCTCCCTTCTTAAACAGTCGCTTAACTTCAGCATATTTCAGCCATTCAGGAAATATTCCACTGATAAACGACTGGTTACACAGATAGCTTAATATGTTACTTAGCTCAGAATCACATTCTTTAATTAACTTTGTTGATATTTCATCATACCCACTAGATGTTTTTGATTTTAAAGATTTTATGATGGACATTATTTCTGTTGGGGTAGTGAGGGTCAAATTCATATTATGGAAGTTACTTGAAAAGTCTGGTCTAAGGTAATCCATAACAGCATCTACTGAACCTGACAACCCCATCTTTTCAGTAACAGTTATAAAATGTTTGTTAAAAAGTTCTGCAACACTATACACATCTGTCACCAATGTATCATTTACTCTTAATGCTATTTGATCCTCTTCATGTCTGGTTCTACCAGTCTCCTCCTTCACTATATCCCATATTGTCTTTATTTTGTTATCTGATATGACTATCTTTTCCTTGTAATATATTTGCTTTGACATCTGTATTACAGTCTTTAATATTTTGCAGTATTTCTTATAAAGTGCTATAGCATCAACATTGGAAATGTTTCGGATCGACAGATACAGTTTTCTTTTTGTTTTACAAGATACCCCTATTCCTCGAGTAATCCATGGCTTCTTTGTAGACTTTGCTCTAACCTTGGTAAGTTTTGGGGGAAAGCAGTGTTCGAATAAGGTAAGCACTTTATTAGCAAAAATGTTATATCTTTCATTCATGCCATGAGCACTGTAAACATCAGTCCAGTGAATTCTCTGAGGAGTGTCCTAAAATAATCAATTTTGGCTTACTGATCACCCTCTTGAGCTCAGATTTAACAGATTTTATATTCTGTCCAGTATTGACATTTAACAGAAGGAACTGCATGTCATGGTCTGAGAGGTCATTGACTATTGGTTTTGTGATATAATTTTGTTCATTGGACTTTTCTATAAAGATATTATCAATGGCTGTTTGTGAGCAAGTGGCTATCCTAGTGGGGTACTTTACAGTGGGAATTAAGTTGAATGATAGTGTTACTAACTCAAATAAGTTCTTATTGGGAGAGTCTTTAAGGAAATCTACATTGAAATCACCAGCAACCACTATTTCTTTGTTTTTGGTTGTTAAATGGGCCAGTAGAGCTTCAAGGTGGTTTACAAACAGATTAAAGTTACCTGCAGGTGCTCGATATACACTTAATATTATGAAGGATTTTTTGTGAAATTCTAATTCTGTTGCACATGCTTCCATATGCTGTTCTAGGCAAAATTGATGAATATCTATGTTCTTAAATTTATGACAGTTCCTGATGAATGTGGCAACTCCTCCTTTCTCCATTTCTGATCTACAAAAGTGAGATGCTAACCTAAACCCTGTAACACTTAAAAGTTCTATACCAGTGGTCACATGATGTTCAGAGAGGCAGATTATGTCAGCTGGGTTTGAAGACTCTAATTCATCTATGCAGATAGTTAATTCATTAACTTTATTTCTCAGTCCTCGAATATTTTGATGCAATAAAGATAGCTGACATTTCACATTGACTGAGTTAAAATTGGGTGGAGTTAAAAAATCTGCTGACAGTTGAAAATTCTTAACCAATGGCTGTTTATGCTGATGTAATAAGCTGGAATTAAGTTTTTTGATTTCTTTCTCAAACTGAAGGTTTGTCTCAGTTCTAACCTCTCTTAAAATTTGCTTTCTTTCTGTCCTCCCTACCCTAAAAAAGGGTCTTTTCTGAACCCTATAACCACTGGTATTTTACTACTCATGACAGTGCCTCCCCCCTTTAACTTTCCTGCTATTTCCCCAGCCAACTTACCCTTCCAGTTGAGGTGAAGGCCATGGCTAGTATAATCCCACCTACTGAGAGAATCAACAGGAACCACACCAATGTGTGACCCCGCACCCGACAGGAGCAGCCGTTCCAGCTCCAAATTAACTCTCTTGACAGAAGAGTTCAAATGAGGTCGGTCATGGCGCCCAAGAACAGATACAAACAACACTAGTATGCTTCGATGCTGATGCAATCTTCGCCAGGTCAC